>NW_006921831.1:3715768-3717915 GCF_000298275.1 Orycteropus afer afer
ACAGGGTCTCCAAGGCTGTCAGTCTTCACAGAAGCAAAGCCCAAACCACACCCACTGCCGTGGAGTCCATTCTGACCCACAGCGCCCCTACAGGACAGAGTGGAATGGCCCCACAGGGTTTGTAAGGCTCTGATCTTTATGGGAAGGTGCCCTGGTGTCTCCCTCTGTTCCTCCCTCCAGAAAGACATTGATTTTCAGCTACAGCTCATGCACTCTTACTGTTGTTGTTATTGTTGTCAGGTGCCATCGATTGGTCTCTGACTCATAGTCACCTCATGTCCAGCAGAATGAGACACAGCCTGGTCCTGTGCCAGCCCCACTATCCCTGCCAGACCTGAGCCCATCTTTGCAGCCCCTGTGTTCGTCCATCTCATTGAGGGCCTTCTCTCTTTCACTGACCCTCCACTTTGCCAAGCATGACATCCTTCTCCAGGGAATGGTCCCTTCTTACAACATGACTGTGGTAGTTAAGTTTGTGTGTCAACTTGGCTGGGCCTGGTTGAGCGGCTGGGCAGCTGGATGTAGTATTCCCCGAGATGAGACTGGTAATCAGTTCCACGGTGGCATCTACTGTGAGCAGCTGAGTAGCTGCCTTAGGGATGTGGTTGGCTTCCTGTATAGAAGGAGAAGCCTTGGGGAATGGTCTCTAGCTTATGGCACACTTGAACCCTGCATGTAGCCGTGTCGTTGTTCAGCAGCCTGCCATGCTCTGCTGATCCTGGGACTTCCAGTGGACTCAAATGAATGGCCTGCCGTGTGGTTTGGTAACATTGGGACTGTGCCTTTTTACTTGTCAACCTTCGGCTTGTCAGTCTGAGTGAAGAAAAGCCTCTAGCTCCAGTGGGCCGGGAGCAGGAGGCAGAGCTGCAGCCCAAGGTTGAGGGTCTTTCACCAAGGCCCTAGTGCCTGGCACTTTGAACTTGGACTTAAAGCCTCCAAACTGTAAGAGAATAAACTCCTGTTTGCTCAACCATCCCATTTGTGGTATATTCTTGTCAGAGCAGCACTAGGGAACAAAAACAATGACCAAAGCAGGTGAGACAAAGTCTGGCTGTTCTCACTTCCAAGGAGCACTCAGGCTGCACTTCTTCCAGGACAGATTCGTTAGTTCTTTTACCAGCCCATGGTACTTTCAGCATTCTTCGCCAACACCACAACTCAAAATCATCAACTCTTCTTCAGTCTTCCTTATTCACTGTCCAGCTCTCACATGCATATGAGGCAACTGGAAACATCATGGCTTGTGTCAGGCACCCTTAGTCCTCAAGCAGACATCTTTGCTCCTCAGCACTTGAAAGAGGTCCTTTGCAGCAGATTTTCCCAATGCTATACAATGTCTAATATCTTGACTGCTGCTTCAATTGGTGTTGATTATAGAACCAAGTAATATGAAGTCTTTGACAACTTCAATCTTTTCTCCATTTATCATGATGCTGCTTATTGGTCCAGTTGTGAGGATTTTTGTTTTCTTTATATTGAGGTGTAATCTATTCTCCAGACTGTAGTCTTCAATCTTCATCAGTAAGTGCTTCAAGTCATCCTCACTTTCAGCAAGCCAAGTTGTGTCATCAGCATAACACAGGTTGTTAATGAGTCTTCCTCCAATCCTGATGCATGTTCTTCATATAGTCCAGCTTCTCGGATTATTTGCTCAGCATACAGATTGAGTAAGTATGGTGAAAGGATACAACCCAGATGCACTCCCTTCTTGATTTTAAACCATGCAGTGTCCCCTTGTTCTTTCCAACAACAGCCTCCTGGTCTATGTACAAGTTCCTCATGAGCACAATCAAGTGTTCTGGAATTCCCATTCTTCTCAATGTTATCCATAATTTGTTATGATTCACACAATCGAATGCCTTTGCACTGTCAATGAAACACAAATAAACATCTTTCTGGTATTCTTTGCTTTGAGCCAAGATCCATCTGACATCAGCAATGATATCCCTCATTCCACACCCTCTTCTGAATCCAGCCTGCACCTCTGGAAGCTCTCTGTCAGTATACTACTGCAACCATTTTTTAATTATCTTCAGTAAGATTTTACTTGCATGTGATATTAATGATATTGTTTGATAATCTCCACATTCTGTGGGATCACCTTTCTTTGGAATGGGTACAAATATGGATCTCTTCCAGTCAGTTGG
>NW_006921831.1:3718383-3726957 GCF_000298275.1 Orycteropus afer afer
CTTTCTTCATGGATGATGTTCTTGATGTCATTCCACAGTTCCTCTGGTTTTTGGTGGTTGGTGTTCAATGCATCAAATCTATTCTTTAAATGGTCTCTAAATTCAGGAGGGATATAATTAAAGTCATATTTTGGCTTTTGTGGGCTTGTTTTCATTGTCTTCAACTTCAACTTGAACTTGCATATGAGCAGTTGATGGTCTGTTCCACAATCGGCTCCTGGCCTTGTTTTGGCCAAAGATTGAGTTTGTCCATCGCCTCTTGCCACAGATATAGATATAGTCATATATATAGATATATGATTCCTGTGTGTTCCATCTGGCGAAGTCCACATTTATAGCTGCCATTTATGTTGTTGAAAAAAGGTATTTGCAATAAATAAGTCATTGGTCATGCAAAATTCTATCATGCAGTCTCCAGCATTATTTCTATCTCCAAGCCAAATTTTCCAACTTCTGGTGATACTTCTTTTTTTCCAACTTTTGCATTCCAGTTACCAATGATAATCAGCACATCTTGATTGCATGTTTGATCAATTTCAGACTGCAGAAGTTGGTAAAAATCTTCAATTTCCTCAGCTTTGGCTTTGGTGGTTGGTTTGTAAATTTGAATAATTGTATTCACTCGTCTTCCTTGTAGGCGTATGGATATCATCCTATCACTGACAGCATTGTACTTCAGGACAGATCTTGAAACATTCTTTGTGATGATGAACGCCATGCCATTCCTCTTCAATTTGTCATTCCCCGCATAGTCGATCATAGGGTTGTCTGATTCAAGATGGCCCAAACCGGTCCATTTCAGCTCACTAATGCCTAGGATATCTATCTTTATGTGTTCCATTTCATTTTTGACAACTTCCAATTTTCCTAGATTCATACTTTGTGCATTCCATGTTCTGATTATTAATGGATGTTTGCAGCTGTTTCTTCTCATATTGAGTCGTGCCACTTCAGCAAATGGAGGCCCCCAAAGCTCTACTTTATCCATATCATTAAGATCGGCCCTACTCTGATGAGGCAGCTCTTCCTCAGTCCTATTTTGAGTGCCTTCCGACACTCATAGATGAGGGGCTCACCTTCCGGCACTGTATTGGACAATGTTTCAGGGCTATTCATAAAATTTTCTGGTAATATATCAAACAATGTTTCACTACTATTCATAAGGTTTTCACTGGCCAATTCTTTGAGAAGTGGATGGCCTCTTCCTTCTTCCAAGTCTGTCTCAGTCTGGAAGCTCCACCAAAACCAGTCCCCCATGGGCACCCCTGCTGGCACAGCCTCCAGCATCCCAGCAACACACAAGCCACCCCAGTACGACAAACTGACAGACAAGTTTGTCTCCCTTAGCTGTTCCAACCCCTCTGCTCACTTCCTGGGCTTCTGCCCACCTGTTTCTGCCGGCCCTGTCTGCCGCTGCTCCCTGCTGCCTGGGGCTCTCCCTCACCCACCTTACCTGTTCTGGCCGCCGGCCCCGTCTGCTGCGTGGAGGCTGGTGAGTTCAAAATCCGTAGGGCAGGCAGCGGGCTGGACACAGGCAGGGTGTCTATATCACAGTCTCGAAGCCGAATTCCTTCTCCGTCAGGAAACTAAAGGAGCCCTAGTAGTGCAGTGGTAAAGTGCTCAGCTGCTCACTGAAAGGTGGGCAGTTTGAACCCACCAGCAGCTCCACGGGAGAAAGACGAGGCAGTCTGCTTCCCTAAAGACTGACAGCCTTGGAGACCCTGTGGACGGTTCCGCTCTGTCCTCTAGGGGCGCTGTGGGTGGGAATTGACTCCACAGCAGTGGATGTGGTTTGGGCATTGCATCTATGAAGACTGACAGCCTTGGAGATCCTCTGAGGCAGTTCCACTCTGTCCTCTAGGGGCGCTGTGGGTCAGAATGGACTCCACAGCAGTCGGTATGGTTTGGGCATTGCGTCTATGAAGACCGACAGCCTTGGAGATCCTCTGAGGTAGTTCCACTGTGTCCTCTAGGGGCGCCGTGGGTCGGAATCTGCTCCCCGGCAGTGGGTGTGGTTTTTGCAATCTTTACTGGAGAAGATTGCCAGATCTTTCTCCTGCAGAGTTGCTGGGTGGGTTCCAGCCACCGACCTTTCAGTCAGCAGCTGAGTGCCTAACTTTGGACCACCAGAACTCCTTGTGCTCATGCTGAGAGGAGGCTGCAGGCAGGCCTGCAACCAGCTGCAGGGGCCAGTTGGAGCTTGCAGGCTCTTGTCTGCATTTTCATCATCTTCTGGGAAACTGGAGGAGTTGGCGGCCCTGGGCCCGGGGCCAGGCCGAGACAAGCGGCAGACCATCTGGGCAGGTGGGACTCACTGCCCCTCCCCCTCAGCTGCTCCTGACTCACCTCCCTGCCACCCTGTCCCCAAGAGACATGCACTGGGGGAGGGGCAGCTTGTTGGTGTTGGCGCTGCACAGGGAAGTGGAATGCTGCCCGGTCTGCACCTGCAGGGCTCTCAGGGGCTGATTTTCAGAACTCGAGAGCCAGACCTCCCTTCCTAGTCTAAGTCGGGCCGCTGCACTGAAACCTGCTCATAGTCACAGCACGCACAGCGTCCCGGAGAGACAGATGAGGAGCACTGGCTGGGAATCGAACCCGGCTCTCCCTCGTGGAAGAAGAGGGTCCTGTATTTCTCTCACCAGTACTTTGTAGTTTCCAGTGCACAAATCTTACACATGTTGTGGTATGTATCCCTAAGTCGTGTTTTATGTTATTGTAAATAACATTCTTTTGTGTTTCGGTTTCCAAATGAAAGCATACAGCTGTGGTGCAGGGCGTGACTTCCCACGGCCCTTCTGGCCTCCGTCTCTTTGGCCCTCACACAGTGACGAGGTGGGGCCATGCAGCTAAGGGGTGTGGAAGCTGTGATGGTGGGGCCTGTGGGTCACCGTGGCTCGGCCACAATTCCTACTATTGTGTGATTACCCTGCATTTTGTGATCTGATGTAATGATCCTCCATAGTGTGTGTTGTAAATGCTGACCTCAACTTGTTAATGTTGAAGACTGCAGTCTGCAGAATGGATTGTTGTTGTTGTTGTTGCTTGCCGTTGAGTCGGCCCCGACTCATAGCGACCCCTCCTTGGGTTTCTGAGGCAGTATCACTACAGAAGTAGGATTGCCCAACTTTTCCTTCCGAGGAGTGCCTGGTAGGTTTGAACTGCCTGCCTTCTGGTTAGCAGTCAAGTGCCTTAGCCACTATGCTACCAGAACTCCCACAGAATGGATTACACCTCAATATAAAGAAAACAAAAATCCTCACAACTGGACCAATCAGCAGCATCATGATAGATGGAGAAAAGATTGGAGTTGTCAAAAACTTCCTGTTACTCAGTTCTACAATCAACACCAATGGAAGTAGCAGTCAGGACATCAGAGGACATGTTGCACTAGGCAAATATGCTACAAAAGACCTCTGTCTGCACTGGGCAAATATGCTACAAAAGACCTCTGTCAAGTGCTGAAGACCAAAGATGTCTCCCTGAGGACTAAGGTGTGCCTGACCCAAGCCATGGTATTTCCAATCGCCTCAGACACAAGTGAGAGCTGGACAATGAATTAGGAAGACCAAAGAAGAGTTGATGCGTTTGAGTTGTGGTGTTGGCAAAGAATACTAAAAGTACCATAGATTACTAAAAGAACTAATCAATCTGTCCTGGAGGAAGTGCAGCCGGAATGCTCCTTGGAAGCAAGAATGACCAGACTTTGTCTCACCTACTTTGGTCATGTTGTCAGAAGGGACCATTCCCTGGAGAAGGATGTCATGCTTGGTGAGGTGGAGGGTCAGTGAGAAATGGACGGCCGCAGTGGCCGCAGCGATGGACTCTGGCCTCAAAGGCTCCTAACAACAACACTGGTTAATGTGTTAGGTCATGTTGCTGATGCTAATACAGCAGGGTTAGGGTGGGCTGCACTCAGGTGAGGCCCCTGCTGGAATCGTCTTTGTCTTTTGAGAGATAAAAGGAGAGAGACACAGCAGAGAGGGGACTGGCATCTGACAACCATCGAAGAGCCTGGGGTGGAGCGTGTCATTTGGACTCGGGACTCCTGCACTGAGAAGCTCCTAGACTCAGGAGACAGAGAGCCAACTGTAACTCCAGAGACAGTAAGAGACAGTGAGAAGCAGGAACCTGCAGGAGATGGTGTGGAGGCTTAGGGCAGAGTGGGTGCCTCCGGGCATTTACTAAGGGAGCTCATAGAGCTTTGTAACACTTGCCGGAGCAGGGCAGAGGCCGCAGAGGGGCTGAAAGAGCTGCCTGCAGGCACAGCTGACACGAGTCTGTCCTGATTCATTCCAGGTCCTGAATTGTAGCCTGTTACTTCCCTAACAAACCCCACAATCGTGAGTATGGTCTGTGAGTTCTGTGTGGTCAATCAAACCAAACTCACAGCCGTCAAGTTGATTTGACTCATAGCAACCCCTCCTTGGGTTTCTGAGGGGTGTCTCTATGGAAGTAGATTGCCCAGTCTTCCTTCCGAGGAGTGGCTGACGGGTTTGAACCACTAGCCTTCTGGTTAGCAGTCAAGTGCCTTAGGCACTAGGCCACCAGAGCTCCTCTGTGTGGCCACTGCAATGAATTATCAAACCCAGTGGAGAAGTGGAGACGCCATGGGAGGGATGGCCGGTGTCAGGATTGGTAAGAAGATTGGAGAGTGACGACACAGCTGAGCTCTGCCTCATAGTAATCAGCCTTGGGCTGTTGACCTTGGTCCTCCTGCCCCCTTTTGAAGCCAGGGGTCAGAAGCCCCATTTTTACACGAGTTCTGGTAGGTTTTATGTAGATTTTTTGAGATTTTCTATGCAACAAATCATGTTGTCTTCAAATAAAAACAATCCTACTTCTTCCAAATTATTTCATATTGCAACACGCCATCCCCAGCACTCCCTGCCCTCTCAGTGCCTTCATTTTTCTCCACAGTTCTTACCACTCCGTGACACTATGTCTTGTTAGTCACTGTGCCCAAGCACCTTGCAATGCCTGATGCATAGCTGGCACTCCATACCTATTTGTTGAGTGGATGGGTGAATCCCACCTCCAGAAGAAAATAGTGACCCAAGAGCCCACGCCCTCTCCAATCGGCCATTAATGCCACGCCACCGTGGAACACTGCAGGGTGGGGCACTGGCGCTTCCTGGAGCATTCTGCTGTCACTTCTGTGTTCTGTGCAGAAGACACGGAGGGTCATGAAGGACAACGGAGAACTGTAGGTTTAAAGACTTGCTGACCCCAGCTGCAGCGGCTCTTCCAGCTGGGGTACCCTCAGTGGTAAATCCACGCAGTTACCATTTAGCTGTTCATCAGGCAGTCGCTTTCCCCAGTCTATCCAATAAACAGGAGGTCTGGGGGCGCAACAGTGAAAGCACTCAGCTGCTAACCAGAAGGTCAGTGTTTGACCTGCCAGCAGCTCCGTGGGAGGAAGATGAGGGAGTCTGTTTCCATAAAGATGACAGCCTTGGAGACCCTGTGGGGCACTTGCACTCTGTCCTGTAGGGGCACTGTGAGTCAGGGTTGACTTGATGGCAATGGGTTTGGTGGTTTGGGTTATCCCAGTAAACCGATGGATCAGTCATGACTTTCTCTGTCTCCCTGTTTCCCTCCCTCCAGAGAGACAGTGATTTTCAGCCGTCGGCTCAAGCACTCATGGAGGCTGGTGAGTTCAAAACCTGTAGGGCAGGCAGCGGGCTGGACACAGGCAGGGTGTCCACGTCACAGTCTCGAAGCCGAATTCCTTCTCCGTCAGGAAACTAAAGGAGCCCTAGTAGTGCAATGGTTAAGTGCTCAGCTGCTCACTGAAAGGTGGGCAGTTGGGACCCACCAGCAGCTCCACGGGAGAAAGACGAGGCAGTCTGCTTCCCTAAAGACTGACAGCCTCGGAGACCCTGCGGGGCAGTTCCTCTCTGTCCTCCAGGGGTGCTGTGAATGCAATCCACTGCAGGGGGTTTGGTGTGGCTTCTCCGCCTCCGACCTCCACCTGGGAGCTCCTGAGGCTGTCTTGCAGGTGTGCTATTACTGTTGCTCCCAGTGCATCAGCCCCACCGGAGACTTTGAACCAGCGAGGATGGCACAGGGTCCACCCCAGCAGCTGCCCCTGTCCAGGGGCAGCATTTCCAGGCTCAGTCCGGCGCCCAGTAGCAGCAGATGGCTGTTTCCACCACCCCACTCTGCAGTGCATGCATGGGATGGGGGGAGGAGGAGAAATGCAAGGAGGAAATGCACCCCTCTGCTTTAAGAACTCGGGGGCAGATGGCCAAGGGCTGGGACACTCATCCTCGTCCCAAGTGCCTGCTGCCTATCCCAGTTTTCAGCCAATGGCTGTCCTCATGTGGCCCTAAGATGGCCACTGCACTGCAGGCCTCTGGGCCACAAGAAACAGCAGAGCCCAGCACCCCTCCCCCAAGGCTGACCTTCCTCGTGGGGAGGGAAGCCCCCAGCCGACGTCTGCACTTTCCTCATTGACTACAACCATGTCACCAGCCCCTGGCTGCTGAGAGGGAGGCTGGGGTCGGAGGCTGTCCCTGCCGGGCTCCCTACAGACAGAGGGGGTTCAGAAGATGACCACCGTGATTGGATGCCTGGCTCTGCTGGATAATGTGAGCTAGCCATTCATACATCCCTTCGCCTTAAACCTCTGAGCTCTGCCTGGTCTCCTGGGCCTGGTGAGAAAATGGGGGGGGGGCAGGAGGGAGGCCTAGAGGAGAAAGGGCCAGTGTCACAGGAGAACGGAGGGTTTCCTTGGAGTCTGAGGGGTTGGTGCTGCTGCCCGGCTGGGCTGAGCCAGCCTGAGGTGCCAGTGGCCTCCTGCTGTCTGTGCCCTAGTGCTGGGCTGCCCAGCTGACCAGTTATGGAGGCCAAAATGGGGGTGGACGAGTTGGGCCCAGAATCTGAGTCGTTTTCCAGCTACTGCACTGTGGTGTCCCAGAAGTCTCCAGCCCTCCCGGTTCTGGGGTCCCTTTCTGTCCTGTCAGCCATTGGCCCATGGGCCCCTGTATCGTGCCCCCTGTATTCAGCAGGCTGCTGCATCTCACACAGGGAGGAGGCTGGGTGGCCCCGCCCTTGCTGCCCTGGGGCCCTGTCTCAGAACTTGCCATCCCCCTGGAAGGTGGAGATCTGGAAATTGCTGGAATTGTTCATTTCTCAGTGGAAGGGAAGGAGCCAGGTGTTGGGGGGGAAAGAGTGGGGTGCACTGCAGCTCTTTTGAATCCTGGGTCTAGGGACAGCTGGCCCAGATGGAGAATGTGGTCCACGTTTCTCAGACTATGGTGAGGACGACAGACCGGTGTCTGGTCTCACAGAGATTATAGTCCAGAGGGGAGAAAGTTACACAAACACGCCTCAGTTTGGTTTTGAGGAGTGCGTGAAAGGAGAGCCTGCAAAGAGGGACGGCACCAGGGGGCTTGTCTGTCCCTGGGGTGGAGCAAAGCTGGGCAGGCCCCCTCTTCACTCCTGACACAGGGTCCTGAGCCAGGTGCGCGGGCCGGGCGGTGTAAGCCTGGCCCCTCCTGCCCTTAGCGAACCTGCCCTGGGGTCGACGGCGCCTCCAGGGCTCGCGCAGCCGAGGCCGCACCGCTCCGGCTTCGTACTCTTTGCAGCATCTTTCCGGGCAGAGAATGCGGAATCCAGCCGTTTACAGGTGGTCGCTAAGCCCGTGCTGGACTAGGCTGTGTGACAAAGCGGCGAGCAGGACAGACAAGCACACGGGGTGGGGAGACAGGCCGCGGACGAAAGGGGAGGCCCAGGGACGCGAGCCGAGTGCCAGACGCGAGGGAGACGGGACTGGGGTGGGGAGTAGGGGTCGCGGGGGGAGACCTGGAGCACAAGGGGAGACCGGAGACTGGGCCCTAACAGCTAGAGGAGACCAAGGGACGCGAACCTAGATCCGGACGCGAGGGAAGACAGGAGGGGGAAGTAGAGGCGCGAGGTGAGACCCGGCCCTGACAGCTCGGGGAGACCAAGGACGCCAGAGGAGACGGAGGAGGGAGCGAGGGGAGACCCACGGGCCCAGGGGACACTGGGCGCTAGGGGAGATCGAGGGCGCGAGAAGGGACGGCGGGGCGGGGGGCGAAGGGAGAAGGGGGTTGCGAGGAGAAAGCCGGGGACGCGACAGGAGACCCAGGGCGCAGGGGGTGGGGGAGAGACCCAGGGCTCTGGGGTGGCAGGGTGTGCGAGCACCTAGCAGGGGTTGGGTACGGGGCGCGAGAGGAGACTGAGGGCTGGAGGAGAGAGCCCGGGCGCGGGGGAGAGCCGGAGGCGGGGCGCGAGGGAAGACCAAAGCGCGAGTGGGCGACCCGGGATGGTAGCAGGGTCCGGGGATGGGGTAGGGGGCGCAATGGGATACCGGGGCGCAGAGGAGTCCAGGCGCCAGGGTAGATCGAGGACTCGAGCGGGGCGGCAGGACGTGAGGAGAGACCAGGCGCTTTGGGAGACCGCGGGGCGCAGGGCAGAGGGAGGACCCTAGAGGAGAGCTAGGGCGCAGCCCCCCGGCGGCACAGCAGGAGCGGCCAAGAGCGCGTGGGCGGGGCCCCTGGGACTACATTTCCCAGGCGGCCGCACGCCTCGCGTCACTTCCGGTGGCGG
>NW_006921831.1:3727352-3759993 GCF_000298275.1 Orycteropus afer afer
GGCGGGCTCGGCGCGTTGGGGGAGCGCGTCCGCGCGCCGGTGGCGGCGAGGAGCCCGCCTTCGGAGTGCTTCCCTGAGGCCGGCCGCGAACGCGTTCCTGAGCGACGGAAGCGGAAAGCGGCCGCGCTTTCCGGGCGTCCCGCGGGTCGTCCTGCGGCCGGCGGCCCGGAGGGGCGGCGAAGGCACTGCCAGCCGCTGGTTCGCGTGATCCCCTCGCGGCAGAGGGGCAGTCCCGGTGCGGGGCCCAAGTTGTTCCCGGGACAGCGAGTGTGTCCGTGCACTGGCTCGGCGCTTAGGTTCAGCGCTCGCGGCTGCAGGCGAAGGTGCAGGGTTGAGGCCACCCGGCGGCGCTCGGAAGACGGGCCTGGCGCTCCCCTGCAGCGTCAGCCGTCGGAAGCCAGGGGAAGGACGGCTGTGCTCCACACGCGTGTCACGGAGCCGCAGCCGCTGGTCCGCGGCGGGGCCTGTGGACACTGGGTCCTGAAGGGCAGGGGAGGTTGATGGGCGGTTCGGTTTGGTGTCCGCAGGCCCCCTGCAGCGTGCTGCGAGATGTGGTGGGTGCTGTCCAGGGTGAGGCCCCGGAGAAGTGCCGCGTGCGGCCGGCAGGGCGCGCTCGCGTGGGTGACCCGGAGGTCCCGGGAGGCAGGGACCGTCCGCTCTCAGATCTGCCCTGCTGCGCTCCGCCGTGGGCTCTGCGTGATCACGTCGCCTCTCTGGGCCTGCTCCCCTTCCAGGCTTCTCTAAGCCTGGGGATCGCAGTCTGGGCAGTGAACACTCCTGGAATGGCCCACGCAGCTAACGCAGGGTGCGCGCTGCTGGCGCCTGGTAGACGTTGGCTGCTGTGGCGTGCACGGTCCCTGGTCGCTCGAACCACCCGGCAGGCGCCACGGAAGGTCCACTGCTTGGAGAAGCCTGGCAGCCTGTGCCAGGAAGGATGACAGCCGAGAAGACCCTGTGGGGCAGGTTTGCTCTCAAGGGCTAACCAGCAGGTGGGAGGTTCAAGTCACCCTGAGGGACCTCGGAGGAAAGGCCTGGTGGTCTGCTTCTGGCAGATTAGCCATTGACAGCCCCGTGAGCACACTCAGGGGGGCTGTGAGTCAGAGTCAGCTGGCCTGGTGTGGGTCTGGGGGAGGCAGCAGGGGTCTTTGTTTGGTTAGTGTGGAGAGACACTTCCCAGCCAGCCTTCACATCCCGTGGCTCCTTGGCATTGGAACCAGAGAGATGTGTTCTGGGCTTTCTGTGCGCATGGGGCTGGACCGCGTCCTGGCAGCCCGGCTCCTGAGTCTCTTTCAGGAAGGAGACTATTGACTGGTGAGTTGCGTTCGCAGGACCTTCTCTTGGGAGGCCTGGCTTTATCACTTGCTGGGCTGCCATGGAGGCAGCTGGTGGCAGCTGTGTGACTTTAACCTGCACCTTGCATAAGTAGAAGATCCTTGGAACTGGACCACTACCCAGTCTGTAAATGGACGCCAATCAGGCTTATGAGTCGGTAACCAGCAGCCCCCCACCTCATCTCCTGGGCCCTGGTCCAGGTCCTGGAAAGGCCATCCTGGTCTGCTGTAGACAGTGTCAAAAAGGGGCTTGAAGCTCTGTCCGGCAGGTCCTAGGTGGGGAGGCTCAGTGCCTCCACCGGCTCTGAAAACGTGTGGCTCCAGGAGAGATTTCACGAGGGGCTACGGGGAGTCTGCTTAGCCTGGGGAACGTGGTTTTAAACTTGGTGGGTTGCATAGTAGATATTCTGGTCACAAACTTGCAAACTTTTCAATCAGTGAACCCCCTCCTGTTTGGAAAGGGAGCATCTCAGTCCAGGATTGCCCCCTCCCATCTTGCTCATGAGGGGAGAGGCACCACATGTGAGAGCAGGGGGGCCTAGCGGTCCTCACTTTCCTCCCAGGCCTCCCAGTGCCTGCTCCTCCCAGCCATTCATACACTCACCTATTGCCTTCCTGTGGATTCCACTCAGGGTGCCCCTAGAGATCAGAGTGGAACTGCCCCACAGGGTCTCCAAGGCTGTCAATCTTCACAGAAGCAAAGCCCAAACCACACCCACTGCCGTGGAGTCCATTCTGACCCACAGCGCCCCTAGAGGACAGAGTGGAACTGCCCACAGGGTCTCCAAGGCTGTCAATCTTCACAGAAGCAAAGCCCAAACCACACCCACTGCCGTGGAGTCCATTCTGACCCACAGCGCCCCTAGAGGACAGAGTGGAACTGCCCACAGGGTCACCAGGGCTGCCTCATCTTTCTTCCAAGGAGCACCTGAGGGGTTTGAACTGCTGTCCGTTTGGTTAGCAGCCGAGTGCCTTAACCACAGTGCCACCAGAGCTCCTTCCATTTATCCATGTTGTTGTTGTTATGTGCCGTCGAGTCATACCTGACTCATAGCGACCCCTCCTTGGGTTTCCGAGGCAGTATCACTACGGAAGTAGGATTGCCCAGCCTTCCTTCCGAGGAGTGGCTGGTGGGTTTGAACCGCCAGTCGTCTGGTTAGCAGGCAAGTGTCTTAGCCACTATGCTACCAGAGCTCCCCATTTATCCATGTTGTTGTTGTTGTTATATGCCGTCGAGTCGGCCCCGACTCATAGCGACCCCTCCTTGGGTTTCCGAGGCAGTATCACTACGGAAGTAGGATTGCCCAACCTTTCTTCCGAGGAGTGGCTGGTGGGTTTGAACCGCCAGCCTTCTGGTTAGCAGTCAAGTGCCTTAGCCACTATGCTACCAGAGCTCCCATTTATCCATAGTCCCCTGTAAAATAGACTCTGTGAGACCCCCAGACACCGGTAGCTGACAGCTCCCCCCCACTGGGCTCCCTTCTCACTGAGCTGGGCCTCTCTGGCTCCTGCTTGCTGGGGGCCTCCTCTGACCCTTTTCTCAGGCTTCCCAGGAAGACTCAGGCCAGCGGGGTGCTTGCTAATTACCCCTTGATGCTTTTGTGATTCAGGGAAGTTTAGGGAACAGGCCTCTCCTGGCTGTAAATGTTTGAGGTTCCCCCTGCCATTCTCCCTGTCTCCCTGCCTCACCGCAGGGCCACTCAGCAATGGGCAAGTGCAGAGGCCAGTCTTCCTCGCAGACATTGCCAGCAGCCTCATCTGCAGTCCAGCCTCTGGAGGAAGCTGCCCGGAGCTGAGCGTGGCCGGGCTTTTGGAGGGGTCTTGCATCATGCACCTTGCCACCTCTCTGTCACCATGTCGCCCCTCCTGGCTTTGAGCTGGCTGTTGAGGTGGTTGCACAAGGGTCCGATGGCTACAAGACCAGTTTCTTCAGTTGTTACCTTACGATTGTGGTGAACAGGCAGCAGTGGGCACTCGCCAATTCCAGTTTCCCCACATCCGGTTCACCAGCATTGGTCATTGCCTTCAGGCCATGTCACCCGATGGGACTTTCTGACTGGGAGAATTACCTGTTCTCTCACGTGGTTGCCTCTTCAGTACTCAGCCCCCGTGATGATGCACAGCCGGCAGGTGCCCGGCCAGCTGATGAGCTGAGTGTGGGGCCGGGAGGACAGAGCCTCCTGCTTTGCCTGTTCACTGGTGGCAGCCAGGGTCCGTCTCCCCTGGACCAGCAGCCATGGGAGTAATCAGTGGAACGGGATGCAGGGTGGCCCACAAAGCCGGCAGCACCCTGACCCTGACTGATGAGGGCGCGGCCTCCCGGTGGGCGGGCTGCAGGTGCTGGTAGGGACTGGCTGCACCCTGTTGGCAGGGACCCTGGCCAATCGGCCCCGACCAGGTAGGGTGGGGAGGAGCCCTGGGCTTTGGACTCAGGTGAAAGCAAGTGAAGACCTGCTTGCCGGCAGCTGGGCGGGAGGCCTGCTCCCTCGGACTGTCAACGGCTGATGTCTCTGCCTGGGAGCTGGGCTCCCCCAGGCTCTGCCCAGGTGGGCGCTGGGCTCCCCGCGGCTCTGCCCAGGCGCCTGCCTGGCTGGGCTGCCCGAAGCTGATGAAACCCAGGGGAGCAGCCCCTGCAGGGATTTGTCGGAGACGTTGGATTTGTTTTCTTCTTACTTTGCGTCGCCGCAGGAGGATGTTACTGAATTAGGGCAGGAGGGTGCTGAGGCCTAATGCTGTGGAGCGAATTCCGACCCACAGCGCCCCTAGAGGACAGAGTGGAACTGCCCACAGGGTCTCCAAGGCTGTCATTCTTCATGGGAGCTAGCTGCCTCATCTTTCCCCTTCAGAGGGGCTGGTGGGGTCAAACCGATGACATTTTGGTTGGCAGCTGAGTGCCACCAAGGCTCTATTTAACAGCCTTACTGAGGTATGGTTTACATACCACCAGCATTTATTTGTTTTTGTTTATTGTTGATTTTAAATTTTATTACAAAATATGAATAGCAAAAAAAGTTCCAATTTTAAATGTATAATTCAGTAACACTGATTACGTTCACTGTGCTGTGCAGCTGTCGTCAGTGCCCTTTTCCAGAAGTTTCCATCCCCCTCCCCAGACAGATACCCAGAAACTCCCCATCCTCCCTCGGTCCCTGGTCCCCATCCCTACTCAGTCCCTGGTCTTCTCCCCTGTTCAGTCCCCCCTCAGTCCCCGGTCCCCCCCCCCCTCAGTCCCCGGTCCCCATCCCCCCTCAGTCCCTGGTCTTCCCTCCCACTCAGTGCCCTCTCAGTCCCTGGACCTCATCCACCCATGGTGTTGTGTATGTCCCTGTCCTGTCTGGTTTACTGCCAGATGGTGCTCTGGGGTATGGGTGGGTATGCACTGTGTGCATCGTTCAGCAGAGGATGGCTCTTTGACTATCGGGAACTGTGCTGCAGTGAACCAGCTTTCTCTGGGGAAGCTGGTGACCTCAGCCGCAGGGACTCGCGGGCCCCAGTATGATTTCAGTCTGTCGTGGGCCAGCCCTGGGGATGCTGGCAACAAGCTTCGCCTGCTTGCTTGTTTGAGGTCACTTTCTACTGTGGGGGGTCACCAGGCCTGAGAAGGAGGCGTGGCTAAGGGCTGGGGGCCTTGGGGAGTCGGAGGCCGGGGGCGGGCACAGTCCTGAAGGCTGGCTGGCCGTGTGGGGATTTCCCAGGTGGAAAGGACAAGCAGGTGCCCCAGACGGCGGCACGGGCCGGCCCCTCGCCCAGCCCTCCCGGCCGGCAGCCCCAGCTCTGATGTTGGACTTCCCCAGGAGCAGACGCCTGCGTGCTGGCCTGGCACAGGGCTCCGCCTGCCCGCGTGCTCCTGCTTGGAGCGCCTGGCAGCCACCCTCACACACCACCCTCACCCTGCTCAGGGAGGTGGCTGCCATGTCCGCTGGGGCGTGAGCAGCTCTGCGGGGGGGTGGCTGCTGGTCGGCTGCTGCAGTCCCTGCCAGCTCCGACCAGGAGTGTGTCCGGCTGGCATGGGCGGGATCATGGTGGTGGTGACTGACAAGGCTGTAAGCCCACCTCTGTTTCCATCATCGTCTGGTCTGGGAAGACAGGTGTTCCGTTGTCCCTGCCTTTGGTGAGCTGACCTCACAGAGGGACGCCACAGACAGCCAAGGCCTGCTTCTCTGTTTTCATGGGCTGTGGTCCGTAAGAGATGCAGGTAGCGGTGCTGACCTTGCCGCGGCAGGAGGGGTGGCAGGTCCCCGCTGCGGTTCCGGCTGGCTCAGTGAGTGCCGTCAGTGGGACCAGGTCTCCGTCTGCCCCTCCTTCCGTCATCTGCTTGTGCCCTTCCCTGCCTGGCCCGTGTCTGTTCCTCCTCCTGCACAGGACTTCTTGGGGCCGGGAGCACCTGGGGTGCGCAGTGTGCAGTGTGGCTGTAGGACAAGGCCTGGAGCAGTGGAATGGGGGGGGGGGGAGGACAGGCGGGCCTGGAGAGACAGTGGAGGCCACCGTGGCCGGAGTCTGGGCCCCGTTTTGATTCCTGTGATCTTTGAACCGCCCATCTTGCCCAGGGACAGCCACGTTCATGACACTGTCCCTGGTCCTCTCTCCGCTGGCACCTCAGAGCGGACGTGGACAGTTGCCTGGGTTCCCTGCTGCTGGCGGTTGTCTGAGTGCTTGTCTGCGAGACGGTGGTCTAGGAGTACCCCATCTTCCTATCGACTGCCCATTGCTGCCGTGTGGGGGGGTGGTGGCCAGGGGATGGAGCAGCCTGCAGCTTGCAGGCTTAGGGAGGTGGGCACTCCTCCTTGGGGCTGCCTGAGCCGGAAGCCGGAAGCCGGAGCTGCGCCGTGTTCCCTATATCCTGGGGGTGGAGCCCCTTCCAGCTTTCGTGGGCCTAGCCTTCCTGGGCATCGTCTTCCCAGCCCTGCCCTGCTGGGACTTGTCCACAGCCCATGGGGTGCCAGGTGCCCCGGGAGCTGGATGCCGGGCCCTGGGCCGCGGGCGACAGTGAGCTCAGGCGGTGGGATTGGCGTGGGCATGACTCACTGCTGTGAGTGAGTTGGGGGTCTCTGAGGCCGCCCAGCCTGCTGCCTCTGTCCACTCAGTTCTCGTGCCACACGCTGCCCCACTGTACTGGTGTCCCTGTCAAGTGACGTGAACGAGGATGACGCACAGTGCAGTGTTGGGCGTGCGCTCCGATGCAGGAGGTCTGGGCTCATGCCGAGTGGCCCTGGAGGCACACCACCCGGGGGTGTGGAGCACGTGGGGACCACGAGGGCTGGTGCAGGGCAGAGACGTGTGGAGTTGGGGCTTCTGCAGGCTTCTGGGTAAGATGACTTGAAGAGGTGACAGCGTGGACGTGAGGAAGGGGACTTGCTTCGCTGATGCCCCCTTCTGAAGGGGAGCCAGCTAGGCCCTGCCCTCCCTGCCTCCTCTTCCTCCTCTCTCTGTCAGTCTCTTTGCGTCTCTGTCTGTCTCTCTCTCTCTCTGTTTCTCTGTCTTTCTCTCTGTGTCTGTCTTTCTCTCTGTGTCTGTCTTTCTCTCTCTGTGTCTCCCTATCTCTGTCTTTTTCTTTCCTTCTCTATGTTTCTCTGTCTCTGTGTATCTCTGTCTCTCTGACCCTGTGTGTCTCTGTGTCCATCTCTCTGACTGTCTCTGTCTCTCTCCGACTATGTCTCTGACTCTGTGTGTCTCTGTCTCTGTATGTCTGTTTCTCTCTGCATCTCTGTCTTTCTCTGTGCATCTCTGTCTCTCTGTGTCTCTGTCTCTCTCTCTGACTCTGCATCTGGCTTTCTGTGTCTCTCTCTCTGTGTGTCTCTGTGTCTCTCTGTTTTTGATTCTCTGTCTCTGATTCTATGTCTCTGTCTCTGCATCTCTCCATCTCTGTCTCTCTCTGACTCTGTGTGTGTCTCTTTCTCTCTCTCTGCGTCCCTGTCCCTCTCTCTATGTCCCTGTCTCTCTGACCCTCTGTGGGTCTCTGTCTCTCTCTGTCTGTCTTTCTGTGTCTCTCTGACTCTTCTGTGTCTCTGTATCTCTCTGTCTCTCTCTGATTCTTTGTCTCTGATTCTGTGTCTCTGTCTCTGTGTCTCTCCATCTCTGTATCTCTCACTGTGTGCCTCTGACTCTGTGTGTGTTTACCTCTCTACATCTGTGTCTGTGTGTCTTTGTCTCTATGTGTCTCTGTGTCTCTTTCTCTGTGTCTCTGACTCTGTCTGTTTCCCTCTGACTCTGTTTCTCTCAGACTCTCTGTGTATCTCTGTCTCTGTGTCTCTCTGTATCTGTCTCTGTGTCTCTGTGTCTCTCTGACTCTGTGTGTCTCTGTTTCTCTCTGCGTCCCTGTCTCTCTCTGTGTCTCTGTCTCTTTCTGACTGTGTGTCTCTGACTCTCTGCATCTCTGTCTCTCTCTGATTCTGTGTGTCTCTGACTCTCTGTGTGTCTCTCGTATGCATGAGTGCCTGTGTGCGTGCTTGGCTGTCGCCATGGGCTTGTGTTTTTATAGGTTGAATATTTACAGCCAGAGGCTTTATTGTGTCTGGTGTGTGGCTTGTCCTGCCAGAGCCTCTCTGAGGTTGGCACCTGTTTCCCATGAACACGTCCCCACTTTTCTTGACCACTTCTCTTGTGCTCTGACCCGGCAAGCGTGCCAGGGCCTCCTGGTCCCTAACTGCCCCAGCCTGAAAGCAGTCATTTCTCCAAAGGGCCCTGCTTCCTGTGAGTGGCCACTGGGGCAGTGGGTGGTGGCACTGTCTGGGGGTTCAGCCAGTGGACAGAGCCGGCTAGGGTGGACACGCCATTAAGCTTGTAGCAGTATTTCTAGGCGACCGCTACAGGAGCCTTTGCTCATCGCATCCCTTTTAGATGGTATCTCGCTGTCTTTGTCACATGTGAGGTCTTGGTTCCTGATGGCTCCGTTCCCAAGTTGTGAGCTCCCATCACACTACAGAGCCCGCTGCAGGAAGTCTGAGAGCCTTTGGCTATTCTTTGTCATTACAGTACGTGTTTATGCCCCCATATGCACCAACTCATAGCGCCCGAGTGTGCCAGATCTTACCCTGTTCACTCTACGTCACTGGGTTTCTGGGTGTGGTCAGCAGGGTGCTGACATGCCTGCCTCAGCACTGGGCACACTGACAGCATGGTGTCAGGGCTCTCTGTCTTGGGGCCACTGTCCTGCCTGTCCCTTGTGCTGGGGCTGTGTGGCCGTGTGTGCCGACTCCTCGTCCATGCTGCTGGCATATGCACGGCCCCTTCCATTGGAAGGTTGGGGTGCTCTGACATTTGGCTGTGTGCATGGCCTACTACTTTTCTGGCGGGAAGTCTGCCTGGTAGTGGCCAGGAGCTCAGAAGCAGGTGGTGTCCAGGGTCTGCCCTGGCCTAGCCTTCCCTGTTGCGTTTGCATCTTGGCCATGGTTCTTTCTAACCAGAGGATGATGTGAATGTCCTCTGCCCGCACCTGTCTTGTCCTTTCAGGCTCCCGCAGCCCGGTGCGTGGGGGTCCTGCCACAGCGGAGCTCTGACACGCACCCTTGTGACATGCCACTGCCCTGTTACCTGCCCCCGGAGCCTGCGCGGCCAGGCGGCGAGGGCCCCCTGCAGACCCCACGTCCCTCTGGCCACTTGCCTTCACCCACCATGCTCCCAGGGAGCCCTGCCACCCTTGGGCTTCTCCTGGCCCGGCTCTTCCTTTTCCATTCTCCCTCCACATTTATGATCTTGGTGGGGCTCAGGCTTGGGAGCAGCGGGGCCCCGGACAGGCAGCCTTCAGAAGAGGACTCCTGCTTACGGCAGAGAAGTGCCGCCAGACTCTGGAGAAGCAGCCTGACCCAGCAGCAGCCCCTGGCCATGGTGCTGGGACACATAACACACCTTCCTGCCGGGGTGCTGAGGACGCCACCTTTGTGGTTAGCTGGCCCACACGACCTTGATGATAAGGACACCGCCTTCATGTTTAGCTGGCCCACATGTGCATTGATGATGAGGATGGCACTGTCGTGGTGAGCTGGCCCTCAGCGAGGAGGGTGGCTCTCCCTAAGTCCAGTGCGCCCTTTGGCTTGCTGCTCTGCACTCTGGCAGCTTCTGGGGGCACGAAGGAGTGTTTTACTGTCTGCTCTGAGGTTTTTCTTATACCCCAACTTCTGCTGGCTGCCCCATCGGCCTAGGCGCCTCTGTCTGGGTTCCCACTGCCAAGTGAGAATGGTGGGCTGGCTGCAGTGAGAAGCAGTGGCAACAGCAGGGTGAAAGGGGCGGCTTCCTGGTGGCCTGTTCCAGGAAGGACTGCCGCCCTTTACCCAGTGCCCCACCCAGCAGGCAGCCTGGTGGCGGGCTCTGCCTGCTGGGTGTGATGTCTCCGTGTTCATTAGAAGGTGGTGGAGGGAGGGTGGGGGGTTCTGACCAACACGGGGCAGACTTCTTCCCCTTGGAAAATAAGGAGTGGATGACCGCATGCCTGCCCCCTCCTCAGCACGCACTCGTGCTGCCCTCCTGCTGCTGTGTGGCCAAGAGGTGGGCAGCAGGAGGACTGACAGGCTGGTGTGCACAACTGCTCCTGCTCCCGGCGGGGTGCAGGGTTGCCCTCTCCCAAAGCGTCTGCTCCTGGGCCCAGGGTATTGCACCCAGACTGGGGGGCATCTTTGCACTTGGTCATTCTCTGTCCCAGAGGGACATTGTGGCTGGCCAGGGCTGTATCCAAGTGGCAGACATCCATGCGCAGGTGGGGCTGCTGACTCCATGGCACGGTGGTCCCTGCTGCACAGGCCCCACCGGCCTCAGCGACCCTGGGGGGGTCACCTCCCTTCCCTTCCCAGACACCCTTGGTCTTTGCTGTACACAGGTGGCTGCTGGGAGGAGGGAGCCGAGGGGACGGGTGGTGGACTCAGGCAAGCTGCCCCAGGCCTGGGAGAGCCTGCTTTGGGGCACGCAGGGGGGTGCAGTGCTGGAGGCTTCCCTATACCACTGGCCCCGGCTGCTCTTCTGAACCTGCAGCCTGATCTGCAGGAGCTGACCGTCTGCCTGAGGAGGCCCCTGTCCACTGTCCCCCGGCCCCCCCAGTGGAGGCCCCCCCAATTGAGGCCCCTGTCCCTCCTAGGGGAGGCCCCATCCACTGTTCCCCATCCCCCCCAGCAGAGGCCCCCCCCAGTGGAGACCCCTGTCCCCCCAAGGGGAGGCCCCCGTTGCCCTCAGTGGAGGCCTCGTCCCCCATCTCCCCTCAGTGGAGGCCCCCGTCCCCCCAGCGGAGGCCCCCATCTCCCCTCAGTGGAGGCCCCCATCTCCCCAGTGGAGGCCCCCTGGTGTGTCATCCCCCTCCCAGTGTAGCGCTTTTCTCTCTCTCTGTCACTGCAGGTTCTTTTGGCCTTCTGCTGTCCTTCAGGCAGATTGATTTAAAGGCCTGCACTCACTCTCTTCTTGTCTTAGACCGTGTGGGGTGTGTTGGGGACCTGCAGGCCAGGTCGCTGGCTCTGGCATTGGGTGGCTGGGGGTGGGGGGCTAGGCTGTGGCCACGCCTCAGCGTCTTCCTCCACCACCTGCAGAGATGCCCTTTTGTGACTGTTTCAGGCTTCCAGCGTAGCTGTGGTTTCACACGTGCCCTGTTGGTTGGGATGTACCCAGTTTAGGTCTGCAGGGCGTCTCTGTAGGTACAGCAGCAGACCACACACCCGATCAGCGGTTTCTGCACGTTGGTTCCTTCACTTTGTCCCCATTCTCACCGTCTCTTCCTGTGGTGTTTCACCACCAGCCCCTCACACTCACTACCCCTAAACGGTGTTTAAGGAGCTCTGGGGGCACAGTGGTGAAAGCCCTCGGTTGCTACCCAAGGCCCCGTCCACTGGTTCAAACCCACCAGCAGCTCCATGGGAGAGCGATGAGGCAGTCAGCTTCCACGAAGACTGACAGCCTTGGAGACCCTGTGGGCAGTTCCACTCTGTCCTCTAGGGACACTGTGGGTCAGAATGGACTCCACGGCAGTGGGTGTGGTTTGGGCTTTGCTTCTGTGAAGACTGACAGCCTTGGAGACCCTGTGGGCAGTTCCACTCTGTCCTCTAGGGACACTGTGGGTCAGAATGGACCCCACAGCAGTGGGTGTGGTTTGGGCTTTGCTTCTGTGAAGACTGACAGCCTTGGAGACCCTGTGGGCAGTTCCACTCTGTCCTCTAGGGGCGCTGTGGGTTGAATTTGACTTGATGGGTGAGCTTGGCCTCTGGTTGCTGTTGTACAGTTGTATATAACAACAGTTCCAGTGTCATCCTTTCCCTGAAGTTCACCTTAGCAACGTCAGTTCCATCAGTCAGGTGTGTGGCCACTGCTCATATCCAATGCCGATTTTCCCATCACCATAAACATGACCTTACTGCCTCCTGCACCAGGTAATCAGATCACCGTGGGGCTCTCTCTTGGTTCTCTAGTGCTGCTGTAATAGACAAACCACAAATGGGTGGTTTTCACAAACATTGATTTATTCTCTTACAGTTTAGGAGGCTAGAAGTCCAAGTTCATAGTGCCCACTCCAGGGGCTGGTTGAAGGCTCCTCAGCCTTGGGCTTCAGCTCAGCCTTTTGCTCCTGGCCCGCTGAAGCTGGAGGCTTCTCTTAGCTCAAGCAGCTGCTAGCTGCTGAGGCTGACAAGCCCAAGATCAACAAAAAAAAAATGGCACAGCCCCAAGATTACCAAACCACATGGCAGGCTGCTGAATGAAGACTTTGCTAAATGCAGGGTCCAAGCATTCCGAAAAACTTCAGAGACATTTCTCAAAACTTCTTATGCACGGGAAGCAGACCACGTCCCTAAGGAGCTACTCAGCTGCTCACGGCAGATTCCACCATGGAGTTGACGACCAGTCTCATCATGGGGAATCACTGCATCCAGCTGCCGGGCCACTCAGAACCAGGTCCCGCCAAGTCGACAAACAGCTTAACCAGCATAGTCTCTGTGATTTCCCTGGCCTCATTTCACAGAGCGTTGCTCGTGCATGGCCTGTGTGGCTGGTGTTCTTCTCATGGTTGTGTCCTTGAGGCTCGTTTGTGGACTTCACTGTATCTGGACTTCACTTGCTGGCTGGGTGAATCCCTTTGTGTGCATGCCCGGCCCTCCGTCTCTGTCTTCACTGCACAGCCCCAGGCTCTCGGCCCACCCTCTGTGACGTGTCCTCCCTGGAGAACACTCTCGCCCACTGTTTCTGACATGGGCAGTGGCTGCCGCGCTCTATCTGTTTCTGTCCATGGGAATGTGCCTTCAATCTTGTTGTTTTAAAATTCATTTTTTGTGTGTGGTCGAGAACACACACACACAACATGACACCAATGCGGCTGTTTCTGCGTGCACACTTCAGTGACGTGGGTGACATCCCTCGAGTTGTGCACCCATCTCACCCTCCTGGTCCACCTTACTCCTCCCCTGTTAGCGTGCGCTCACCACCCTCAAGGTTCTTATCTAACCTTTGCAACTGCTTTTGTCAGTGTGATCCCATAGAGATAGTTCTTCAAAGAGCACAGGGCTGGAGGCAGGAGTTGTTTACTAATTAAACTAGGCTGTTTGGCTTTAAGACTTCAGGGAATGTTTGTGGTTTAAGGGTTAAAGATAGCTCAGGGCATAGTTTCGGGGGTTCATCCAGACTCAGTGGCTCTAGAAAATCTGGATTCTATGAAAGTGTGGAATTCAGTTCTGCATGTTCCCCCCCTTTTGATCAGGATTCATTTACAGAATTTTTCATCAAAACATTGAGTAAAGAGCACTGGGCACTGCCACTTCCGGTGTCATGTGTTCTTGACAAACGTGTTCACAGGTGGGGAGTTCCTGGTTGATTTCTTCTAGCCCCTTGAAGGTGTTGACGATGTCTGTCCACTGCCCTCTGGCTCTCAGGGCCGTGCTGACCAGGCAGTGCTTTTCCTGTGGAAGTAATCTGTGCCATTTCTCTCTCTCTCTCTCTCTCTCTCTCTCTCACACACACACACACACACACTGCTTCTGATATTAAGTATTTACTTTTGAAATCATCTCAAACCTGCAGAGAAGTTGCAAAGATGGTTCCGAGAACCCTCGCCTCCCTCCACCCTGCGCCCGCAGTGCTGGCGTTTGCATACCTAGCTTTGTCGTTTTCTCGCCTGTGGGTGCTTTCCCGACAGCCGAGTGGCTTCCTTCTCTCTGACCCCAGAACGTTGGTGTGTGTTTCCTGAAGGTAGGGATGCCCCCCTTCCAGAAGAGCAGCATCACTGTCAGTCAGGAAACCAGCGTGGGTTTGGCACTGGGGTCCGGCCGACAGGTCACACTGTACTACTAGCGTCCTTCATAGCAAGAGAGGGAGCTCTGGTGGCATAGTGCCTAAGACACTTGACTGCTAACCGTAAGGCTGGCGGTTCAAACCCACCAGGCACTCCTTCGAAGGAAGATGGGGCAATCTCCTTCCGTGGTGATATTGCCTTGGAAACCCAAGGAGGGGTCGCTATGAATCGGGTCTGACTCGACGGCACATAACAACAACAACAGCAAGAGATAACAGTGTTCCTGGCCTGAGGCCCAGTATGGTGACATGTGCTCACTCTGGTGACACCCCATCTCCTGGAGCGGCTCTTCCTGCCTCTCATGACAGTGCCATTTTCAGGTGGACAACCCCCTATCATGCAACGTGCCCACCACTGGGGCCTGACTGCCTTTTTTTCATGGTTAGATGCAGGCGTCTCAGAAACCAGACCCACTGTGTGTGTGGGGGGGTCCATTCTGACCCACAGCGCCCCTAGAGGACAGAGTGGAACTGCCCACAGGGCAGTGGAGCCAGTAGTGGGTTTGAACAGCCAACCTCTCAGCAGCTGAGCGCTCAGCCATTGTGCCACTAGGGCACCTGCATGGTCACTGTGGTATTTGCCAGATGGTGCCTGATGTTGGCTTTCATCTTTGGCTGGTTGCCATTTTTCTGTGGTGTGTCTTGGGGTAGATTTATTTTCATCCATCCTGTTTGGGATTCATTCGGTTTCCTAAACTGTGGATTAGTATCTGCAGTAAATTCTAGCAGATTCTCAGCCATTATCACTTAGGCCTCAGCCCACCCTCTCTCCTGTAGCTCTGGGTCTTTCGTGTGGTCCTGGCCCTGCCCCCTGCCCCCTGTAGCTCTCCTGGTGCCAGTCTCTAGAAGTCCTCCCCACGTGTCTCTTGTGTATCTGACCCGCGGCCTGTCCCCTCTGGCTGCAGGTCACAAGTGGACACAATTCCCGTGTGCTTTTCTTCATCAGCCCCTTTTTCCTTGGAATTTTGTCCCCGAAGCCCGCCTGGTTGCTCCACGGTGGCTCTTGGTGGGATTGTCAGACGGTCCCTCTGCCCCTGCTCTTCCTGTCAGTGGGCCGCTAGGCCGGGAGGGGGAGGCCGCATCCCAGCGCTGTCTGGCCCCACTCCAACCCCCCGTGCCTGTTGGATGTGGGCAGCCTCGTTTGATGGCCCTGTCTGCGCATGCCTGGCCTCCTGGGGAGCCTCTACCTTTGGGCTGGCACTCTGCACCTTGAGCCCTTGGGACAGTGGGTCATCTGCCCCAGATGTGGGTGCACACCCATCCCGCAGGGGCTCTCCTTGTGGCTAGTGCCTGCTCCCTTGATTTTGGGTCATTGTTTTCTTGCTTGGGCAGGAAAGTAACAATGCTGCCACTGGGAGCCATGGAGGGCAGACGGGAACCTGTCTTCCTCCTGGCCCTGCTGGGCTCCCTCCGCACCTGGCCACCAGCATCTTCTCTCCCAGGCTCGTGGGTTTTTCCTTTGTTGGAAATAAAATTGGGGTCACTCCATCTGCTGGACCTTGCTGAGATGCACTGGGGGCCTCCGTCTGCTTGTCCTCGGGGGGGACCCCGCTTGCCCCCAGCAATGAGTGCTGCATTTTTTTCAGTTTGCTCCGGTCCTTCCCCAGGGTATGTCCCTTCTGCCTGCAGGGCGCTGGGCAGGGTCCTGTCCTCCCTCGTTTTCTGCTTCAGGGTCTGTCTGACTGCCTGCTTATAGCCTGTCACCGTTGATGGCTTCTCACCTGTGGGCTGTGCGGTGTTTCTGCATTTGATTCAGTGGGCCCTGCTGACAGAGGCCTTCAGATGCCCGCAGGGAAGCCCTCCAGGACTCTGGGGGCTACTGGGCCCTGTAAGAGCTTTCCTTGTCCCTTCTCTGTTCTGAGCGCTGAAGGGACCAGAGAACAGTGCCCATGGAGCCTTTTCCCACCAGGGGGCGCTGCTGCCCGCGGGCTCTCAGCTGGAGGTGCCCACTGGCAGCCGCTCTGTGCTGGGTGCCCAGGTGGCTGCTTCTGAGATGCACCACTGCAGCGGGCAGAGTGGCAGGACCCCTGCGGGTGATGAGGAGGGGGCAGGACCCCTGCGGGTGATGAGGAGGGGGCAGAACCCCTGGGGGTTAGGAAGGGGCAGGACCCCTAGGGGCCGGGAGGGGGCAGGACGCCTGGGGTTAGGAGGGCAGTTTTGGGGCTTGGTGCTGGTCAGTGTCATGCACTGGGACCAGGAGAGCCATAACACCCCAAGGGCAGCACCAGGCTTAAGGAAGCATGTGGAGAGGGTGGTGCCCTGGGGGCAAGCCTGTCCCTTGTGGGGAGGGGTACCCTGGGCGACCTCAGGGCTCCTCACACGTCTGTGCAGTATGCCCATGTGACTGCAGCTGTGACTCTGGGCCCGAGCTCTTGGGCTGTGCTGGCTGGAGCTGCACCTGTCCTGTCTGAAGTGTTGGGCTGGGTGTCACCCAGCAGCCCATGACAGGACCTGGGGCCCGAGGGTAACGGAGGCCCTTATGTGCTTCACCTGTAGGGGTGTCATCAGGGAGCATGCCCCGTGTGCACTGTGGGGTCCGGCGGCATTTGGGGGAGGGGCTGTCCCATCGCTTCCTCCAGTGTACTCAGGTTCCCCACAGTGATGTCCATCCCAGACCCATCTGTGCACCCGGCACGGTCCCTGAGCACTGATGCTGAGCACCGTCCAGCCGACTCCGACCCCAGGCCCCACATGACAGAGCGGCTTGCTGGTCTTTTCTGCTGTGGAGCTCCTGGGTGGATTCAAACCACCGACCTTCCTGTTAACAGCTGAGTGCTGAACCATTTCCACCCCCAGGGCTCCTTAGTGCCAGACTTAGATGAGGGGATGGCCAGGCATCCCCAGGGGTTCAAGGAACGCCTTCACGGAAGGACAGGGGCTGAAGCTGGTAGGAAGCAGCCCACCAGCCCACCCACACACTCACCTCGTGTGTTCTGGGACGAATAAGGGCAGAGCCCTGCAAAGGCAGCGCCCAGAGATGGACAGCTCTGCAAGTCCAGAACGTGACTGCAGAAATGGACAGCCTGGCACAGGGGATGGAGCTGAGGGCCCTGCCAAACAGTCTGCAAAAGGCAGACGTGGGCAGGAGGGGTACAGTGAGCAGGGCAGGATGGCAGGGGAGAGGACCTAGAGCAGAGCCCCATAGAGAGAGCAGGAAGCAGAAGGGGGGATCATTGAAGGTCCCCCAGGATCGAGGGGAGGCAGCCCTCAGCGGGAGCCCAGTCATGAGATGCTCAGACCTCCAGGAGAACAAACCAAACAGCCCAGCTCTAGCTCCCCACTTCCCCAGGGTCCGGTCACAGACTCCAGCCTAGGAGCTGGAAAGGGGTTGCAAGGTGCCACAGGGAACCGCATGTCAGCCCAGTTCCTGAGAAACAGCTGACGTTCCCTTACCTTTACCTTTTGGGGTACCTCTGAGGAGGCTCATTTGAAGAGAGATGTAGAGGGTATGAGGGTCTGGGGAACCCCGGGAGAGCAGGTGTACACAGGCCCTGGGAAACGGCAGTGAGAGAGCCGCTGACCTGCCCACGGAAGTGTCTTTACTATTCGGATGGGATGCTGGTGACCAATTAGAGACAGAAAGCCAAGCTGAGACAGGGCAGTCTGGGGAGGACGGGGAGAAGGCCGTGCACATGCGTGCCGGGAAGGGACGAGGAACTGTCTTCCATTATCCGAGTGTAGAGTCGCGCCAGCCGGCCTCCCTAGAGTCACCTTGAGAGGTGAACTGGCATCTCCTGCCCTGGGCTTCCCACTCATGCCGGTCCAGTCTCCAGTGAGAGCAGCGTGCTCTGAGGGCGTGCCGGCCTATAGGCCTTGCCTCTGCACCTGGCTGCCTGCCCAGGACACCCAGGAGCACCCTGGCCTGGGTGCTCATTCAGTCACATGCCAAAGTCCGTGGTGGGGCACCTGATTTCCAACCCTCAGTGCTGTCTTACAGTGGAGCCCAGTGTGATCTTGGCTTTGAAATCACCTGACGTGTGTGTACAAACGCAGGGTCCTGCCCTGCTCACCGCGGTTCTGATCCTCACGTGGGGTGTGTTCATGGTCTGTGTTTCCTCAGGGGCACCTTCAGCTCCCCGTAAACTAGCCAACAATGAGAGAGGGGCCGGTGCTGGCTCAAGGGGCGGGCCCGGCCTTCCTGGGATCTCTCATTAGAAAATCGCTATACCCCCTTGTGTGCGTCAGCCCTTAGCCCTCGTCAGGGGTGCTCCCCCCCAGTTGTGCTCATCAGCCCACAGCCTCATCGGGGATGTCCCCCCATTTTGCCCATCAGCCAGCAGCCTCACGGGGCATCCCTTCCAGGTCCAGTGTCACCTCCACCCCCTTGACTCCCCACCCTGCTGGGTAGGTGTTGAGAGGGGCACTGAGTCGGGCCCCTGTGGGGGCCGCAGATGGTGACCATGAGGTGTCACCCAGCATCCCGGATGGCTCTGGGACTGGCCAGGTTCATGGTCCCAAGGGTTCCCCACTGGCTGCTGCCTTCTCCCCGTGAGTGACTCTGGCCTAGGGAGGCCCTTGGGAGTGAGCTGAGTCTAAATTTTGCAGCGTGGCTTTTATACCGGCCTGGAGGTGGAGCAACTTGGCAGGCCCACAATTGCCCTTTTCTTGGGCCTCGGGCGCCTGCATCCGCCTTGGTTACCTAACGCTGGCAGCCACCCGGGAGGGGCCGGGCACATGCGCAGATGAGCTGTTTGGGGTGTGTCTGTGTGCCGACCCTCCTGTGGCTCTGGTTTCCAAGCTGCCCGGCCTCTCACTCCCTCTGGCTGTGCTGGTGCTGGGGGCCCTCCTGTCTTGCCCCCCTTGGTGGCCGGTGGGTGTGGTTGCAATCTCAGCCATGGATAGGAGCCACTGTCCCCAGGGCAGCAGCCTCAGGGAGGGAGTGTCCCCGCTGGCCAGCTTGGGCCTGGCACTGCCGGACGTCCTCTTCCCACGGCAGCTGTGGCTGGCGGCCAGGCGGGATGACTAGGCACTGCCCACAGCCCTTCCTGCCTACTCTAACGTGGAACACGGCAGCTTGGTGGAGTGGAGGGGCCACCCTCTGCCTTCCAGATACTGCTAAGAGCCTGCCGTGTACCCCCTACACATACGGTCTCAGCCTGTCCCCCCCACCCCTGGGAGTCCAGGCCACCTTGCTCTACCCCTGCCGTGCTGTCTCTGGCGTGGCTGTGGCCTGTCGGGGCTTCAGCCCGAGCCTCGCTCCCACATGGCCCCCATCTGCCCACAGGAAGGCCTCCCGGGGCTCTGTGGACCACCTCCTACACCTTGAACAGGTGCTGAACAAGTGGGTCTGCAAGGCATACGGAGCCCCGTCGCGGGCTGTGCGTGTCGTGAGCAGGCCTGGCAGAGCGCCCACTAGGAGCCTGCTGTCTGCTGTGTCCATGCCACTGGGCCACTCCAACACAGTCCTGTTAGGCTGGTGTGTAGAGAAAAGGGGTCTGTGGGGTGCCCTGCAGCCGAGAGCCCTTCCTGGGCCACTGGCTGGCTTTGTCATGCGTGCTTGTGTGTGATGGTGTTGTCAGGTGCTGTCGAGTCGGCCCTGACTCAGCGACTCCGTGTGTAGCAAAACAAAACACTTCCCGTCCTGGGCCAGTCTCAGTCCTTGCTGTGCGTTGTAGCCGCTGTGTCAGTCCATCTCGTTGAGGGTCTTCCCTTTTCTTGCTGACCCTCTACTTAAGACCAAGCATGATGTCCTTCTCCAGGGACTGGTCCCTCCTGATAACTTGTCCAAAGGAGGAGAAGCCCCCACTTCTGAGGAGCACTCTGGCTGCATGGCTCCAGGGTGACTTGTTGGTCCTGCAGGCAGTCCGCGGTGTTTTCAGTATTGTTCGCCAGCACCTTAACACGGAGGCAACACCTCTCCTTCAGTCCTCCTCTTTCATTGTCCAGTGCTCGCGTGTGAAAGAGGTGATGGAAGACACTGTGGCTTGGGTCAGGCGCACCTTAGTCTTCAGAGTGACATCTCTGCTCCTCAGCACTTTAAAGAGGTCTGCAGCCGATTCTCCCGGTGCAGTGTGACGTCTCATTTCCTGACTGCTTCTTCTGTGGGTGTCGATTGTGGAGCCAAGTAAAACGGAATCCCTGACAGCTTTGCTCCTTTTCCGTTTATCGTGATGCTGCCTACTGGTCCAGTTGTGAAGATCTGGGTGTTAGGAGTAGTCCATGCACCAGTGAAGCTGTGTGTCAGGGCTGTATCCTTTCACCATTCTTACTCAGTCTGTATGCTGAGCGTATCCTCCGAGAGGCATCAGGATTAACACCTGCGATGTGCGGATGACACAGCCTTGCTTGCTGTGGGTGTAGGGCCCGTCTGTATAGCGTGTGCACGGGTGTGGCCACCCTGTGTCAGGTGAGTAAGGGACTTTAGGGCGACCTCTTTTCCATCTGTCCCCCTAGGCGTCAGAGGGGTCTCAAAACTCTCCCTGGTCATCTGGCAGGCTTGGACAGGCGTCCTGGGCTCCTCCTGCCGCCCACTCTGTGCCCAGGCTCATTGCCTCCAAGGCTTTGTGGGCCGGGCGGTTGGTGCCCACGGGTATCCGAGCCTTCCCACAGGCTCCCCTTCTAGGTCCAAAAGGCTCCCATCTCAGTCACGTTGCAGGGAGGCTTCTGAGTGCCGGGGCCCAGAGGACACTGTACGGTCTCCTTGCCAGTGCTGTCAGTTAGCAGTGGCTCTGCCTGCTCCCCGAAGGCAGGTGTGTGTGTGAGTGTGTTTGCACAGGTGTGCGTGTGCGTGCTCTGTGGGGCACATTTCCTGGAGAGGGAGCGGGAGGACGGTAGCTGGATCTTGAAGTGGACGTTAGAGAGTTAGCTTTACCCTGTGCCCATCTTGTTCTTTGTCTTTCCTGCCACAGAGCTGGGGTTTAGTGTGTGAGGTTCGGGGTGGAACCTGGGACTCTGAGTCGCAGGGCTCCCGTGTGAGGCTGGAGGTGTGGCAGGGTGAGGACAGCTTGGGCTCCCCGCTGGGGAGTCCCGGTGCCCTGCAGTGAACGGCCCTTGGGGGACCCTTTCCTGCTGCCCCCGCCTGCTTCTCTAGGGTGCGAGGGTCTGCTCCAAAGGGAGTTGCTGCGGCCCATTTGACGGTGAGATAACCCCCTGTCCGCTGGTAGCTGGGCCTGTGGGGCCGGCAGGGAACCTGTGCCGAGCAGACGTGATCAAAGACAGGGCCACCCCCGTGGGCCTGAGCCTCCTTGCTGGGGTCTGTCATAAGTAGTCCTCTGGGCTGGTGGCACTGAGGCCACTGAAAGGGCTGCCCTGCCCCTGATAGGCTCCTGGGCCCCCTCCCCTGCCCTCCTGGGGGGTCATGGGCCGCTAGTTCCTCCTTTTCCCCAGCCTCTGCTAGCCCCCTCCTTCTCTATGCACGGCTGCGGACGTGGGGGTGATTCTTGAAGCGGAACGGTCACTGTTTTCGGTCAGGAGGCCCGATGATGACGGTTCATTCTGGATTTCCTCTGGAGCTCCCTCTCCCGAGGCAAGTGGCCTCCAAGGAATGGCACCCATACCTGACCCGGTGGGCGCCTGACCCGGCGGGCACCCTGACCAGGTGTGTGCCCTGATCCAGTGGGCACCCCGACCCAGCAGGTGCCCTGACCTGGTGTGTGCGCCCTCACCACAGGTGCAGACCTGGCCGTGGCAGAGGAGGCCATGCGGCAGGGTCTGAAGCCACTGAGTGGCCTCAGCGGATGTCGTTGGATGTGATGACAGCATTTGAGACTCTTTTATCCCAGTCTGGCCTTGTCTAGCCTGAGAGTGGGGTCCCACTGTGGGGCTCCCCAAGCCAAGCAGGCATTTTGGGGGGGGCTCAAACACTCTGGAGGGTGACACTGCTGTGAAGCCACACCTGTGCCCAGTGGCCCCAGTGGTGGTAGTGCATGCACTTGAGTGTAGCTTTCTGGCCCCTGGTGTCTGGCAACTGTTGGCCATGGGCACGGCCACATGGAAGCCCAGGACCCAGAGAACTTGAGTGTGTGCCTGAGGAAGGGGCTCTGGGAACATCCCAGGCTGGTCACTGTTGGGGAATGGCAGTGTCTCCCGGCATGGCCCACTGCCGTCTGATGGCACGTGGCTACACGGGAGTGCCTGTGCCACTGTCCCTTGTTTTCATCCCTGCTGCAGCCAGCTATCCTCCTGGGGAACAAGCTGCCGAGAGCTGCCAGGGCAGCCATGCTTCCGTGGCTAATCATGATGGGAATGTGCTGGCCCCCAGAGTGCCTCTCCAACGTCAGAATGGGCAAGTGTCCAGGGCCTTGAGGGACGGGATGATGAGCAGGGTCCTGTGGTGACGTGTGTCTCCATATCTAGTGAGTGAGAAGGAACAGTACATAATGGCCCCAGTGTGCACCTCGGCCTCTAGTCCTTTGGGTGGACCAGAACCTAACCCAACCAGCTGCAGTCCAGTCGATTCCAACCCACAGCGCCCCTAGAGGACAGAGTGGAACTACCTCACAGGGTCACCAAGGTTGTCATCTTTATGGGATCAGACTGTCTTCTCTTTCTCTTGCAGAGTGGCTCGTGGGTTTGAACCGCCAACCTTTTTGTTAGCAGCTGAGCACCTGAAGCACTGTGTCTCCAATGCTCCTTCCAGTTGTTCAGGGAGAGGAGTTGACCTTGGGGAGGAAGCTGCGATTCTCAGCGAGGCGGGAGGAAAATGAGCTTGTCGTGGTCATTTCAGAAGACGTGTGTCTTAAGTATGGGTTGCGAGTAGCTGAGCAGATCCTCCCACTAGGGTTTTCATGCAGCTTCAGAGCAGGCCTTGTGGCCACCCCAGCTATTATCGTGGAAACTGTCTTAAAAATAGGCTTGTAATGTAACCAGTCCTCGTTTCTGGGGTTTTGTCAGGAAAGCCAGTGTGGTCAGCTCCCAGTGCATTTGTTGGAAGATGAGTGACCTCGTCACCACACCCCTACGTTGCATGTTCCCGGGTGCACCCAGGCACACCCACTGCCACTCATGTCTCACAGGCTGAGAGCCAGGAGCTCTGGGGATGAGAGAGAAAATGGTGGTGACGTTTGCTTCAAATAATGTAGGTAAACATGTCAGAAAGGACGTATGTGTGAATGTTTACAGGATTCCCGAGGGCTTCTGGAAGCTCTCAGCAGGGTATGGGTGGCACATGCTGATGTGGCTTGCTTCTCTGTCACTGGAAGAATTCCGGCAGCGTTCCTGGATGTCGGGTGCCGCTTGCCAGCAGCCCTGCTCAGACTGAGGTCGGTGTGTTGTGGGCCGTTTTCACCTCTGTAGCACGGACGTCTCCATGGTTCGCTCGGGGCCATTGCTCCTGGGTGTGAATTTTGGCTTTGCCTTGTTTCTTGGGGGGAAAGGGGGGAATGCTGTGCCTTTTGTACAGGGTCTTTGGAGAGTCCACAGGGGGTAACTTTCAGCCCACACTTCCTGTGAGGCTGCCATAGCTCCCTGCAGCACCTCCAGGAAAGGATGTAAAGGGGCAGCCCTTGTTCAGCGCCCTGATCATCCTGAATGTGTGTGTGTGTGTGTGTGTGTGTGGTGTGAGGTAGGGGTTGGGTCTTGTTTTATTGTTTGTTTTTTTCCTTTTCCCTCATGGGTGTTTTGTTTTCCCAACACCCTTTACTGAACAAGACTCCTTTCTCTCAGTTTGTCGTTTTCTCAGAATTTTGTATATACACAACCGGGCTGTTTTTCAAACAAACCAACTTTTCTTTTCAGTGTTTCTTTTTCTTTGTTGCATTGTCTAAGACACCCAGTATGTTACTGAATAGAAGTGTGAGTGTGGCCATTCTGCCTTGTTCGTGATCTTAGGTTGAAAGCCTGCAGTTTTTTGTAGACGCCCTTTGTCTGTTGAGGAGGTTCCCTCTGTTCCCAGTTTGCCAAGAGTGTCTTTCATAAATGGGTGTTGGAGTTAGCCATGTGCTTTTTTCTCCTCGATCTGTTGTCGTGGCCTGATTTTCAGATGCTGGCTACGTTTGGTTTCCTGAGATGGACCCCTTCCAGATATTCTGTATTCCCTTTTCATGTGTGAGGTTCAAGTTGTTGATATTTTGTTACAGATTTTTGCACCTGTGTTCCTAAAGGATACTGCTCTATAAGTTTTCTTTTTCTTTTAATATCCTTCTCTTATTTTGGCATGGCAAGATGGATGTGGGGGCAGTGGTATCCTCCAACCTCTGACTTCAGGAAGGGGAGACAGAGTCACCATTGACATCAGCAGCCTTAGGCTAGTTCCTGTGTGGCTGAGGTCAGACATGCCACCACCCTCTAATCTTTGTGACATTTGTGACACCAACTATCTCTCCCACAACCCTCTCTACTTCTCTGCTGGGTTTGGTAATTCCTTGAAGTGGCCACTCAGAACTCATAGACGATACAATTAGGGGTTTATTAGGACAGTGACAGGCAACACTCAGGCTCAGGAGCTCTTGGGATACAGTGCTTCCATCAGGACAGCCTCCCCTCGGCCATGCCCGCAGGTACCCCTCTTCGGCCCTCAGCCCTCTGGCCTGGCCTCTGTCCTCTTGGCCAAGTGTTACAAAGAGGCTCTGCACTCTTTGTAACAAAGAGTGCACCCCACTCCTCCAGCAAGCCTCCTGCCTGAAGGCACGCAGCTCTCTTAACTCGTGCCCTAGCCAGCCCGGCTCTGCCTCATGCCAGTGTCTTGGTTCTGCTGCCACCGTCTCTGCCGTCTCAGCAGAATGTTCTGGCTCTCACTCTCTCTCTTCTGGGTTGAGGAGGTCCAGCACAGGGATCTCAGGTCCCAGGACACACTCTACTCCTGCTTCTGTTTTTGTCTTGATGGCAGTGAGATCTGGGATGCTCATTTTAAGCCTAGTGGGATGGCAGAACTGACCAGTGTTCAGTGTAGGGTTCCAGCACCTTATTTATGTTGTTAACAAGCTGTCCAACCCCCTTGGCAAACCACAGAGCACCTCACGTGTACATAGTCCCACCCAGTCGTCTGGTGGGTGCCACAGAGACCATGTCAGGAGAGCTATATTTAAGTACTTCCCTGCGCCATGGGCATCAAGGTTATAACCTCATGGAATTAGCTGGAAAATGTTTATCCTCCCGTTTTCTGAAAGAATGTCTATAAAATGGATACTTTTTCTTTCATATATGTATTTGATAGACTCCTCCTGTACCATCCTGGCACTTGGCATTTCCTTGTAGGAAGGTTTTTAATTATAAACTCAGTTTATTGGGCTATAAATGGGACTGTTCACATTTTCTATTTCTTCTTATGTCAGCTTTGAGAACCTATATTTTTTAAAAAAAACTGGTCCATTTTATCTAAGCTTTCTCCTGGCCTACAGTTTTCATAATAGCCCCTTGTTATCCTCTTAATGTCCGTGGGATCTTAGTAATATCCCTTCTTTCATTTCTGATTTGTATTTTTCTTACTGCCCACCCTCCCACCCCCCAGTCTCCTGCCTTGTGTCAGTCTGATCTAGCTGGAAATGTTCCAATTTTCTTGACACTTCAAAGCTAACTTTGTCATCAGTTTTTCATGACTCACTCATTTCTGTTTCATGGAGTTCTTTATTTTCTTTCTTCTACTTCAGGTTCTACTTCAGGTTCCATATGCCTATCTCTGTTGTAGCTTCTTAAGGTGGGGGTGTAGACCATTGACTTAAAATCTTCTCTGACTGTACCAACTTTGTAGGTAGAGATTTCCCCTCGGAGCCCTGTGTGCTGCTTTCCACAAATCTTCTGTGTTGTTGAACCTGCTGTTAAGCCTGACGGGTGCACTTTCATTGTGGGCGCTGTGTTGTGCATTAGTTTCCTCTTGGTTCTTCTTTGTAGTTTGCACAGCTTTTCCGACACTGCTGATCCTGGGCCATCCTTTCCTGTCAGCCGTTGAACACGTTCACAGTAGGTGGTTTACAGTCCCTGGCTGTCACTGCCAGCATCTCTATCCTCTCGGTCTATTTCTGTTGGTCTCAATTTTTGAAGCTCATGAGTTACATTTTCCTGCTGCTTCACATTCGTAGTCCTTTCCTTTCCTTTTTTTTTTTTTTTAATGCCAGGTCCCATGGAGACCATGTTGTGGAAACTCACTTATGTTGTCCCCCTTTAGAAAGTATTTTGGTCCCTCCTGGTGGGCAGTTGATTTAGCCTTGGTTCTGTAGATTGTTTATGCTTTATAGGGGCATGTGTAGTTAAGCTGTGTGTCAGCTTGGCTGGGCCTGGTTGAGTGGCTGGGCAGACTGGTCATCAACTCCGTGGTGGGACCTACTGGAGCAGCTGAGTAGCTGCCTTAGGGGTGTGGGCTGCTCCCAGTAAGAAGCAACTTTGAGCAAGGTCTCCAGCTTTTGGCACGCTTGAACCCTGCATGTAGCCAAGTCGTTGTTCAGCAGCCTGCCATGCTCTGCCCATCTTGGGACTTGTCCTGGACTTGAATTAGTGTTGTTTGCTAACATTCAGACTGTGCCTTTGTACTTGTCAACCTTGGATTTGTCAGTCTCAGCAGCCAGCAGCTGAGTGAAGAAAAGCCTCCAGCTCCAGTGGGCCGGGAGCAGGAGGCAGAGCTGAAGCCCAGGACTGAGGGGCTTTCACCCAGCCCCTAGAGCCTGGCACCTGGAACTTGGACTTAAAGCCTCTAGACTGTTAGAGAACCAACTCCTGTTTGTTAAGGCCATCCTACTGGTGGTCTATTCCTGTCAGAGCAGCACGAAGGAACCAGAACAGGGCAGGTCCAGGAAGTCCTTCCCCTGGGGCCACGGTAGCCCTACCCTCACAGCCCGGCTTTTGTGGATTCTTCCTGAGTGCAATGTCTCTCCTCAGACAGTTGGAGTCCCTGTGCCCTCTTGTCTTATGTGTCCTCTAGAATTTCCCTTCAGCTCACAGCTCCTTTGTGCCAGGTTGTGTGGAACTTCAGTCTGCACATGCCCAGCTTAGTGGTTGGTGTAAGTGAACCCCTGCTGTGTTTCTGGACCTCTGCCTCTGTGCAGCTCCATCCTTTGGGTACCATGATGGTTCAGGCTGTGTGTCACCTTGACTGGACCATGATTCTCAGTGGTGTGGCGATCATGTAATGATGTAACTGTCTTCTATTTGTGATAAAATGTTATCACTTCCATGATATGATCAGCCAATCATTTGTAAGGGGAGTTTCCTCAGTGAGTGGCCTGCATCCAACATACATGGATGTTCTGGCAAAGCTCGCTGGCTGTTTTGCTCACGTTGGTTGCTGCACCTGGCTCATTGTCACCTGACCTCCAGTTCTTGGGACTTGGGCCAGCAACCTACCGTACTGCCTGTCAATCTTGGGAGTCATCAGCCTCTACGGCCGGCAACTGCATGAGTCAGGAGAAGCCTCCAGCCTACCATCTGGCCTTGGACTTGGAACTTGCTGGCTTCTGCAGCTGTGTGAGCCTGTCCTTGACATGACCTTCTCTCTGTACACATATATGAGCTTCACTGGCTTTGTTTCTCCAGAGAACCGCACCTGGCACCCTGCCCCGCACGTTTCTGTAGCCCAGTACTTGGCCTCCTCCACTTAGGAGGCTGCGGGGCTCTTAGGGCCACAGCCTGTGTTGATGCCGCCCGGCGTCTGAGGGCAGGTGCTCGAGCCTTTGATCCCGTCTGGTAGCTGTTGGTGGCGGTCCTGTAGCAGCTTCCTGTCATGAGAGCAAGTGGAAGTCTTCCATTTTCCTGAAGCCCCTCCTTTCCAAGGCCTGCTTCTCCTCGCTTGTTCTGGTGCTTCTTCGAGTTCAGACCTCATTCAGCCAAGGTTTACCCATCGTCACGTCTGACCCTGTGTGTCCTTGTGCCTCCGTCCTACAGAGCTTGTCTGACGTGCCTGAGGAGGGTGAGCTCTTCTCTGTCGGGTTCACTTCTGCCTGTTTTGCACGTGGCCCTCTGGAGTGCCTCAGCCATTGTGCATTCTCTCTCTCCTCTTGTAGCAATGCCTTCCGAGGCCCCACTCTGCGGCTTTCTCTAACACAAGGCGAGGGTCCCTGTGCCCTCTGCAGGCCTGCTGGCGGGGATCGGCTGGTGGCCTCACAGCTCAGAGCCCTCTCTTCTGTTGTCTTCGCAAAGTGACTGGAAGCCCCGTGGTCCGCCACGCTTCTGCTGCTGGTGTGGGAGTGTACAGATAGGGTGGAGGAGGAGACCATCTGCCTGGCAGTGGGGTCAGGGTCAAAGGCACAGTGGGAGCTTGTGTCTAGCTTGGCATCAGTAGAGATGGTCATGCATGAGTTTCTACATGTGCATATGTAAAAGGGCTAGTGTACATATCATCTCCTTGCCCTGGAAGCTGTGGGCACGCCCTGCGCCCACATTCCGATCTGTACCCTGTTCCCCAGTAGAGAAGCCAGAGCTGCCTGGAGACATGGCTGGGCTAGACTGGGGCAGGAAATATACAAGACAAGCCTGGAACACCTTGTGGGGTCCGAACATCAGGAAGAGAAGGCAGACAGACAGACATACACGGACATAAATAAGCACACCCCAAATAAGCCGTAGTGTGATGGGGTATTTCAAAGGGACACAGAGCAGAGCTAACTGAAGGAGCCCCAGTGGCCAGAGCCGGGACCCCTTGACCAACAAAATTAATAAGGCAGAACTGGGTTATCCCCAAAGTACAAAATAAACATGCCCCTAACTCCCTGCTCTTGGAGTTGGGGCTGCACAGACTTCGTTCCCAAGACGAAGCTGACAAACCCTCCCTTGGCCAGGTGACCAAGGTCAGCATCAACAGTGCTGCCACGTTGATAGCAAGTGTCCTTCCTGTGATGTGGTCAGAATGGCCCTGGACCTTTGGGGTCTCATCACCCCGGCTGAACCACCAGAAAAGACTCAGACCAGCCGCAGCTCAGCTGTTGTCGACAGACTCCCTGACCCCTCCTCAGAGCTGTCACGGTGGTCAGAAACAGGGACCATGTAAGCAGCCCAGCCCAGAGGTGCCTGAGGAGATGGGACAGCTAAGGGTGATGGGTATGCAGGGTGGGCTCTGGGCTCTGGGCCTCGGGCAGGGCTCACGGTGGCTGTTTCAGCAGCAGACAGTGTTCTAAGCATAGTGCTTGGTGGCTGGGCACTGGACTCTAGATGCTGGAGCTTCTTCAGTGTGAGAAACCATGCCCTGTCCGTGGTGTGGTGACCAAAGAGACCTTGTCACTTGCCTGTTCCTTGGCATGCCGGCACAGACGGGACAAGGGGTCCCATGTTAGACAGTGGCTCTGTGTGCTCCACGGCCCTGCCTATGCCCACGTGTCTCCCCTGGGCTCCCTGCCTGCATCCCGCTTGTACCTGTCTGGTGGGGTGGCCAAGCTTGGCTGGGCAAGGTGCCGCGCTGTGGTCAGAGGTGCTGGGGCCCAGCCCTCCCCTGCTTAGCGACCATCCCCCTGCACCCATCTCTGCCCACTGGCAGTTACTCACATATGCACCAGGGCCCAACCCTCTGCTGAGCATCATGGTGGCCTGACCTGGGCACTCATATACAAGGGGGCCAGAGGTGACCCCTGCCCCCAGGACGGAGGCACTACCTCTGATCAGTGGTTTGCGTCTTGTCTGGGTCCAGAGCCCTTTTGGAGCCCAGATGGGCCCTGGCCCTCTCCGGGGCACACGCACTGTCATGGGGGATGGGAAGGTGTCTTGGGGAGCCCGTCACCCCTCTTCCGTGACTGCTTGCTCTGAGTGTGTGCCTGCGCACATGTGCCTGCCTGGTACCCACGTGCCGTGTTTGCTGCCCCCTCCCTGCCCTCTCTGCTCCCCAGTGCTCAGTCTGCACCTGCCGTGCCACCTTCTCCTGGATCCTGGCACCTGCGGCACCAACAGAGGGCAGGGGGCACACTCCCGTAATGGGCTATGTGGGCATCTGGCTCTGGAACAGTGCCTGGTGGTGACGGGCAGCCTCTTACGTGGGGGGGAGCCCCAGCCCAAATCGGCAGCTCTTGCAGACAGTGAGGTCAAAAGCAGGTGGACCGGGTGCACCGTCCTAACCGCTTGGTGCCTTCTGCCAGTATGCTCAGCCACGGGGAAGGCCACTTGCCGCCCTCACGAGCAGGCATCCTAGGCCGGTGTTCTAGGGTCTCATGGCTTCACTGTGCCTCGGCCGGGGTTTCCACGGCTGTGACGTGAACTCTGGGAGCGCAGCTGAGCCAAGTGGCCAGTTCCCCTCCGTCGGGGCTGCCATCCGCTGTCCCCTGCGTGGGCATGGCCTCTGTCTCGAGCTGGCAGGGCCATCTTCTCAGCGTCAGAGATCCGCCAGCATGTCCCTTTCACAGGCCTCCCAGCTCCACGGCCCAGCCTGGGGCTCTGCCCTGCAGCGCCCAAGCCAGGCCGCTGTCCCCAGCCTGCACATCCTCGCTGGCGCCTGCCTTAGGGGCCGCGCCCCAGGAGGGCTTCGGGGCGGCTCTGGCCTCCCTGCCGGCGGACCTCCCACCTGGAGCTCAGGGGCCAGGCTGGCTCGGACGCGCCCCTGTTTCAGCGGACCTGCCCGGCTATGGAAGGAGCAGCTGCCTGCCCCTCCAGCCAGAGCCCTTCCCTCTGCCGTGCTCATTGGCTGGGGGCAGAGGGAGGGGCAGGCCCAGATGTCTCTGGAGCCCCGTCCAGAAGGGCCACTTGTCAGCCCTGCAGGAGAGGGGCCTGCTGCGCGGGGACGGGAGCGAGAGTGGCCAGCGGCCACTGCCCCGTGGCGCCCGTTTTCACCCTGTCCCCGTGGACCATGCTGGGTGACCACGGGGCTCTGCCTGCAGACCGAGCTCTGCACAGCCCGCCCCCCAAAACGGGGCTCAGCTGCAAAACGGTCCTCCAGGCTGTGGGCCGAGTGCTCAGGTAACAGTGCTGACCTGGGGGCGGGGCGGGGACCGCCCTCCTCTGGCTCACGCCCCTCCCCCAGCTGGTCAGTCTGGGGTCGTCTGCCCTGCCCAGTAGCTGGTGGCTGAGCAGCACGGGGCTGGGGTGGGCCTCTGGAGGGTCGGGAGTGTGGCAGCTGTGGGTCCCGGCTGGGCTGGCGTCGCGTTCCCTGTGGGCCCTGCTCCCCAGGAGCCGTGGGGTCGCCAGGCGAGGCTGTGCTCAGGGCTGGCATTTCCTGCTGCTCGGTGGGCAGCTTCACACATGGGCGGGCGGGCGGGCGGGCAGGCAGACGGGCGAGTCTTGAGGCCGACCAGGGACTGGGCCACCTCTCCGAGCTAACCAGTCCCATGACCATGGGGCTCTGACCAGCAGCTGTGTCCAGCCTTTGTCCCTGGTTAGTGGTTTCTTGTCTCTGGGTCCAGGTGTCCTCGAGAGAAGCAGGGTGGAGGGCTCAGTGTTCCTAGGACTTGCCAGAGAAGCAAGCCCCTTCCAGAAGTTCTCACCCCTCATTCTGACCTGACACCAGGCCCCTCCCTCCTGCAACTCAGTGTCCAGAGATGGCCTCTCAGAGACTTCGGTGGCGAGCAGGCGAGGCTTGTGATGGAGTGTCCGTCAGTGCACATGGTGGTAGTGTGCATGTGTGCATGGTAGTAAGTTTGTGGTTGTGTGTGTATGTGGGTGTTGGTGCACATTTGTGTAATGGTGAAGGTGTGAGTGTTAAGAGTGTGAGTGTAAGTGGGCATTAGTGTGTTAGTGTGTGAGTATGCATGTGTGTATGAATGGTGTGTGTTTGTACATGCATGTACACGTATGTGTGAACAGATGTGTGTATACGAGTGTAAATGGTGTGAACGTGTGTATGAATGCCTGTGTGTACATGCATATGAATGTGTCTGTGTGCACCTGAGTGTGGGTGTATGAGTGTGCATGTATGAATATGCACGCACGTGTGCATGTCTGTACACACGTATGAATGTATGTGGGTATGCATGCATGTGAATGTGTACTTGAGTACATCTGCATATGTGTGCATCTGACTGCATATGTGTGCATATTTGTATGCATGTGGGTGTATATATCTGAGCATGCATGTGTATGTGTGTGTATGCAAAGCTGTGAGTGCATCCGTGTGTGTGTATACGCGTGACTGTGTGAGTGCATGTGTGTATGCATGTGTGTCTGAGTGTGTGCATGGGGGAGGCAGACATGTTCTTGCCCTCAGAGCAGTTTGGGGCTCTGTGCAGGGGTAGCCCTGGCCGGCCACAGAGCTTGGGGCGTGATGCTTAGTGGGGTAGAGCTGCTCCCGATTGCACTCTGGCCGTGAGAACGGGTCGGTGAGTGTGCGCACTAGGGTCGGCGTGGCCACACGCGTCCAGTGGAGCGTCAGTCAGTTCTCCTCGGCTGAGTGGTCTCACGTTGGCCTGTGATTTCCATGGGTCCCAGTTTTCCAGTGGAGAGGAAGCCTCTTTCCCTGCTCCTCCTTTACGGTAAGCAGATTAGGCGGTCTCCTGGTGAGGGTCTGGGGAGTGGACGGCGTGGTCGGGGTGCTCCTCCCGAGGGCCTCAGTAGGTTCTGGGATGAGTGCCTCTCAGGTGCCTGTCCTGCCGCCCACTTTCATTCACAGGGTGCTCCCTCTGTCCCTAGGCCCTGGCAGGGAGGTCTCCAGGGCTGGGCGGCCAGGTTGCCGATGACGCCCCTTTCTCAGGGTCAGCCCTGGGGTTGGGAAAAACTGTGGGCAGGGGGGCAGTACGCGCCACCAGGTCGTTGATTCCCATCAACACCAGGGCTCCGTCACCAGCATGCATGTGTGCACTCTGTCCCGCCATACGTGTGCATGTGCGCCTGGACGTACACACACAGAAAGTGAGAGCGCAACACTCCTTGCGTTGGGAATCTGGGAAGGCTTGCCGAGGAGGTGGCATGGAGCTGAAAACCGGTGCGGGGGCAGCATCCTCTGACCTCCTGCGCCTCACGGGGAAGCAGAGTCACCAGCAGCAGCCCAAGGCTGATTCCTGTGAGGCCAGACCTGCCGCCTTCCAGCCTTTACCTGACACCAGCCGTCCCTCCCACAGACTCACAGACAGTACTCACGATTATGGGGTTGATTGGGAAGTGACAGGCTGCAACTCGGGTTCAGGAACGCTCTCAGGACACAGTTCATCAGGACAGCCTCCCCTCTGCTGTGCCCTCAGCCACGCCTGTCTGGCCCCTGGCCTCTGCCCTGCTCGGGCAAGTGGGACAAAGCACTTTGAGCTCTGCCGATAGGTGCACCCCACTCTGCCAGCAAGCCTCCTGCCCAA
>NW_006921831.1:3760333-3777401 GCF_000298275.1 Orycteropus afer afer
GAAAGAGGGAAGGCCCTCAACGAGATGGACTGACACGGCGGCTGCAGCGGGCTCAAGTATAGCAGGGATCGTGGACTTAGTGTGGAACTGGGTGGGGTTTCATTCTGCTGTGCATGGGGTCACTGTGAGTCGGACACGACTCAACGGCACCTAACAACTACAGCCAGCAATCCAGCGGGAGTTACGAAGACCGGCTGGAAGAGCCATACCGAGTAGCTCACTGCCCCGCCGCGGCCCAGCTCGGAAGCCAGGGTAGATCTTTACTGGTGCCGGGTGGTGATGGGGGAGTGAACCACTCGGAGGGGCAGGGGCAGGGGCAGGGGCAGGGGCAGGGGTTCTCGATCCTGCAACCAAGCAGCACCGGGCCTCAGGGACAACTCCTAGGGGCCATTGTTGCTGTGTCCTGCTGTCCTGGCGTCTGTGTGTGAGCTTGCTTACTTTGGGGGAGACATGGGGCTGATGAAAGCCTGCTTTGTGTGGGGACGCTGGCCCAGACAGGCTCACGGGGAGCAGCACCGTGTGGGCCCCGGCATGGGCGCCTCCCACCCCGGCTTCTGTGTCTCTGGGATAGGAAGCAGATCAGGGCAGCCAGGCCTAGCCAGACAGCCTGGATGCCGAGTTGCCAAGTTCTTGGCGTGGCTGGGACCTCTGGCAGCAGCCCTGGAACTTGCTAGAAATTGGTTTAGGCCCCACTCCAACCCCCTGAATCGAGGGTGCAGGCACTGTGGGGTGTACCACGTGTGGAAGCCCCGAGTCCATGCCTTGGGCAGTAGGGGCAGGGCCGGTGGGGACCTGCTTTGTTTTCCAAACACTCTTATGAGCAGGTGTTGGTCCCAGCAAGTGTCCCACGGGCCCTCCTGGTTCCCCGCACCCACACAGTCCACATCGTAGGAGCTCACCTTTTTAAAAGTGGGGATCACGGCACAGGGGTCTTGCAGGGAGACTGCAGTGGGTGAATGAGGTCCCCGTGCCTGGGCACGGCTGCCTGCGGCTGTTCAGTAATGGCAGGTCACTTTTTTGCTGATGATTTCAATGACTTTGTGGTGGCAAGTAGCATCCGCCTGTATTTCCTTGACTTTTGGGGGCACCGAGCCCAGCTCAATGCAGCAGCAGGCCAGCTGGGCATAAGCAGGGGTGGGGCACCCCCCCTTTCCACAGACCAGGGCTGAGGACAGGGCACCACGGGCTGTGCCACCCCTGCCGTGCTCGCCTGAGTGCTCTGCTCCCCTGCAGAAGGAAGCCGGCAGCAGGGCTGGCAGCCCGGGCCCGTGTGCTCCTGCCGTCCCTGTGCCCTGGGTCCGGCAAGGGTGCGGGCTCGGCAGAGCCGGGTGTCTACAGCTTCCTGAGGGCAGTGGCCCTCCCACCGCTGCGTTCGTCTCTAGTGGACACAGCCCCTTCCTGGTCCCCACCCCGCTTCTGACTCTCCTGGGCTTTGACGACCACTTCAGATGGGTTCATTGCCCATGTGGGTGCTGGCCTCCCTGGGCTGGAGCGAGGGGTATGGCTCTGGGTCGAGGTGGACAGGTGGCCGGGAACCTGTGGGAGTCTGCTGACCCGCCCTTCCCCCCGCCAGAGAGGCATATCCGGGACTGGGTGGGCGGCCCCCGGTCACAGGTGGCTGGCACGGCCCCGTTTTCCACGAAGGTACAGAGGTTGGAGCCGGGGGCTCTGCCCCAGAAGGGATGCTGTGGGAACCTCATCCGGAGCAGCCCGGCCGGTGACGGGGCAGGGTAGGCCCCACCTGGGAGGTGTGGCTGTGTGCTCCTGGCTGTTTCACCCTGGACAGGCCCTTCGTGACCGTGACCGAGAGCTCCTGTCTGCCTGAGAGCCCAGTGCTGGGTGGGGGGTGAGGTCAGGGACGCTGATGGTGGCAGGAGGCTGTTCAGTCTCCGGGTCAGGGCTCATGCCGCCTGGGGTCTTGGGCAGGCGTCTGGGGTGTTGTCCCAGTAGCAGGCAGCCCGAGGCAGAGAGACCCAGCAGAGTTCTCCTGGTTCTGACCACAGCTGGACGAGTGAGCCCTCACTGTGCCACCAAAGGCCGCAGTGCAGAACCCTGTCCTCCTGGCCTCTCTCTGGATGGCACTGGGGACCCTTCCTGGCCACTGTCAATCGGCCTGTCTTCTGGTGGCCCCCCTCTGCTTGCACCCGGGGACGCCGGCCTGCCTGGCCCCGCCGCTCCCAGCGGGCTCCAGTGCCTGAGTGAGCCTCACCTTTTAAGGGCAGCTTGCTGTGGGAAACTGTGAGGAAGAATTTCCCTGGCATCCAGGGAGCCTTTTCCCTCCTCCTCCTCTTAAGTAAACCATCAGCAACTCTTCAAAACACAGCCAAGAAAGAAACAAGGTTGGGCCCTGTGGAGGCCGCCCCTCCACATCTGCAGGACCTGGGAGGGAGTGGCCCTCACCCTGCAGCCTGCCCCAGTGGGTCCCGCAGAGGTGGTGTCGCTGGCCCTCCTCTAGTGGCTGCTTTTGGGATGAGGATGGGCCTGTGGGTCCTTCTACAGCAAGTGAGGTGTGGCAGGAGGGGATGGGGTCCCAGACGGACCCCTCACCCCTGTGCCACAGGCGCCCTCCTGAGGATAGTGGAGCTGCCAGAGGTCCGAGGCCGCTTTGAGAAGGGGAGAGGTGGGGACCTCTCCACCCTCCATGGCCAGTTGGGAGGACCCCGACTCAGCCACAGGGAGTAATGGGGCCCTACCCCATCGTGTTGAAATCGCCCACCAGGGGACAGCGGCAGGAGATGGGGTTCAGACAGACGCATAAGGGTGCTGAGCAGGGGCTGAGACCCCAATGCACTACTCACTGTCCCCGGTGGTGCTGTCCTCCAGCCAAAAGCTCCCAGCGCTGGGGTGACCTCTTTCGGTGTCAGTGTCCCCCCAGGCCTCCCACTTTAGTCTCAGGGCCAGGGAACACTTGTCTGAGAGGGTGTGAGCTGTTGGTACTTAACGGGTAAGGTTAAAACATGGACGTTGAGGCACGTAGCAGCCCGTCTGACAGCTCATGCTGGGTCAACAGCAGGACCACGATGCAGGAAAAGGTAGCCTTTTCCCCAAGGAGCAGAGTGGCTGTGGTGCACCCCTCCCCTCGGAGGGCCTGTGCCTGGACACAGGGTCTCGCCCTGGCTCCCCAGAGCCGCCGTGGAAACAGCTGCAAGCCCGCAGCCCAGTGGGGAGCAGATGCCTCGATGGCCACGTGGGGAGTGTTGGGTTCCGGAAGCCAGCCCTGTGCACACTCCTGACCGACTGCACTGTTGTGTGTCGAGTGGGGGCCTGCACAGCCCTACCCTCGGGAGGGGGACAGAGCTGCCGATCCATCAGCCCGACCGTTGGGGTGTGATGCAGGGACGTCAGGGTGCACCTGACATGCACCCTCCTAGAGGGCTGTGCTTGGCTGCCAGCCCCGGTACACGGAAGGAGTTGTAGCTGTCTTTGTTGGATGGACACCCGGTCCCTGCGTGTCCCTCTGGACACTTGGCTGCAGGTGTGGTGTGGGGTCAGCCACGTGACGCTTTGCACCCTCCGTGACGGTGTGCTTTGGGGGCATTCTGGAGGCTGGCACTCCTGTTGGAAGGGGTTCTAGCGGGGGCACCCTGGCACGGCTCAGAGCCCGTCGTCCTGTCTGCCTCTGCTCACTGCTGCTGGGGGCGGCTCTCCAGGCTGGTGCTGCCTGCCCCCCCAGATGACCCCCTTTGTGTGCACGGCTGGGCGGGTGTGTGCACAGCTGGGCGGGTGTGTGCACAGCGGACCGGGTGTCTCCACGGAGGCCCGCTCTGTCCTGGCCGCTGGCGGAGCTGGGCGGCGTCCTGTCTCGGGTGCGCGGGCTGACCTTGGTCTCCCCATCCCGGGCAGGAAGTCCAAAGCGAAGCCGAACGGGAAGAAACCGGCCCCAGAGGAGAAGAAGGTCTACCTGGAGCCAGAGTACACCAGGTCCAGAATCACCGACTTCGAGTTCAAGGAGCTGGTGGCGCTGCCCCGGGAGATCGACCTCAACGAGTGGCTGGCCAGCAACAGTGCGTGCGGTGGGGGGCGGGGCCAGCAGCAGGGGGGCGGGATCTGCAGAAGTGGGTGGGGCCTGTAGCCAGGGGCGGGGCCAACACCAGCCCAGGCCAGGAGGAAGCAATGTCTGGTTCCATTCCCTCGGGCACAGGGAGTATGTCCCACCGGACAGCCAGGCAGCCTGTAGGGGCCGCTGCTGTGCTGGCATGGTCCAGTCCCAGGGCTTGAGGGGGCTTTCCTGCATCGCCCTGCTCGAGCAGCCCTGATGGCTGACTCTCCCTCTGCAGCCACCACGTTCTTCCACCACATTAACCTCCAGTACAGCACCATCTCGGAGTTCTGCACCGGGGAGACCTGCCAGACCATGGCCGCCTGCAACATGTGAGTAGCTGTGAGCTGCCCAGGCCCTCGAGGCCCGCCTCAGCTCTGGCCGGGAGGCGTTTCTGTTGGGAGCTTGTTTGCCAGTCAAACCTCAGCGCGATGTGACAGGGGGCTGGGGGTGGGGCGGGAGGATGAGTCCCCGAGTCCTGGGTTTGCTGGCTTCACAGAACTTCGGTCTCAGGTAGCCCAGGGGCTAGGCCTGCCCTATCCAGGGGCCCCCCAACTCAGGTACCCCTTTCTGTCACGGGCTTGCATATCTCCTCAGTGCCACCATTGTCCCTGGAGTCAGCGTGGGGGATGGGAGGCCGAGGGAGGTCAGGTGACAGGGAGGGCATAGGGTAGAGGCTGGGCTGCCAGTCAGCACTGTCCCCTGGAGATGGGGACACTGGAGCAGCAGGGACATGCTCTTAGCACCTGTCAAGTATAAGCCAAGCACACGCATCTGAAAGCCCAAAGCTTGGGTCCATGGTCACAAGGGGTGAAGGTACCCCGTGGGCATCTGTGGTCAGCCTGGGTGTGCTCCTAAGGTCTTGTGCACATGTGTCCCTGTGCGTGTGCACGACACTAGACTACGCAGTGTCTCTTGATGTCATGACTGGTGCTGCAGCCAGGACCCCTGGAGGGTGGCGGGAGGGCTGGTCTGGGGCCCAGCAGGTCCTGGCTGGGCCTCTGAGGGCCTGTGAGCCCCTGTGGGGCTGTGCACCCGGTGACGTCCACCCTGTTGGTGGGCCCCTGGCGCCCTCGCCCCCACAGACAGTACTACTGGTATGACGAGCGGGGTAAGAAGCTCAAATGCACTGCTCCCCAGTACGTGGACTTCGTCATGAGCTCCGTGCAGAAGCTGGTGACCGACGAGGACGTCTTCCCCACCAAGTACGGTATGTTCCGCGGAGGGACACGTGGCCCTGGCAGCCCTGGGGGGCAGGGCCTTCTGGAACGGGGGCACCTGTCCTTGGCAGCCAGGCAGCCCGGGAGAGCAGGTACCGTCAGGCTGAGGGGCCAGCTGGTTGGCAGAAGGTGCAGGTGGCTGGGGCTCTGAGCTGAGATGCAGGGGGAGCCAGGGCCCAGCCTGTGGACCCTGGCACTGCGTGTTCTGAGCTGTGGGGCAGCTCCGACACCCCCTGTCAGTCAGTGTGGCCCTAACGGGCCTCACATCAGCCCAGCCTGGGGGGCATGCCCATCCACCCGAGGGCTGGGGGGCCTGACAGCCCAACGAGGCTGCCCCTGGGCCCTGGCCAGAAGCCCTGGGCAGGGTGTGAAGGGGATAGTTGAGTCACTGTGGGGACTGGTGACTGCAGGTCCCCGACTTCTCTGCCCCCACCCGGGAGAGCCCACCTTGCTGGGCCTGCGGGCACGTTCACCTGTGGGGGCCCGCCTGCCCCACTGCAGTGGCCAGCAGGCTGCTGCCCGACTTGTCGGGTGCTGGGGGTGGCGGGCGGGGAGGCGTGGGCTCACACCCTCTCGCCGCCGCAGGCCGCGAGTTCCCGCCGTCCTTTGAGGCGCTGGTGAGGAAGATCTGCAGGTACCTGTTCCACGTGCTGGCCCACATCTACTCGTCCCACTTCAAGGAGACGCTGGCGCTGCAGCTGCACGCGCACTTGAACACTCTGTACGCCCACTTCATCCTTTTCGTCCGGGAGTTCAACCTGGTCGACTCCAAAGAGACCGCCGTCATGGACGACCTCACGGGCGTGCTGTGCGGCGGCGCCAGTGGGGCCGGCAGCAACGGGGCCGGAGGGGCACAGAACCACGTGAAGGAGAGATGAGCCCGCGGGCGGGACGGACACGCGCACGGGGCGGGAAGGAGCGGCGCGTGCGCCTGCGCGGCGTGTGCGCGTGGGGGGGCTCCGGCCTCGCGGGCGTCAGGTGTGCAGAGGGCGGCGGAGGTCTGCCGGGCGTACGCAGGAGCCTGCCGTCCGTCCCGGCGCTGCAGAGCCTGCGTCCTGAGTGCAGGGCCCCGCGCGAGTGCGCACCGCCCAGCAGGCATCTCCGGACAGGCGTTGGAGTCCTTTCTGTGGGGTCCTTCTTCGGTCTTCCGTGCAGCACCCCCCCCTCCCCTGGCAGCTCTGCCGTTTTTAAAGAAACAGACATGCAGGAAACGCACCCCTCCTCCAAAACGCTTCTTTATAGACCCCGGGTTTGGTTTGGTTTTGGGGGTGGGGCTTATTTTTACAGCAAGATCTTTCCCTTCCTGCCACACCTGGATGGTGGCTGTTAGCGGCCCAGAGAGGGTGGGGCAGGCGGAGGTGGGATGAGGTTCCAAGTGACCCCGTGGGGGTCTCAGCTGTCGCTTCTGCCCCTTTCCCTGCTTCCCACATGCCCAGGGAGGAGTCCCGCCTGCGGTGGGGTCAGGAGGGCCACGCGGGAGGGGCTGAGTGGCCCGTGCAGGAGACGCGGCCACCACTGCTGTCGCGCGCGCAGCCTCCGCTTCTTAGTCTGTCTATTGAGTCCAATAAATCACGTTCTCAGGTGGGAGTGTCCTGGTGTGTCCTGGCGCCTCGGGCGGGCCGCTTGAAGGGGCCTGGAGCAGCCACTGGGGCTTCCTTGGCAGAGCGGAGATGTCCAGGGCCGAGGTGGTGTGCACTAGGTGGGGTGGGCACGGGCAGCAGAGAGTGCCCCAGTGCCCCTTCCCTCGGGGGCCCCAGCAAGCAGTCATGGGGCTCGCCTGAGGCCAGTCGCAGGAGCCATGGTGCTGTGAGCAACCGCTAACATGGGGGAGCTCTTTTGGGAGGCTGGAGTCCCAGCCTGGGGGTGGATGCCGGGTGGCAGTCGCTCTGTCCACAGTCCCGGGCGGCCTGGAGAGCTGCTCTGCTGCAGGGCCCTTCTCGGGCCGCACCTGCTGCTTCTGGGTGTTGATGTCTTGCTGCCCACGCCCCACCAGGTGCCTGAGCTCCCTGGACTCATGTCCACCCATGCCACCACCCTACTGGGGCCTGTGTGGCTGCCCTCCCAGCCCAGAGATGCACAGTGGCCCGGTGCCTTCCTGATCCCCTCTGGCACCTGCAGCCAGCCCCCCCCCCCCCAGGCATGCCCACAGCACCTTTCCCAGCAGCCCCTCCCTCTCCCACCCAGGCTGGGGCTCTTCCCAGCCTTCTCCCCGGGTCTCCTGCTCCCGGTCGCTGGCCTTTCCAGCAGCTTCCTGCGGCCTGGAGAGTTCCTGAGGATGCCTCTGCCCCTGGCCACCCTGCCTGGCTCCCATGGTGCTGTGCCGTCCCCTATCCCCACTGCAGAGGGATCCGTGGAGACTTCAGTGGTCCTGGTGCTGGAATCGGCCCCACGCTTGTGGACTCTGTCCCTGGAGTGGGTGTTGGGCATGACTTGAACAGCACTTTGCCGGAAGGTCCCACCTGCCTCACCTGGTGGCCTGTGACTTGGGCTCCGTACCTGGGGTACATACCACCTGCCTGCAGGAAGCTTCTGGGGCCCTTTGCTGTCCATGGAGCTGGCTGCAGCCCCGTCCCCACCTGGATAGAGCTCGTCCTTCCTAACCTGCGCCCAGCAGTGTCCAGGGCAGCGTGTGGGTCCCGGCCTGCCTGCTGGGGCCCTGGCCGGTACTTTACTCTGGCCTGTTTCCAACATGAGCTCCAGAGCTGCCCTCGGGGTCGGGCTGTGGGCTATAATGTAACCCCAGCCCCAGCCCCTCACCTCTGTTCTGTCGCCAGTGCTGGCTGGGAAGGGTGGGCTCCAGGCTGTGCTGCCCCGCTTTCCTAAGCCTGTCAACTCAGAGTGGCTGGCCAGAGATGATGGGGGACAAGGCGCCCCATCCCGGGGCTGCCCTCGAGTCCCCCACCCCCTGCCTCGGTCATCCCTGCCTCTGCTTCACAGAGGACTGGGTTTGGACCAAGCTGGGACCTGCCCTAGGAGCTCCTAGGTGGCTGGACAGGGTCCAAGGTGGGACCTGTCCAGGCCCAGAGAGCTGGGGGCTGGAGAGGAGCCAGGTGATTGTTCTTTCCGGCCAGAACCCAGGCCAGGGTGTGTGGGGTGCTGGGCTCTGGGTACCCAGCCTGTGTCTGTTCAGGAGCACGGTCTGGCTGCTGAATGGAGGCCTGGGGTGGGAAGAGGGGCTGGGGGAGAGGGCACAGTGAGGAAGGGCCGAGGTCTGTGTTGTGGACTGGCTGTTCGGGGCAGAGGGGTGTGTGCTGGGACACTGGAGTCCCAGCCCCGTGGTAGATGTTGGGGGACAGTCTCTCTGACAGCCAGGCATCTCCTTGCTGCAGGACCATGGGACCCTGGTCTGGGAGCCCAGCTGGAGGGACCTGAAAGCCTGCCTGCCTCAGTTCCCAGCCTCTGGAGGAGGTGGCTTTGTGCTGCTCACTGGGCCCTGCCTGTGTGAGGTGGTGATGGCAAGGGCTTAGCTCAAGGTGAGCAGACCCAGGGCTGCTCCTGAGAACCTGCTCACTTGCTGTCCGCTCCCCACACCTGGCTGGTGTGTTAGCCAAAATGGTGTCTCCCTGGAGGCAGTCACATTCTGATCCCTGGAGCCTGTGAAGCTGAGACCTCACCTGTCATCGTTAGGTGTCATCGTGTCGGTTTCGACAGATCGAGACACTGCTCGGCCCTGCGCCATCCTCTTGTGTCTGAGTGCGTGGCAGCCACAGTGTCAGTCTGCCTCGTTGAGGGCCTTCCTTGTTTTCGCTGACCCTGCGGTTTACCCAGCATGATGTCCTTCTCCAGGCCCTGGTCTCTCCTGACAACATGTCTCACCATCCTGACTTCTAAGGAGCATTCTGGCTGTACTTCTTCCAAAACGTGTCCATTTGTCCGTGATTCACAGCACATTCGCTATTCTTTGCCAGCATAGCCAAGGGGAATTATGGTTGGAGATGGGATTAAGGTGAAGGGAGCTAACCAGCTGACCTTGAGAAGGGAAGGTTATCCTGGGTCATCCAGGTGGGCCCAGTGTGATCACAAGGATCCTTAAGAGTGTAAGGCAACAAGAAAAGGACTCCACCAGACCTTCGGGGTGGTGGTGGGGGAACCAGAGAGATGGCAGTGGGAAGGGGCTCTGGCAGACCTTCGGGGGAGGGAAAAGCAGAGAGATGGCAGTGGGAAGGGGCTCTGCCAGACCTTGCTGGTGCTGAATGGGGGGGAGGCGGGGCTGTGAGGCCACGAAGATGGGTGGCTCTAGGAGTTGGGAAAGGAAAGGAACACATTCTCCCCTGAAGTCTCCAGGAGAGCAGCCCTGCTGACAGCTCGATTTTAGCTCAGCAGGGACCAGTTTTGGACTTCTGACCTGTAGGGTAAACAAATTTGTGTCATGTGAAGCCAGTGCAGTTGTGGCAACTTGTGACTTAGTAATTGGAAATGAATACAGGTTTTGGTATCAGGAGTGGGGTGCTGTTGTAAAAATATCTAAAAATGTGGATGTGATTTAAGGTGCAACTGTTGGCCTCTCCCCATCTGTATGGAGCAAAGAAGAGTGGAGAACAAAGACTCAAGGAAACAGTCCAAAGGACCCCCAACCTCCATGACCCTGAGACCAGAGGGACTAACTAGATGGTGCCCAGCTACCACAGCTGACTGCTCTGAAAGGGATCACAGTAGGAGGTCCTGCATAGACTGGGAGAAAAATGTGAAACAAGACTCAAAGTCTTAAGAGAGACCAGGCTTACTGGTTTGATAGAGACTGGTGGAACCCCTAGACTATGACACTCTTCAAGCCTAAAACTGAGCTCACCCCCACGGCTCAACTTTGAGCCAAAGGGCAGACAGTGCTGTAAAGTGAACAGTAACACCAAGGAGGTACACACTCCTTAGACCAGCCAATCAAAGGGCAGCATTTGCCTAGGGATAAAGCTCAGAAGGTAGGAGGGGACAGGAAAGGACAGATGGAAACAGTAAACACAGGGAAGAAGTGGGAAGAGACCTGTTCCATTGTGGGGACTGAAGTTGGTGTCACCAAACAAAATGTGTATGAATTGTTGAATGAAAAACCAATTTGCTATGTAAACTTTCACCCAAATCACACACACACACAAAATCAATAAAAATGTGGTGTGGCTTTGGGATTGGACAATGGGCAGAGGCGGGAAGAATCGTGACCCTTGTAGTGAACACTCAGTAGGGGCATGGTGGAGAGACTCTGGGTGCCTTAGAGGACACCTTAGCTTGTGCTGGACAGGCCACTGCCGGGGACGGCTCACAGGGGACGAGGCAGCATTGTGGAAGCCGAAGGAAAGGGGATCTTGGTTTTGTCGTGAGAGAAAGCCCCCAGGACTGTCCTGCAGTTGTGTGGAAGGAAGGACTTGTAAACCACTGGGCGGTTAACAGGAGGTTTCTAAGCAATGTGCCGAAGGTGCAGCATGGATTAAAGTTCAAGATTGAGGGAGGAACTTAAGAAAAAAGAAGAGGAACCCAGATGGGATGATTTGGGAAATTCTCAGCCTATCCAGATGGGAAAAGACACCAATATGAACAGAGTTGGGGAAGTGCTGTGGGAAGAAGCTGCAGGTGTGGATGGGCAGCTCTGTGCTAACAGCTGGGACAGATCCTGAGTCAGAGCTGTCAGTCACACAGAAGACTGAAGAAGGGAAGTGGGTGACCATTGGCCTCATCAGCCATCTCAGCAGATGCTGTGCATAGAGGTGGTCCTGCCAGGACTTGTAAACAGGCCTCTTGAGAGTGGAGTCAGCCCCCATGACGTATGCAGGGGACCCACAGGGTTCTTGAGGGTGTTACACCAGCGGAAACACCGCCAGCTGGGGCTGAAAGGGACAGAGATGACAAAAAGAAAGGCTGTCAGCACCCCCACATTCTACAGGAAGTGCCACAAGCATAGTCCTTTCATGAAAAAGGCAGGATGGCCCAGACAGTGGGGCCGTGAGCACGAGGTCAGAGCCTTGAGCCACAGAAGGTTATGCCCAGGCCTTGAAACCCAGTGGAGTTGGCCTCGCTGATTGTGGAATTGCTTGGGACCAATAACTCATCGTTTCCTTCCATTTCCCCCTTTTCTGGTGGGAATGTCTGTAACTGTTACCTTACGCCTGTTCCATCATTGGGTTTTGTAAGCAAATAATTTGTTTTCTAGTTTCACAGATGCAGTGGAATTTTGTCCCAAGACAGGTTATTCCCTTAGCATCCCTCACACCTGATTGAGTTCATTGATTGAGCTGATAAATGAGATGAGATTTTGGACTTGATGCTGCAAAGGGCTGATTTTGGAAAATCTTTGCAAGGAGTAAGTGCATTGTGCACATGGGATGGACGTCAATCTTTGGGGCAGAGAGCAGACTGCAGTGAGTAGGATAATAGCTCTCAGAGATGCTTAAGGCACTTGGCTGCTAACCAAAAGGTTGGTGCTTCAAACCTACCAGCTGCGGTGTGGAGGAAAGATGAGGCAGTCTGCTTCAGTAAAGATTGACAGCCTTGGACAACCTATGGGACAGTTCCATTCTGTTCTGTAGGGGTGCTGGGAGTTGGAATTGACTCCACGGCAGTGGGTTTTTTGTTTAAAGATGTACATGTCCTAATCCCTGGGACCTGTGAGTATGTTGCCTAAGACAGCAAAAGGGAATCAAAGTTGCCAATCCACTGATCCTGAGGAGGGATTGGCCCATTGTCATTAGAAGAATCCTTAAAAGCACGAGAGGGCGGCTTTGAAGATGGAGAAGGAAGATGGTGGCCTCTCGGGGCTGGGAGAGGCAAGGGACACATTCTCCCCTAAAGCGTCCAGAAGGAAAACGGCCTGCCAACAGCTCTGTGTTAGCCCAAGGAGACCCAGATTGGACTTCTGCCTGTAAGAGTTGTGGCCACTTGTTACAGCAGCCGTGAGGAACTGACACACCTGTGCAGTGGGCTGTGGTGCTCCATGGGGTCATTTCCAGGGCTTGATGGGATGGTCTGTGGGAGCACGTAGCCTTGTGCCAAGGATGTCTCAGCAAACAGCAACTCGTGAGCGTGAGTGATGTGGACCCACCTCCAAGCCACAAGGCTGACGCTTGGCTTCCCTGATAGCCCTCCCGTGCTTCCGTCGGTCCCTCCTGCCTCCTGTCCTCTAGCGGGCATCCCCACCTTGAAGTTTGGTGCTGGTTCTTCTTCCTCTCATTCATTGGCTGTCCTGTCTGGCTCCCTGCTGACCACCACACCTTGCTGAATCACACCTAGAAGACTTGAGGGTGGAGGCCAGAGAGGGACGGTGTGAAGAGACGGGAAGAAACCATGCAGCACCGATGGGGCTGGACTTGGGACTCAAGGCCTGGTGGCCTGGGCTGAGGGAGGGAAGCATAAAGAGGCAGTGCCACCGATGGGGACAGACCCATCTCTACGCTGCACTCCCTGCCCTGGGAGCTGTGAGTAGCACATCCTGAAGTTGGCCTCCCCCAGGCTCAGGCTCCACACCACCAGGAATTGCTCCATCTCACAGCATGAAAGTCTGGGACCCTCTGTCTCCACCATCAGCCAACAGCAAGCACAAGACCGAGGGCAGGCTTCTGGCAGAGCAGAGCTCAGGCGAGGTTGTGTCCCCCGTCTCCCTCCAAGGTGCGTCCTAAGTCTGTCCTGTACCCCTGCCACCATTCAGAGCTTTGAGGCACCATGTGTTAGATGGTCTTGCCTGTTGGGAATGGGTTGTTTGTTAAGTTAATGAGGCAGGATTAGTGTAGGGTGTCTGTTGACTCAGTCACAGTTGAGATAGCAAAGAGATTAAACAAGTAAGTGAGCAGCAAAGATGGGGGAAGAGTGATGGCATGCCACAAGGAGATGTCCAAGGAACCAGGAAACAAGCTGAATGGACAAAGACCTTCCTCCAGAGCCGACTGAGAGGAAACCTTCCCTAGAGCCATCACCCTGACTTCAGACTGCTAGCTTTTTAACCTGTGAGAAAACACATTTCTGTTTGTTAAAGCCACTCCCTGGTGGTATTTCTGCTATAACAGCACGGGAGAACTAAGACAGCCACTCATCCCCGTGATTACATCAGTGGGCTCGCCAACATCAACGTCCCCCCAGGGCCCAGCTCACAGCCCCACGTGGGCCAGGCAGGTGACTACTTGGGACTGAAAACTGAGGCTGAGAGATTCTCTAACTGGGTGGCCAGCCCCACCCCCTTATCCTTCTCTCTAAACAAGTCCCCATTTTAGTCCTTCCTCCATAGGGATTGTGTAAGGACTAACTGGCTTAACACATGTAAAGCACTAAGGAGAGCATCTGGTACATAGTAAGCCCTGTGTGTATTGTCTGTGCATTTCAGTCTACATTAGTAAATATTAACAACTTTTGGTTTAGGCCAGTTTGCCTTGGCTTCTGTTACATACAACCAAGCAAGAGCCTGGTGTCCTAAGTGGGACTGCAGGAACTGGCCTCTCGTATGGAAGTTCCTGAGCTGAAGGGGAGTCATGGTAGACAGGTGGGGAGCTGGCAGCTCTACTGAGTAAAGTTTGTTCTGTTTCCTTGTGGAACTGTGATCCTGTGGCCATTAAGGCTGACACTTTAGATGGCACACATTTAGAGGGCCAAGGAGAGGACAATGAGGACATCTGTCAGTGTGTCAGCTCCTCTCAGTGAGGCAGAAGGGCACAGACTCTCTCCCCATGCCCAACAGCCTGTGGCCCCAAGAGCCAGATAACCAGTGCCTGGCTGGACTGGAGCAGCCAGTTGTAGGAAACTGCAACTCAGAGGTTGGAGTACAGCCTGGTCCCCTCTGTCACCACAATGCTTCTCGGCACCCACCTCCCCTGAGGGGATGGTGACATTCATTCAGGATTGGGCAGGGGAAGACCCCAGTCTCATAGGATGGTGACATTCGGGGCCGGGCGGGGGAAGACCCCAGTCTCATGGGATGGTGACATTCATTCAGGATTGGGCAGGGGAAGACCCCAGTCTCATGGGGCGGTGACATTCATTCAGGATTGGGCGGGGGAAGCCCCCAGTCTCATGGGATGGTGACATTCGGGGCTGGGCGGGGGAAGCCCCCAGCCTCACAGGGGGACGGTGGCATTCGGGGCCGGGCGGGGGAAGACCCCAATCTCATGGGGTGACTGTGGCATTCGGGGCTGGATGGGGGAAGCCCCAGCCTCACGAGGGGACCATTTGGTGCTAGGTGGGGAAGCCCCCAGCCTCCCCTCTGCAGACCCTTCAGGTCCTGAGGCTGAGGAGCTCCATTCTGGTGGAGGCCCCTGCTTACGAGGCCATTGGAGGCGTAGGTCACTCGGCTGGTCTTGCACTCCAGAGCACTGGCCTTCTACCTGACCCTTGGGGACATCTGACAGGACACAGGATAGCCAGGAGTCATCCAGCCCCACTGCCAGCAGTGCCAGGGGGCAAAATCCCACTGCAGAGGTGGATGGTCGGGTACAAAGTCCAGCACTTCCAGCAGCCCACACTGTGCCTCAGTGTCTCCACGTGTGAGGACCCATGTGCGTGCGTGTGTGAGTGAACCAGGCCAAGGGCTAGGCTCTGTGGCATGGAGAAAGTCTCAGACCCCTTGTGAGGGTGGCTGCTGCCCATCCTTGAGGCGCTGGCAAGGGATTCCTGAGTTCTGCCCAGGCAACAGGGGGCTGAGGCCCTGGAACTCTCAGCTGAAGCAGAGGGTCCGGAATGGAGGCCGCAGGCTCCCTCTGCACAGGGCGGGGACGAGGCCACCCCTGCAGCCTCCAAGCTGCCCCCCTGGCCCTGCCCCTGGCTTCTAGGGCTGGGCTCACATGCCCACTGGCCTCTTCCCAAGACAGGAGCAGGGCACAGGCCTGTCCTTCAGTAACAAGCCCTTGCCAGTATGTCACCATGGGCGTCTCGGGTGGTGACAGCTGAGGTGAAGTGCCTCTCTCCTGCCCTGCCTCCTGTCCCCAGCGGTGCTCTGGCGTCGGTGAGCCCTGCCCGAGCCCCAGCCCTAAACGTGACCCCAGCTCAGGCTGGAGCAGCCAAGGGGGATGGCTCGACACACGGGAAGTGGATTCTGATCCCATGTGGGGGTCTGTCCTCTTCAGTCAGGGCAGAGAGCCTATCACGCAACCCTGAGAGACCAGCCCCCAGGGACAAGAGCCGGTGGCGGTCCCCCGCGCCCCGGGCCCGCCCACCAGACGCAGACTGTGTCTTCATGAAGGTTTATTGTTCTGGGACTCAAGGTGCTCACAGTTATTGACAAGGGTACACTGGGGGGCTGTCCGTTTGTCTCGTGGTGGCCGCGTGTCCGAAGTACAAAAGAAGAGGGCTCGCGGGAGGTATTGCTTTCCGGCGGGTGCGCCTGTCTGCGGGCGAGCCCTCCTGCTTGCACCGCGTGGCGCTTGCTTTGCAGGCGTGCACCTGTTCTAGGATGGAGACCCGGTCTGCCGTAGAGGTTCGTGGAACAGAGGCATTAAAATCTATATACGGGGGCGGCGGGCGGCGAGGCGGGACAGCAGGGGCATGCAGGTGAGCCCGCCGGCCGCAGCCCGGCCGCCCCGGCCGTCCCCGGGTGCTGACGCTGAAGGACAGGAACCGAGCAGAAGCTGGAGGTGGAGGCGGGCAAAGTGCTGGCGGGGCGTGGTGGCGGCAGGCGGCACCCACGGCCTCGTGTGCACAACAGGGAACACGCTGCAGAAGGGCGCCTAGGCCTTCACGCTCGTCCGTTTTTTTTTTTTTTTTAAAACTTTTTGTTGTTTTAATAAAAAATCCTGCGGTGCCCTGGCCTCCTCCTGCCCCTCCCCTCCTGAACACTAAACCAAGTGCAGCCCCAGCCCGGGCCTGGGCGGGGGCCGGTGGTGCTGTCCCCACCTGGCCCCTCGCGGGCGCTGGAGAAGCGTGTACACAGGAAGGCCAGGGAGCCCGAGAGCCAGCCGTGCCGTTCTTTAAATATATATCTATGTATGTGCGTAAGAAACAGCCAGGGAATCGAAACGCCAGTCTGTCCTGCCCAGAGACTCCCCGTCCCCGCTCCCTTTTCCAAAAACAACCAAGAAAAAAAAGTCTATAAAAATATCTTGCAGGAATTCTTTAAAGTTTACAGTAGCTCGCCGGCGCCGCGCTCGCCGGCCTGCCTCTCTGCCCGCCCGGTCGCCGAGGCCCGAGATCCCACCCGCCACGACCTGGAGACGGACAGATGGACGGACAGACGGCATCCGAGTGCTGCCGCCCCTTCCCTGACAGAGAAGTGAGGAAGCTCCGTGGGTCAGGAGTGGCCAAGGCTGGGGAGCCGCCTGCAGCACGTCTGCCCAGGGGGTGCGGGGCCCCAGGGGCGACGGAGTCCAGCAGCGATGGAGTCCGGCGGCCGGGTCCTGACGGGCGGCGGCCGCCCTCCCCCTGCTCTCGCGCCTCCAGCTCTCTCCCTCCACCTGCACCACGGGGGCTGTCAAGCCCAGGTGCCACCCCCGGACTCCAGACTGAGGTGGAAGGAGGAGGAGGTGCGGACCGGAGGCAGCACGGAGGCAAGGGCTGTCTTTGCTGCTTGGGCACGTGGCATCCCCTGCCTGGACGGTGGCCTGGCGCGCAGTCCTGCCGGGGGTCTGGCTCAGGGTCGGCGGGTGGAGGCGTCCAGGAGCCGCGCCCCACGAGTTGTGCGGAGCCAGGCAGCGGGCAGGCGGGCGGGCGGCAGCAGGAGCGGAGATGAGTGGGCCGGTCCGCAGCAGCTGCCTTCGGTCACAAGTGTCCGGCGCGGAGTGGAGATGACATGTTAACTTTTCGGGATAATTCCTGGTATCAGAGCGGAAACAAGTGGCGGCGTCAGACACAGACAGAAACAGGGACCGCGAGAGGGGAAGCGGCTGCGGGCCGCGGGGCCGCCCGCCGC
>NW_006921831.1:3777578-3781591 GCF_000298275.1 Orycteropus afer afer
CGTCCTGGCCGCGTCCTTGCGCGGCGGGCACTCGGCGTCTCCCATGGGGCCGGGCCCAGCGGTCGCCGAGTCACCGACCGGGCCGGGGGCACTGCGCTTGGCGGGCGCGCTGGAGGCCTGGGCCGCCTGCCCGTTCTCCTCGTCTGAAAAAAGTTGTTTAATTACGTCAAAGAAGTTACTCAATGGGCTGCCTGGGTACACAGAACGGAAGACAAAAATACAAAGAAAAAGAAAAGAGAAAAAGAGAAAAGGAAGAGGCAGGGAGGGAGAGAGAGACACACAGATGAACAGGGTCTCGGGAAGGACCCGGGAGGTGGCGGCTACGGCGCGCGGCGGTGGCAGCGGGCGGCAGGCAGGGGCCCCCGGGGGCCCAGGCTGTGCGGCAGGAAGCTCAGGGTCCCTAGGCCTCCGAGTTCACTGCGCTGGTGATGGCAAGACCCCTGGCTGTGCTCAGCAGGCCTTGAAGGCCCTGTCCCCCCAGCCACGTGCCAGCCCCACGCAGCACCAGCTGCCCTCCAGCCCCACAGCCTGGCTGCTCCAAGCCCTGACGCAGGTTCAAGCCAGGGCCAGCCACGGGCCACAGGGCAGCGGGCACCCCCGTCCCCGCCCAGGGCAGAGGGCACGGCTGCCAGCCTTCCCCCCCCCCCGTCCCCGGGAGTGGGGGGCCAGGCGGGCACTTGGGACAGAGACCGGCACACACAGACGGAGATGGCAGATGGACAGGCAGCATGGAGGCGGGGCGGGGGCGGCAGCAGGGGTGGCCCTGTCCCAGAGGGAACTTCCTGAAGCTGAGGGACAGCCCAGGAGGGGCAGCTGGCACTCTGCTCACTGCCTGGTGTGCCAACAGGTGGCCCCTCAGCTTTACTTCCTCCCAGACCGCCATGGGGCACCCCCTCTGCCTGACCAGTGAGCTGGGATGGAACTTCCCGGGGCACCAGCGCCCCCTGGGGACACAACCAGGACTCACCCACCCTGACCAGCCAGGGCCACAGACGGGCCCTCAAGGTGCAGGGACCCTTCCTCTCCAAGCCTTGGGGTCCCTCTGGGGCCTGCCCGGACTCCGGGGCCTGTGAGCATGTGCATACTCCAGCATCAAGCCTGGCAGGCGGGGTGGGTGGGTGCCAGGGGGCAGGGGTTGGCGAGTGGCAGGTGGGTGCCAGGGGGCAGGGTTGGGCGAGTGGCGGGTGGGTGCCGGGGGGCAGGTGGTGGGCGTGGGGTCCTTACCACACTTGGAAAGCCTCCCCGTCAACATTTCCATACAATGTGTGCTGTCTGGGCGCAGGTAGAGAGAGGAGGGCAGAGTGTGAGAATGGCTTCGAGGGCGCGGGGTGTCTGGCACAAGGTGTCGGCAGAACAAGGCCTGGCCCTGGGTCCCTCTGCCCTGTCCATAGGCCCAAGTCACAGGCTGAGCTGGGGTCTGCCTGGTGGTGTCCTCACCTGGGAGCTCCCCCTGTATCCCTGGCTCAGGGTCCCTGTGACTCACCCCAGCACCCCTTTTCCAGGGGCTCCTGCTCAGGGTGGGGCCTGGACCCGGGCAGGGAGGGACACGGCCCCTCCCCTGCTCCTGCCTTTCTCCTTGGGGCCTCTCGGCCTCCCATCTCTGGGTAGCTGGGCCACGGTGGGAACGGCTGGTGGGCAGTGAGGAGGGGCTGGGCTGGCCGTTCCCTGGCAAGGGCTCCCACATCTCGAAGCTCAGGGAAGGCGCCCAGGGGCCACCTGCAGGAGATGGTGAAGGCTAATCCAGGCTGAGGGCCAGTGAGGCCTCCTCTGCTTTGGGGAAGGCAGAGAGCTGGAAGGTGGGCTCTGGGGACAGGGCCATGTCCACGGTCACAGCGGGACCCAGGGTTCTTGCTGATGCACAGGTGGACAGATACCCTGTGGGTGGGTCTGGGAGTGAGGCCACAGCCGGTCCGAGCAGAGGGGCCTCACGCTGGGGGCCCTCCCTGGACAAGCCCTGTCCCTGCCCATTCTTGCTTCCGACAGGGCTGCCTGGCTCTTTCTGGGCTCGGAAGGGGCCCGACCAGCTGACGGGGACCTTACGGCATTGTGAGTCTGCCAAGGGCCTGACAGCAGTGCCCCGGCCTGGGAGGCATCCCTGGTCCCTGTAGGCACTCGGGCAGCGGCAGCTGGCCTGTGTGTGTCCACACTGAAGGACCTTTTCTACCCTGGGAAGTGCTGCCCCTGAGCCCGCCTGAGTGCATCCCTCCCCACCCCTTCCTGCCAGTCTCTTCCCAGGACAGCAGGCCCCAGTCCCGGCTTGTTGATGGGGTAATGGGGAACATGAAGTGTGGGGGTGGGTGATGCACACGATGGAATGAGCATGGCCAGAAGCGTGGGTAGACAGGGCGGGGCCCTCTCTGGTCCCCAGGACCCCATACAGCAGCACCGTGGGGGCCCAACAAGCCACCTCCTGGGACCTGGACAGCAGGCTCAGTGCACTGGGCCTGGGCGCCGTACTGTGTCCCTGAACCAAGGGCTACACTGGTGTGGACAGACAGGTGCCTGTCCTCCAGCTCTCTGGCCTTCACTAACATTGTGCACACACAGCCCTCAGGCCCGACAGCCTGGTGCCCCTTGACACGTGACCCCACACGCATGTGCACACATGTGCAGCACTCTCCTCCCAGGTGCTGCCCTGCACCAGCCCCAACTTCCAGGGCTGGGCATCCCACAGCTTGGGCCCGGCAGCTCCTTCCTTAAGTGCCCCCTCTGTCCTGCCCAAGGTTGGGCCCCCAGCGTCCAGTGAAGGGTCAGGGTGCTAGAGCCAGCATGGGTGTCGGCCCAAAGCCCCTGGGCTGCTACGAGTGGGGTGCCTGCAGCAGGGAGCCAGTCCCCGCTCACCAGAGGTCCGTCCTCGCCGGCCAGGCCAGGCTGCACCCTGGGCAGCTCAGCCGGTGGCCTGCGGCCCAGCCTGTGCAAGCCTGGAGCCGGCACTGACATGGTGCCCGCGCTGGGCTCCTCTCGGGCCTGAGCCCCTGCCCACTGACCCTCCCCGCCCGGCGGCAGGGCCGGAACCTTACCTGCCAGCGTCAGAGGCTACTCTCGTAGCTGGTGGCCACCTTCTGGCCCTTAAGCACAGTGCCCCAGCTCAGTCCTGGCGCTGGCGGGGGCGTCTCTACAGTGGACAAGAGGCGCCTTTCAGTCCCAAGCAGCTGAGCCTCACACCCCTGGATGGGCAGCCTGGGGTCCGCCGGCGGCCAGGTCCTCTCGCCCTCCCCGTCCAAGCCACGCCGGCCACAGAGGTGCCATGCCGCGCCCACTCACCTGACAGTTGCTGGACGGATGGCTGGTCGTGCGTGCTCAGTAGCTGGGCCTGGATGGTCTCTACCACTCTCTTGAAGCGTCGGCTGGGGCCTGGGGGCAGAGCAGGGGTCACACCACGCAGGGCGGTCTGGGCCCCCCCTTGGCCTGTCTCCAGCCACGAGCTCACCTGACAAGAGCGTGAAGGTGACAGAGTAGATGCCGTTCTCTTTCTGGGCCTCCCCCCCCTCTGTGTAGGTAACATCCACCTGGAACTTGACCGGCTTCTGGAACACGGCCGGGCCCCCTGTCGCCTTGTACTCGGCCCGAAAGCTCGTCTGGGAGATGACGCTGTGGCTGAGGCTGGGGATCTGGGGGTAGCGGCGGGCAGAGTTAGTGCGCTCACAGCCTCCGCCCCAGGTTCCAGCCCCACCCCCCGCACCGCCCTGCTTCCCGAGGAAGTCGGCTCGGGGCAGGCCATGTCTGCTGCGCACAGGCTGTGTGGACCCGGGTCTGGCCCCAAGCCTCAGCTCCCTTGTCTGTGAAGGGGGCTCAGCCCACATGGGAACCATCAAAGTGGGGAGAAAAGGGCACCTACAGGTCACCCCTGCACGCGTGGCCCGTCCCCTGCAGCCTTCTGCATGCTTGGCCCCACACATGCTCTGTCTCCCAGGCACGCACAGCCCCCCGCATGCACACACAGCCCCCTGCATGCAGCCCCCCGCATGCACTCACAGCCCCCCGCATGCACACACAGCCCCCTGCATGCAGCC
>NW_006921831.1:3781971-3799534 GCF_000298275.1 Orycteropus afer afer
TGCACAGCCTCCCGCATGCACACAGCCCCTCCTGGAAGCACAGCCCCACGGCCCCCTGCACCCACGGTCCCCTGCACACACGGCCCCCTGCACCCACGGCCCCCTGCACACACGGCCCCCTGCACCCACGGTCTCCTGCACACACGGCCCCCTGCACACACGGCCTTGCTCCCCCAGCCCCCTGTATGCACAGCCCTGTGCAGGCACAGCCTGGCCACCTCAAAGTTCCCACTGGCCAAGGGAAATTCTGCTTAGAGATTTCTCGTGACTGGGGAACCAAGGAACCAGAGTGGGGTTCGCAGATGGGGTAGGTGAATACAGAGGGCCAGGACACCTCCAGGACCTGGGAGGGAAATCAAGACCCCACCTGCAGGGAGGCAGACAAGGGAGGGGTGGGTTCCCAGGAGGAGAGAGGTGAGGGTGCTGCGGCCACAGAGCCCAGAGGGAGCGGAGGCCAGATGGTCAGTGAGAACATTTCATGGATTAAGGATGGGAGCTCTGGTGGTGTAGTGCCTAAGGCATTTGACTGCTAACCGGAAGGCTCATGGTTCAAACTCACCAGCCACTCCTCGGAAGGAAGATTACGCAATGTACTTCTGAAAGGATACCACCTCGGAAACCCAAGGAGGGGTCGCTATGAGTCGGATCCGACTCGACAGCAGTGAGTTTGGCCTGGTGACATAGTGCCATCTGACTGCTCACCAGAAAGCTGGCTGTTCAAATCCACCAGCCACTTCTCAGAAGGAAGGCTGGGCAATCTACTTCTGTAGTGATACCGCCTCAGAAACCCAAGGAGGGGTCGCTGTGAGTTGAATTAACTCAATGGCAGTGCCTTTGGTTTGGCCTGGCCTGGGGGCTCTGAGAGGCTGGGTGCGTGGGTGCAGGAACTGCCTGAATCCTGCCGCTTACTGTTCCCATTTGGAAGAGTTGCCCAGGCCTGTGCCGTGTGGGCCCTGTCATGTTCAGGTTACGTGTGTGCGTGAGAGAGAGACAGCAAGGCATCCCCATACAGCCCATGGCGGCCACCTGCCCTCGAGAGCATCACCCCAGCAGGCTGCTCGGGAGGCCGAGGAGCACAGTGAGGCCCTAGGACAGAAGTGTCCCCGGGGGGGGGGGGGGGGGCTCTGCCTGCCAGGACGCCCCAGAGCAAGGACGGGTGGGGGAGTCCAGCGTGGTCTCTGTGGTGGGGGAGGTGGCCACATGGCAGGGACCCGGGGACAGGAGTCTTGGTTGTGAACCTCTGCCCAGGTCTGCTGGGCTCAGGCCTCAGTACAGACCCCGCGTTGGGCACTAAGGGGGGCACCTTCCTTGTGTGTGTGTGTGGGGGGGGTGCCTGCCTGGACCAGAGGAAGGCAACTAAGCTGGACCGTGTGCCTGAGGGCGGGCAGAACCCTGGAGGAGGCTGACCGGGGTGCAAGACAACTGCCAAGGGGCCTTGTTCCCTCGGACTATGTCCCCCAGGCTGAGTGCCAGAGCCTTGGTCCTGGGGGCGTCGTTGCCACCCCAAGAACCTCTCTCCCCAGTGCAGAGGAGTGGCAGTATAGTGACCCCTCAGCTCCCCACAGCAGTGGCCCCCAGAAGCTGCCCAGCCTGGCCTCACCCAGGATGCTCAGGGGCCCGGTGAACTCGCGTGAATGAGCACACGGTGACTCCCGAGGTGTCCCTGGGCTGCCCGGCCCCACCAGGCCACACAGGGCCATGTGCCCGTTGAATGAGTGAGCGGGTGGGTCCGGGCCGAGCCCCGGGGTGTTCCTGGCGACAGCAGTCGCTGTGCGACTGTGGGGCCGGGCTCACCGAGAGGAAAGCGTGCACGATGTCAGCCTTGATGGAGCTCAGTGGCTTGTCCTTGATGACCACAAAGATCTGCTCTTCCTTCTCCAGGTTGATGAAGTTGCCGAACCAGGACTTCTTGGCCAGCCTGAGGGCGTGCGGGGGTGCCAGGGAGCTGAACTCGGGCCCCGCCTCTGCTGTCCCCACAGACCCAGCCCCTGGGCCCTGCTCCCCACGTCCCCACTGTCCCACCGCCCCTTGGGCCCTGCCCCCCACGTCCCCACTGTCCCACTGCCCCCTGGGCCCTGCCTCCTACATACCTGCTGCTCCCTGGGCCCTGCACTCCACACCCCCACTGTCCCACTGCCCCCTAAGCCTGGACCCCCACGTTCCTGCTGTCCCCTGGGTCCCACTGCACTGTCCCAGCAGGCCCACCGCCCCCTGGCCTAGTCCCTCTCCAGTGGCCCTGGGCCATGACTACTAGAAACCCATAACAAAGGGGTGGGTGCCCTGTCCTCTGGGCCGGCTGGCCCCTCCCCTGAAGTGCTGAGTGTGGGGTCCTTTGTTGAGAGGCAGTGACAGAAGATGCATGTCTGCAGCACCTGGGGGGACAGACCTGGTCCATAGGAAGCCCCGGAGAGCAGGGCCAGGACACAGCGGCCCGCCCACCGCTGGTGCCACAGCCAGCCTTGGGCAGGTGGGCAGGCGGAGGGTGGCGGCCATTGTGCAGGGCACATTGCTGCATCGTGCCTGCCTGCTCCGGCCAGCACAGGCGGCTGCCATGGCTGGGGCCTGAGCGCGTTTCTGCCCCACCTCCAGGGCTTCACCTTTTCCCTGCACAGCCTCTTCTCTGTCCGGCCCAGGAGAGTGGCACTGGCACCACCTGAGGTCGGCTGCCACTGGGAGCACCTCCAGCCGTTCCCGGACAACAGCCACCCCTGCTGACCCCTGGCCCCCCTGGGGGTGCACCTCCTCCTTCCAGGCCACACCCCACTGCAGGCCCACCTTGGACACGCTCTGGTCTTGTTGCCCACCCACACCTGGGACAACCCCCAGTGGAGCCCTACTGCTGTGTGGGAGCCAATCTCCCCAGACGACCCTGGTCCTGCGTGTCCCCACTGCAGCATGGGGGTCAGTGGTTCACTTCTGACCCACAGAGCATACAGCAGAAAGGGACCTGCTGCCGGGACTGGGTCACCAACGAGGGTGGCTTTGGTCTGACCAACTGTAGGTGTTTTGTTTCCAACCACTCCTTGGAAGGAAGAATGGGAAATGTACCCCTGGGAGGTCCCGCCTCGGAAACCCAAGGAGGAGCTGCTCTGAGTCGCCGTGGACTTGACAGCAGCGAGTCTGGTTGTGGTTTAGCTTCGCTCAGGATCCCCGAGCAGTCGGCCGCCAGGGGCTGGTGAAGCTGACCCGCTGGGGCCATAGGGACCTGGACCTGGCTGAGCCCCATCGAGCCTGGCCGCCACTGACAAGGCAGAGGGTTGGTTGCTCCTCCCGGCCCTGGCCAACAGACACGTGAGTGACCGCTGCGTATGGCTCTAAGTCGTCACACTTGGAGTTTCTGCGTCACACGGCAGCAGGGGACCTGGACGACTTGGTGGCCTCTGTCCTCCTCCCTTGCAGCCTGGGGTGGACACACGGCCCAGCTGCAGCAGACGCACCCCCGAGCTGGACCAGCCAGTGCTCACGCCTGAAGCTGGCGCCACAGGCTCTGACCCTGGAGCTGTCTCCTCTGAAGCCCGGGGCATCACGGGGTCTGACCCTGGAGCTGTCTCCTCTGAAGCCCGGGGCGGGGGGCAGTCTTCCTCCTCCCACCTTCTGAGCTGGTTCTTCAGCCTCTTGGCAGTTCTTGAGTCACAGCCATCTTCTGACAGAACCCTTCTATTCAGGTCAGCCTGTGTGGACATGCCACCTGCCCCCGGAATCCTGGCTGAGGAGCACAGATGGGGTACCCTGAGCCCTGGCTTCTCAACCCTCCTCTTGCACCCTGCCATTCCCTCCTGGCCACCTGCCCTATGTCTGATGCCCTGGAGGGCAGGCCCTTGCCCGACCCACTCCTTGTGTCCTGGGCCCAAACGGGGGCTGGAGCCCCGACGGCGTCTGGGAAATGTTTGCTGGCAGCTAACGGGCTGCTCAGGAGCGTTTAGTGCCACTGTGATGCTCTGGCCTCTCCTCCCTCGAGAAACATGGGAACACTTACAGCCAATGGACAGGCTTCCATGCTGGAACCCCAGTGGGGCTGCCCCGGCAGACAGTCTGCCAAGAGCGGCCACGGGGCTCGTGTGCTGGGGACCCTGGTGGGGCACCCTTAGCAGACAGGTCCTTGGGGACCCTTGCCCTCAGTGGGCAAGGCTGTGTGAGGAGGCGGCCTCAGCCCACCCTGTGGACAGGAGCTGACAGGCCCCTCAGGGGCAGAACAGGCCACCCAGGCTCTCCCGGACCTCAAGAATTGTAAGTGAAGGGACAGGAGGCTGCAGGCAAACCACACCCTCCTCCACCCTGTGGGGCTGCTGTACAGTGAACCTGACAAGTCTGTTCGAGCTGTGGACTCTGGGGCTCCACCAGATGACTGGATTGTTGTTGGCAGGTGCCAACGAGTCATCTCCAACTCAGCGACCCTCTGCACAGCAGAACGAAACACTGCCCGGTCCTGTGGCAGCCTCATGATCTTTGCTATACCTGCGCCCATCATTGCAGCCACTCTGTCAATCCATCTCATTGAGGGCCTTGCCCTTCTTCGTTGACCCTCCACCTTACCAAGCATGACATCCTTCTTCAGGGAATGGTTCCTTCTGACAACATGACCAAAGTAGGTGAGACAAAGTCAGGCCATTCTTGCTTCCAAGGAGTATTCTGGCTGTACTTCTTCCAGGACAGATTTGTTCGTTCTTCTGTCAGTCCATGGTACTTTCAGCGTTCTTTGCCCACACCACACCTCAAAGGCATCAGATATTCTTCAGTCTTTCCTATTCATTGTCCAGCTCTCACATGCATACGAGGTGACTGAAAATATCATGGCATGTGTCAGGCTCAACTTAGTCTTCAAAGAGACATCTTTGCTCCTCATCACTTGAAAGAGGTCCTTTGCAGCAGATTTGCCCAATGCAATACGTCGTCTGATGTCTTGACTACTGCTTCCATTGGTGTTGATTGTAGAACCAAGTAATGTGAAATCCTTGACAACTTCAATCTTTTCTCCATCCATCAATGAAGCTGTTTACTGGCCTAGTTCTGAGGATTTTTGTTTTCTTTATATTGAGGAGTAATTCATAATGCAGACTGTAGTCTCCAATCTTCATCAGTAAGTGCTTCAAGTCATCCTCACTTTCAGCAAAGTTGTGTCGTCAGTGTATTGCGGGTTGTTAATGATTCTTCCTCCAATCCTGATGCCACGTTCTTCTTCATATAATCCACCTGCTCGGATTATTTGCTCAGCGTACAAGTTGAATAAGTATGGGGAAAGGATACAACCCTGACACACTCCCTTCCTGATTTTAAACCATGTAGTGTTCCCTTTTTCAGTTTGAACGACAGCCTCCTGGTCTATGTACAGGTTCCTCATGAGTACAATTAAGTGTTCTGGAATTCCCATTCTTCTCAAGGTCATCCACAATTTGTTATGATCCACACAATCAAATGCTTTTGCATAGTCAATAAAACACAAGTAAACATCTTTCTGGTATTCTTTGCTTTGAGCTAAGATCCATCTGACATCAGCGATGATATCCCTCATTCCACGTCCTCTTCTGAATCCAGCTTGCATTTCTGGAAGTTCTCTGTCAGTATACTGCTGTAACCGTTTTTGAATTATCTTCAGTAAGATCTTACTTGCATGTGACATTAATGATATTGTTCGATAACTTCCACATTCTGTGGGATCATCTTTCTTTGTAATGGGTACAAATATGGATCTCTTCCAGTCAGCTGGCCAGGTAGCTGTCTTCCAAATCTCTTGGCATAACCGAGTGAGTGCCTCCAGTGCAGCATCCATTTGTTGAAACATCTCAATGCGTATTCCGTCAATTCTTGGAGCTTTGTTTTTCACCACTTCCCTCGGTGCAGCTTCGACTTCTTCCTTCAATACCACTGGTCCTTGATCATGTGCCTCCTCCTGAAATGGATGAACATTGACCAGGTCTTTTTGGTACAGTGACTCTGTGTATTCCTTCCATCTTCTTTTGACGCTTCCTGCGTCATTCAATATTTTGCCCATAGAATCTTTCAATATTGCAACTCAAGGCTTAAATTTTTTCCTCAGTTCTTTCAGCTTGAGAAATGCTGAGTGTGTTCTTCCCTTTTGGTTTTCTAACTCCAGGTCTTTGCACGTTTCATTATAGTAATTGGCTTTGTCTTCTCAAACTGCTCTTTGAAGTCTTCTCTTCAGCCCTTTTATCTTGCATTTCTTCCATTTGCTTTAGCTACTCTCCACTCAAGGGCAAGTTTCAGAGTCTCTTCTGACATCCATTTTGGTCTTTTCTTCCTTTCTTGTCTTTTTAATGACCTCTTGATTTCTTCATGGATGATGTTCTTGATGTCATCTCACTATTCTTCTGGTTTTTGATCACTGGTGTTCAATGCATCAAATCTATTCTTTACATGGTCTCTAAATTCAGGAGGGATATTATCAAGGTTTAATTGTCTTCAACTTCAACTTGAACGTGCCTATGAGCAGTTGATGGTCTGTTCCATAATCAGCTCCTGCCCTTGTTTTGGGAAAAGATACTGAACTTCTCCATCATCTATTGCCACAGATGTAGTCAATCTGATTCCTGTGTATTCCATCTGGCAAAGTCCACATGTACAATTGTCACTTATGTTCTTGAAAAAAGGTGTTTTCAATGAATAAGTCGTTGGTCTTGCAAAATTCTATGATGTGATCTCCAGTGTTATTTCTATCTCCAAGGCCATATTTTCCAACTACTGGTGACTCTTCTTTGTTTCCAACTTTTGCATTCCAGTCACCAGTGATAATCAACACATCTTGATTGCATGTTCGGTCAATTTCAGACTGCAGAAGTTGGTAGAAATCTTCAATATCCTCATCTTTGGCTTTGGTGGCTGGTGCATAAATTTGAACAATAGTAGTATTAACTGGTCTTCCTTGTAGGTGTATGGATATTATCCTGTCACTGACAGCATTGTACTTCAGAATAGATCTTGAAACACTCTTTGTGATGATGAATGCCACACCATTCCTCTTCAATTTGTCATTCTCGGCATAGTAGATCATGTGTTTGTCTGATTCAAAATGACCCAAACCAGTCCATTTCAGCTCACTAATACCTAGGATATCAATCTTTATGCACTCCATTTCATTTTTGATAACTTCCAGTTTTCCTAGATTTATACTTCATACATTCCATGTTCCAATTATTAATGGATATTGGCATATTTCTACTCATTTTGAGTCATGCCACATCATCCAATGGAGGTCCCGAAAGCTCTACTCCATCCCTATCGTTAAGGTCCTTTCTACTCTGAGGAGGCAGCTCTTCCCCGGTCACATTTTGAGAGCCTTCCGACCTAAGGGGCTCATCTTCTAGCCTGTATCAGACACGGTTTCAGGGCTGTTCATAAAGTTTTCCAGTAATATATCAGACAGTGTTTCACTGTTGTTCATAAGGTCTTTCAGTGGCCAGTCTTTCGAGAAGTGGAAGGCTTCTTCCTTCTTCTGAGTCTGTCTTAGCCTGGAAGCTCCATTGAAACCTCCACTGTGGGGGGCTGTGCTGGCGTTTTGTAACCGGGTGGCATAGGCTCCAGCCTCACAGCAATATATAAGCCACCAGAGGACAACAAACTGACAAGACAAGCTCGTCTCTCTTAGTTGTTTCTAACCCCCTGCACCTGTCTACCTCAGGTCCTAGCCTTAGCACAGAGTCACACCCAAGCGAAAAATAGCCTGCAAGCCCCCCGCCTGCCTACCTCAGGCTCCTGCCTTAGTAAAGAGCCACAATCAAGCGAAAGCAGTGTCCAAGACCCGGATGCTAGGATGACTGGGTGGGACCATGCAAACGTGAGGTGCTTGTGGCCACCATGGGGACTGCACAGATTGTGAGTAATGCAAATAAGGAACGTGGCGCCTCGTAGGGGTGGGACCATGCAAATAAGGTATATGGACTGTCATGAGATTGGTCAGTTTTGCCATCCTGCTGGGCTGGCAATGAGCCATAGCAGAGGTGGGGAGTGTGTGTGTGGGGGTCTCACTACCGTCAAGAAAGAAGAGTCAGGAGTGGAGCCCATCCTTGGACCCCCCCCCCCAAGCCCTGCGGTGAACCTGCTCGATCCAGGAGCCAGGCACCAGACAGCGGTGGGCTTCCTGGCAGAGGGCTGAGCACCTCCAGGCAGGAGCTTCCTGGCAGAGGGCGGAGTCTGAGCGGCAGTGGGTGGAGCTGAAAAAGCTTTTCCACCCTTGCCCAAAGCAGGGCGAGGCCGAGGCGTTCCAGGGCCCAGAGGCCAAGGTCACAGAGGTGTCCTGGTGGAAGAACTTTCTCCTGAGCACGTCCTGAACCTGGACTGGAGCCTGTTACCTCCCCAGTAAACCACAATCGTGAGTATGGTCTGTGAGTTCTGGATGGCCGCTGCAACAAATTCTCAAACCCAGCGGAGCAATAGAGATACCACGGGAGGGACGGCCGGGGTCAGGATCGGCAGGAAGGTGGGAGGGTGGAGGCAGGGCTGAGACCACCTCACAGGAATCAGCCTCGGGCTGTTGGCTGTGGGCCTCGTCCCCCTTGTGAGGTCAGAGGTCTCTGCCGGGCCGTTTTTACAAGACCTTACTTTTTTAAAAAAATTCCTGAAAGATAATAATTACATTTGTGGTAGCTTTTGGTGACAGCAAAAAGTTCAACTTAAGGGACCTTCAAGGAGGGAGTCCTGGTGATGCGATGGTTAAGCGCTCAGCTGCTGCTGTTGTTGTTATGTGCCGTCGAGTCAGACCCGACTCATAGCGACCCCTCCTTGGGTTTCCGAGGCAGTATCACTTTGGAAGTAGATTGCTCAGTTTTCCTTCCTAGGGGTGGCCGGTGGGTGATAGGCCAGTTGATTCAAACCCACCAGCAGCTGCTCTGTAGCAGAAAAGACTGGGCAGCCTGCCCCCATAAAAATTACAGCCAAGAGGGCCTCTGGGACAGTTCTACTCCATGCCGCGGGGTCGCCGCGGGTCCCACTCCATCCATGGTGTTGCCGTGGGTCTTGCTACATCCTGCGGAGTTGCCGTGGGTCCCACTCCGTGCCGCAGGGTCGCCGTGGGTCCCGCTTTGTCCACAGGGTCACTGTGGGTCCCGCTCTGTGCCGTGGTGTCGCCGCGGGTCCCGCTCCATCCGTGGTGTCGCTGTGGGTCCCACTCCGTGCCGCAGGGTTGCCGTGGGTCCTGCTTTGTCCACGGGATCGCTGTGGGTCCCACTCCATCCGTGGTGTCGCCGCGGGTCCCACTCCGTGCCGCAGGGTCACCGTGGGTCCCGCTTTGTCCCACGGGGTCGCTGTGGGTCCTGCTCTGCCGTACATGTTTCACTGCAGTCGCTGTGGGATCTACTCTGTCTCACGGGGTCGCCGTGGGTCCCGCCCTTGCCGCACGGGGTCACTGTGGGCTCTGCCCTGTCACATGATGTTGACATGAGCTGGAACTGACTCTCAGAGTAGGACTGAGGCAGTGTGGCTCAGGGGCAGGATTCTCGCCTTCCGTGCGGGAAACCCAGGTTCGGCTCCCAGCCAGTGCGCCGCCCACGCAGCCGCCGTCTGCCTAGGTGGAGACTCACGTGTTGCTGGGTGCTGGACAGCTTTCGGCTGACACTCCAGACTAAGACAGACGAGGAAGGCCTGGGCACTGATTTCTGAGTCGGTCCCTGGACACCCTGTGGGCCACAGGGGCCACTCATACTTCCTTCCGTTGGGCACAGGGCTGCCTTGAGTTGGGGCGGACTTGGTAGCAGCCAACAAAAGTGGGATAAAAACGGTTCCCTGAACCCAGGTCCTGGGGCCAGTGGCGTGAAGCCTCCTGTGCGCAAGGCACCCTGGGTGGTGAACCTCAAGTGTGCCCACCCAACGAGGCTGGGTCCATACCCCAGGCCCTGAGTGTGCCCACCCGGCGGGGCTGGGTTCACACCCCAGGCCATCAGCGGGCCCACCCGGCGGGGCTGGGTCCACATCCCAGGCCGTCAGCGGGCCCACCCGGCGGGGCTAGGTCCACACCCCAGGCTGCAGACACCGCACCTGGCAGGCTCACGTGGAGCAGGCTGCTGCCACACGCACCTTGTTTTTTATGTGAATCTCCCCCAGGCCCCGTAACCCCTAACAAACGGGTGCCTTTGTCTACTGTTGGTGTCCCACACAAGGAGGGTCACACACTCGTCGTCCTTCTTGCTCAGCAGCACGTCTTCAAGGGTCTCTTGGGTTGGAGTGTGGTCTCTGCTGGGCACTCGGGCTGTGTCTACCTCTCAGCTCGCCCTTCTTCCTCTCTCTCTCAGGTTTCAGCACCATCCGCAGCCCTGTAACCCTTTCTGAATCTGGGATTTTAGCCCTGACACTACCACTCTCCGTGACGCTGACTACGGATGCCACTGTGGGCAGGGGAGAGGTGGTGCCCTCCAGGATAGATAACCGATCCAGGCGATGGCCTCCTGCAGGGGTGGGACCCGAGCCAAAGCAGGGCTGGCTGTGGGGCCCTGTGGGCTGTCACTGTGGGCCTCCCGTGGCCCTTCTGTCCTGCTTCTGGTTGCCGGCTCCGTCTGCAGCCACCTGCAGGGGCTGCCCTCTCCGTGCCGTCACCAGGCTCCCCAGCTCTTCTGCGCTGGCATTGGGTGGTTCCGTGCTGGCTCTGGGTTCCTGGGCAGCTGTGTGGCAGCATTGGGACTGACCTTCCTGGGCTCTGCCATGGTGGTGCCGGGCTTCCTGAACAGTTCCATGTCCACACTGGGCCTCCTGATGGGCCGTGTGTCTGTCCTGGGCCTCCTACTCGGCCGTGTGTCTGTCCTGGGCTTCCTGATCGGCCGTGTGTCTGTCCTGGGCTTCCTGATGGGCTGTGTGTCTGTCCTGGGCCTCCTGATGGGCCGTGTGTCTGTCCTGGGCCTCCTACTCGGCCGTGTGTCTGTCCTGGGTCACTCTTTTTCTTCAGATCAGACGTTTTCACCTTGTGACCTTACCCCCATCCCCTCCTGGCACCAGGCCTGTCGTAACCCTGAACCAGGCCTCCACTCCTGCCTGGGTAACCCTTCCAGGCAGCCGGCTGCGACTGTGCTGGCCCCGCGCGGCAGGTCCCTCCAAGCCAAGCAAGTCTGGATAGCGCCCCCCGCCGGGCTGTGTCGCTGTCCTGAGAAGGAACTGGGAGGCCTGGCCAGAGGGCCTCCTGAGCACAGCAGCCCTGGCTGGGGGCTGGGGGCGGGGCTCCGCAGTAGGGGTGTGTGTGGCCGGGCCTCAGGAGGCGTGGCTATGCATTCCCTCTTCCCTCCCCCAGCCCTGCCCCTTCCCCTCCCCCTGCACCTTCCCACACACTCTGCTCAACATTCGTCAGCGGCTCCCACCAGGAGGATCATGGCTTCTCAGTGGATCTGGCCTGGATCCTGCTGGGCCTCCCCCTTGCACCCCAAGCCCTACTGCTCCCCCATCCCCCCGCGTCCACCAAGCAGCGGAGGGGCCCAGAAGGGCAGGATGGGGGGGGGGCCACTGAGGAGGCACTGGCACCCCTGCTGAGGCCCCTGGGCCAACTGTCCAGCCCCCAGGCATCTACCAGCCTCCCCAGCCCCCTCAGTGGAGCCTGGGGACACTTACTCTGGGGACGACTCTGGGGTCAGGTTGGACATTTCCTCTGGTGTAGGGACTGCAACGGCAAGGAGAAAGCAGCATGTGACTGTCCGCCCGGGGGCACCGACCAGAACACCGCCGCCCCACCCCTGCACGCGCTGGGGGGCCGGCCCAGCCCCACCCCTGCACGCTCTGGGGGGCCGGCCCAGCCCCACCCCTGCACGCTCTGGGGGGCCGGCCCAGCTGGGCCCAGGTGCCGCTGTGGGAGCTGCCCTGTTCCTGGTGCTGAAGCTGCCCGACCTCTCCGGCCCCCAGCCCCTCTGTGCTCTCTGCACCGAATGGACAGCGTTGGGGTGCAGTGGGCCCCTACTCAGTGCCACCCTGACCTCAAGGTTTCCCGACCATCCACCCCACCCCTTTTGTGGGACTCAGTACTGGGACCAGGGACCCATGGCAAGAAGAGCCAGAAGGCCAACTCGGCTGACCCCAGGACATGTGAGCATCCCAGGCCCACCCACCTTGCAGTTTCCGGCGGTGGAAGCGCGGGGAGCCCAGGAAACTGTTCTTGATGGAGTTGAGCCGCGTCCTCCAGGGCACGCCCCCGACGCTGGGGCTGGAAGGCGGCGTGGGGGTGGGTGTGCCCGCCGGGCTCTCCTTGGGCGTGTGCACGGGCGTCCCCTTGGGGGTGGGGAGGGGACTGCCCCTCGGAGAGGGGTGAGGGGTCACCTGTATGGTGGGGACAGATTTGACGTTTGGACCGGTCCCTGGTGGTGGGGGCCGGGCCGGGGCCGGCGGGCCGGGGTCCGTGGGCCCAAGGAGCCCTGCAGTGGCAACGGGGGGCTGGGCCTGGGCACCAGCCAGGGGTGGGTGGGACCTGGCACCCTGCAGCGGCCGGTCGGTGTGCGCGCCCTTGCACGGCAGGGTCTGAGTCCGGGGGTTGGGCCACGGGGCCGGTGCTGGGGGGGTGCGTCCCGGCCGCGAGGTGCTGCGACAGGCTCCAGGCTCCGTGGAGGTGGCCAGGGGGCAAGCCGAGAGGGGCGGCTCAGGGGCCGGGGGGGGCAAGACAAACTTCCTAACAGGCTACAGGGGCCGGGGGGGGGGTCCACGCCGCGAGCAGCCCGCGCACACCCGCATGCCCATGCACCGGCACGCACACAGAGCCGGGACCCAGGGGGACAGGGGACAGGGAAGACAGGCAGGCGGGGCGGGCATGCAACAAAAGAAAACAGGGACACACGAGAAAACAAACAGAAAAACGTGCAGTTAGCAGGGCTTTGCGCAGGCGCAGCAGCCAGCAGGATCCCAGCCCAGGGCGGGGGTGGGAAGGCCCTGCCTGCCTGTGGGGTGCGGGGCTGGCCAGGGCTCTCTGGGAGGGGGAGGGGCATGGCTGGCGCTGGGGTCCCATCCACAACGTGGGCGTTGAGGGCAGGTTGGGGGCCGCTCACTCACCCGGGGGCTGCTGAGCGGACTCGTGGAGAGGCCGGAGGAGGCGCCACTGATGGACCGCGACCTGGGGGCACAGGCAGACACGCAGTGGCAGCAGGGCGCTGCAGGAGCAGGCTCTCGGCCGTTCCCCTCCCCCGTGCACCCTCCAGGAGGCTAGGAGCCCTGACCAACAGCCCCAAGGCCCCCGGTGCAGGTCAGCACGCCTGAGCCCTGGCAACACCCAGCATCCAGGAGCCGTCAGAGCCTGCACGCGGTGGCCCAGGAGCTGGCTGCCTCCTCCCCTACTCAAGAGCCCAGAATGGACAGATGGACTCAGGAGAAGGCACTGGGCCCAGCTCCCAGGACGGGCCTTGGCCAGTCAGGCAGGCCGGGCCCTTTCTCCCCTCGGCCTCTGCCCTGAGCTTGGCTCCTGAGCCCGGCCAGTGCCTGAGTCCTCCCTTCCTGGTGTCTGCCTGTGTCCCTGGCACCCCGTCTCCACCCAAAGCTGCCAGCAAGGGCTGCCCAAGTCTGCCCTACGAGAGCCTGTGCTGAGCCTGGCGGGCCGGTGAGCACTGGCAGGATGGTGGGGCTGGCCACACCCAGAGCTGGCCTGCATACCCATCACCATGCCAGGAAGGGGAGCAAGTGCCCTGGGGCCAGCACTTGGTGTCCTGAGAGAGGGAGCGGTAGGGGCCAGAGCAGTCGTGGTAAGAAGAGGACAGAGAAGTGTGAACAGTGCCCACGGGCTGCCCCTGCCCTGCCCCCACTGTGTCCCGGCCCCCTGGGCTGAGGCTGGCTCCTGAATCCACAGTCCCTGGGCCCCTGTGGGCTGCCCGGTGGTGACAACCCTCCCACCAACACACAGGCCAGGGAAGGTGGCAGTGACCCCTGCCCATCCCGCCGGCTCGGCTGGAGGCCACAGACCTTGGCCAAGCTGGGCTGGAGCTCCCGATGTGGGCCTGGGGCCTGGCCCTGAGGAGCCCCCAGCAGCCCCAGACCCGAAGCTAGAGCCTGTCATTGGCCCCTCACAAAAGCAGGAAGAAGATGGTGGGACGCTTCCCCTGGTCCCTGCTGTCTGCCTGGCACCCCTGGCAGTTGCTCTAAAGGCCCAGCTGGGAAGGGCAGTGGCTGGAGCAGAGTGGGGGCAGGACAGCGGACCCGGGAAACCTCAAGAGCTTGGCAGGACCATGGCCTGAAGAAGCCCCACTGACACCCAGGTGAGACCTTTGGGACCCTCAGGAGCTCACAGTGAACTTCAAGGCAACCCCAGGACCCCCGGGTGCTGCACCACGCAAGGTCTGGGCGGGGAGAGCCATGCAGGTCTCCAGCCTGGGGCTGGGGGGCCGGGGGGCCATGGGGCAGGGGTCCCTCACTCGGGCTCCTCCGTGGCCTCAGCTCGCCTGACCCCAGGCCCGGAGCTATCCCAGGGGAGAAGGTGGGGCAGCGTCTGGGCAGGGTGAGTACCTGTCTTCTCTGCTGAATGGGGGATGGGTCTCCGCGATTTCCAGGCTTTTACTGAACACTGCCTTACTACAGACGGAGAAAGCGAGAGGACGGTGACGACGTGGCCACGCCAGGCGGGCTGGCAGGGCCAGGGCTCTGCGTGCTCTCCAGCTGGGGACGGCAAGAGGGAGCTGGGCGCAGAGGGGGTAGTGCAGGGGGACCTGCCCAGCAGGGTGGCCGGCCAGGCTCGGGCTGTTCAGCACTGCCACCAGCCCCCAGGGCCTCGCCCAGCCCCTGCAGGGGGCCCCTCATGGCCATTGACAGGTAGCCAGGGTACTGAGGGCTGCAGGTGGCCCAACTGGGAGGATGAACAGTGCCTTGGCAGGACAGACCAGAACAGAGGGCTCTTAAGAGTCGGTCCACAGCCGGGAGTCTACAACCTGACTCCAGCCCAGTATAGCACCCCAGAAGCAACGGGGCCTAGAGCGCAGAGCGGGGGAGCCAGGGGTGGTTGGAGGCCACACAGGGGACCAGGCCTGGGTAGCTGTGGTCTCCTGTCCCCCTGCCCCCTGCCCCCTGCCCTGAGGCACCGGGCAGGTCAGGGAGCCTATGTCCCAGCACTCGGTCAAATGGGGACCTTGGACCGGCCTCTGGAAATGGAGCTGGGGACTTCTGGCCCCTGCAGGGTGGGCCTGCAATGCTGAGCAGGGGGCCGGATGTGCCCAAGAGAGGCACAGCCAGGGCTTACCAGGAGGGGCCTGCTCCCAATGCCTTCACCTCCCCACCCATTTCCAGGAGCCAGGGGCAGCCTGGACCACAGCCTGGTCTTCTGGGGATGCCCTCGGGCCACCTGAGGGCAGGAAGCCAGCCCAGGGGGGCTAGACCCAGCGCTCTGGGTCATTGTGAGGGTGGCCCAGTGCCCTGTGGGTCCTTGAGTTTGCCAGCAAATTCCCTGGGAGCAGACCTGACCCTACATCCCAGCACCTGGAGGGGGCAGTGGGGGGCCATACCTCAGGGCAGACAGGGCCACTTGACCTTCTGCCATTCTCCCTGAAGCCCCTGCCCAGGAAGGAGGGCCTTGCCATCCCCAGCCTGGCTCAGAACCAGCCTGGAAGCTCTGTGGGGCGCACACCCTGCCTGCCCCCGAGGGTCCTGTCATCACTCCCCCGGCATCCTGTGTCCTGCCTACCCCACGCTGTGGTGGCTGATTCAGAGGCAGGGTGGCATTGGGATGGTGGCAGCCCTGTCAGACTAGCTGTTCTGTACCCCAGGGAGACACAGGTCACCCCCCTGGGGCCAGGCAGCACAGGACTGGCTTAGCCCACTGGCTCACTGAAGCTCAACCCACCAGGTAACCAGTCCAGCCACATGGCCCAGTCCACCCAGCTCAGCCCAGCCCAGCCCAGCTGAGCCCGGCCTGGCCCGGCTCAGCTTAGCTCAGCCCAATAAAGCAAAGACAGTCCAACTCAACCCCTCCCTGCATGGCTAGCCCAGTGCAGCCAAGCCCAAGCCCAGCTCAGCCCAGCCCGGCCCAGCCCCGCTCAGCCCTGCCCAGCCTACCCAACTCAGCTTAGCTTAACCCAAAAAAGCAAGGACAGTCCAACTCAGGCCCTCCCTGCATGGCTGGTCCAGTGCAGCCAAGCCCGAGCCCAGCCCGGCCCGGCCCGGCCAAGCCCAGCCCAGCCCGGCCCGGCCCGGCCCGGCCAAGCCCAGCCCAGCCCGGCCCAGCCCGGCCCAGCCCACCCAGCCCAGCCCAGCCAGCTCAGCCCAATAAAGCAAAGACAGTCCAGCTCAGCCCCTCCTTGCCTAGCTGGCCCAGTGCAGCCCAGCCCAAGCCCAGCCCAGCCCAGCCCAGCCCAGGCAACAAAGCCAATCGCCACTGGCCCAGCCCAACCCCACAGAGCCCCGCCCCTCAGTCTTGACCCAGAGCCAGAGGAGCCCAGCCCAGCTGGTGGCCACAAGTGATGCCAGCAGAGACCCAGCCAGGCCTCCTGGGAGCACACACCTCTGACTGTGCTGGGCCATCTCGATGGCTCTGCGGGCGGGCACCGGGGAGCCGCCATCCGTCACGCTAAGCACCTCCATGGACTTCCGCTCCGGCCGCCTCTTGCCGTGCCGGTTCAGCATGGGGGAATCCACACGCTTCCGAGGGGGGTCTGTGCACAGATGGGGGTCAGGCTGCACCCTCGGGCTGCGCGCTGAGGATCTGGGGGAGGCGGTGGGCCGGCCCGGCTGCCCTGGGCCCTTGTACCTATTTCGTTTCTGGGGGGCAGGTCCTCGTCCTCGTGACTCGGGAACCGCTCCTTCCGGTCCAGGAGAAGGAAGTAGATCATCTTCTCCTGGTTCTCCCTGCGGCCGGGGGGAAGGCCACAGGAGGGGTGGTCAGGGGGGCTCCGCTCCTGGAGGTGGCCCAGGCCCCCAAGGCCACACAGCAGCTCTCAGCTCCTCAGAGACCACCTCAGCCTCTTCCTGCCGATACTGGGAGCCCTTCTGGGTGGGGCCGCACAAGGCCAGGAGGCTCAGCCCTGGGAACCAGGCCCGGCCTGCACAAGGTGCGGCTTGGGCCCCTGGCCCTCTGGGCCACGTGGACACACTCCCCAGATAGCAGGGTTTGCCTCCTGCCTGCCCAGGCTGCCCTGGCCCCGACCCACAGACACACTCCCTGTACCACAGGGCTTGACTCCTGCCCTGCCTCCTGCACCTGCAGAGAATTCCTTGGACAGCAGGGCCTATCCCCTGCCTAAGATGTCCCCTAGAAAGCAGGGCCTGTCCCCTGCCCACCCTTCCCTGTACTGTACCCCAAGAGGACTCCTTAGATACCAGAGCCTGTCCTGCCTGAAGATGCCCCCTGGACAGCAGGGCCTGTCCCCTGCCTGAAGATGCCCCCCTGGACAGCAGGGTCTGCGCCCTGCCTGAAGATGCCCCCTGGACAGCAGGGCCTGCCCCTGCCTGAAGATGCCCCCTGGACAGCAGGGTCTGCGCCCTGCCCATCCTTCCCTGTACTGTACCCCAAGAGGACTCCTTAGACACCAGGGCCTGCCCCCTGCCTGAAGACAAACTCCTGGACAGCAGAGTCCATCCCCTGCCTAAAGATGCCCCCCTGGACAGCAGGGCCTGCTCCCTGCCTACCCTTCCTGTACCCCAAGAGCACTCCTTGGACACCAGGGCCTGACCCCGCCAGAAG
>NW_006921831.1:3799874-3808862 GCF_000298275.1 Orycteropus afer afer
CTGACCCCGCCAGAAGACGCCCCCCTGGACAGCAGGGCCTGCTCCCTGCCTACCCTTCCTGTACCCCAAGAGCACTCCTTGGACACCAGGGCCTGCCCCCTGCCTGAAGATGCCCCCCTGGACAGCAGGGCCTAGCCCCCGCCTGAAGACACCCCCCTGGACAGCAGGGCCTGCACCCTGCCTACTCTTCCCTGTACCCCAAGAGCACTCCTTGTCCACCAGGGCCTGTCCCCTGCCTGGAGACGCCCCCCTGGACAGCAGGGCCTAGCCCCACCGGGTGGGCCCTCGCCCTCAGACGTACTCCCCGGACAGCAGGTCCTGTAGCAGTTTGTTGCGGTCGCGGAAGCAGCCCAGGGAGTGCATACTGTCCAGCACGTCAGGGTCCAGGTCCTCCAGGCTGGGCAAGGATCGGAGCTGCACCTTGCGGGGGATGGGCTGCTCAGGCTCTGGCTCGTTCTTGCCCCCTCTGTGGACGACAAGGTGTTGCCATGGTTACTGCCTCTGGGCCATGGCTCCTCTACCCCCACCCTGAGGCGGCTGGGGAGGGTGGGAGGCCTGGCTCTTGCCTGGGACCTGGGGTCCTGCTGCTCTCCCTGTGCCCAGCCCCTGGGCGCCTCCTGCGTCCTGCCCACACCCACGCAGGCCAATGAGGGTCCTGCCCAGAGCTGCTGATGGCCTGGGCGGGGCGGGGCCTGCCCTGGGCCAGTGCCCCCCCCCCAGCAGGTCCTCTGGCCACAGCGACAGGCAAAGCAGGCAGTTAGCGGGTAAAGAGCTACTTACATATACCACACGTGTTTCTGAATGTGTTCTAGCTACAAGAAAGAGAAACAAGGAGTTAGTACAGGGGAGGGCGGGGCCCATGTTAGGGGCTGGGTGGGGAGGGGCCAGGAGGGAGAGAAGGGGCGGGGAGAGGGAAGAGGAGGAGTGGAGAGAAGGGAGGAGGATCCAGAAGGCAGAGGGGGAGATGGGGTGGGGGGAGGGAGGAGGACCAGGTGGGAGGAGGACAAGGAGGGAGGGGGAGGAGGACCAGGAGGAAGGGAGCAAGGATGGGGGGAGGAGGACCAGACTGGAGGAGAACTGTGGAGTGCACAGGAGGATCGGGTGGGAGGAGGACAAGGAGGGGGGAAGAAGGAAGGGTAGGGAGGGGTGAGGAGGACTAGGAACGGAGAGAAGGAAGGGTGGGAGGGGGAGGAGGACTAGAAGGGAGGTGGCGAGGTAGGGGGGTGGGAGGAGGGGGAGGAGGACCAGGAGGGGTAAGGAAGAACAGAAAGGAAGCAGAGGAGATGGGAGGAGAGAGAAGAGGGGAGGACAGCAGGATAAGGAAGGTGGAGGAGGAGGGGGGAGGGGAGGGAGAGGGATGGGGAGGGGGTGCATTCCCAGGCCAGCACCCCTGCTCCCTCCAGAGAAAAGGCAAACCCAGAAAAGGTAGGGGGTTGGGGGCAGGCTGCAGGCAGGGCAGGGGCCAGTAGGGGGGAGGAGGAGGCAGGGGGCCAGAGCCCCTCTCTCGGGGTTGCTATGCTACGACGGCTCAGCCTCACCCTTGGTGGCCTGGGGGGATGAGGGCAGGGGAGCCAGGAGGGCCCGTGCCACCTGTGCACAGGCCGGGGCCCGGGTGCGAGCAGGAGGCTCAGAGGGCGGCCCCAGCCTACTGACACATCCTCTCCTCCCTGAGCAAGGGCCAGCGGAGCTGGGGAGGGTGAAGAGGGCAGCCGTGGGGTGAACGCCCAGCCCCAGAAGGGCCAGCCCACAGGGAGTCCTTAACCCAGGATGAACCAGCTTGGCCCCAGTTCTCCAGGAAGGAGCTGGAAACCCAGCTTAGTGGCTCTGCCTGACCCTCCTGCAACCACCCCCACTGACACACTGACTGTGGGGACCCACTGAGGGCTCGCACCAGAGTGCCATGTAGGCAGTGGCCCAACACAGCTCTGGGCTCCTCTGTACCACTGACAGGCACGGGCCTATCACCCCCTGTGCACACACACAGCTGTACACACATGCACCGTGACCTCCATTCCATAAGCACAGACATGGCTTGCCCTGCACCCACCTGTACACACACACCCCTATGCATGTAGGCGCACCCCCCATGTATACATGTGCACATACCCTTGTGTATACGTGTAAACCCCCCCACATATAAACATGCACTCACTCCTGTGTATACAGGTGCATACACAGATGTACACATAACATGATCCCTCTTGTTCACACATAAATATGGAATAGCTGTGCTCACCTGTACACACACACACACAGCCCTAAGCGTGCAAATACACAATGTACACGTGTGTGCACACAATTCCCTTGTTCCTCACTCACTGGCACAGGCCTGCTCTGCTGCCACCTGCACACTCACATACACACACACCTGTGTGTGTTGTTGTTGTTATTTGCCTTCAAGTCGGACCCGACTCAAAGCGGCCCCTCTTTGGCTTTCCAAGGCAGTATCACCACGGAAGTAGATTGCCCAACCTTCCTTCCGAGGAGTGACTGGTGGATTTGAACCTCCAGCCTTCTGGTTAGCAGGCAAGTGCCTTAGGCACTACACTACCAGAGCTCCCACACCTGTGTATACAGGTGCATATACACACGTGCACACGTCACAATCCACACACAGGTAAGGAATCCTCTGTGTCCACGTGTGCACACATGCACACCTATGCATGAAGGTCCACATACTGTACATACGTGTGCACATGATTCCCTCTTGTTCCACACTCACAGGCCCTGCTGCCACCTGCGCACTCGCACAAGTATTCATGCACACACACATAAACGTGCACACACGCACACACATCGTGAACCCCCATCCCGCATACACAGGCCTGCCCTGCACCCCTCAGCTCCCAGCCCCCCACCCACCCGCACGGAAATTCTCTCCCGAGGAAGGTGCCCAAGAGGAAGGGCTGGCGTTGCTCTTGTCACAGGGCATCCGGGAAGGGCTGCGCAGGGGCAGCGGTGCAGGGAGCCAGGAAGGAAGGGGGCGCAGGCCGTGCCGAGATGCACAGTGGAGGGTGGAGGAGGGGCTGCCTGGGGAGCAGGGTGCGGGCACACACCGTGAGGCGCCGCGCCGCGTCCACCTCGATCATGCCGCGCAGCAGGCTCTGGCAGTCGGGCGGGATGAAGTGGGGCATGTGGAAGACGCCACGCTTGACCTTCTCCAGCAGTTGCCGCAGGTTGTCGTCGTCGAAGGGCAGCGCTCCCTGCGGGCGTGAGGGGAGCGTCAGTGCGCACAGTGAGGGCAGCACCGCGGACAGCGCCGCGCGCCGCGGACAGCGCCTGCGGGCAGCACCGCGGACAGCGCCGCGCGCCCTGCGGGCCGCCGCCAGGATGAGGGCGGGGGCGGGGGCCGACTGGGAAGGGGACAAACAGGGCTGGGAGGGGGACGGAGGGGACTGAGGAGGGGAGAAGGGGCCTGGGACAATGGGGTGTGGGGCGGAGGACGGCCGAGAGGGTCAGGAAAGGAGCTGGAAGGGGGAGGAGGAGGAGGCGCAGGGCGGGGAGAAGGGTCTGGAGCAAGAACGGGGGTGGAAGAAAAGCGGGCACAGGCCTGGGAGAGAGGGGCGCAGGGAGGGGGAGAAAGAGGGAGAGGCAGCGGCGGGCGCAGGGGTCAGCGAGGAGCGGAGGGGCGGGGGAGGGGGAAGCAGGGAGCAGGCGGGGCCTCACCACCAGCAGGGCGAACAGGATCACACCGCAGCTCCACACGTCCGCCTTCCGGCCGTCGTACTTCTCGCCCTGTGGACGGCAGCACCCAGGCAGTCGGCTGGGGCGCAGGGCCCGGCCCGCGCTCGCTGCGGGTGGAGGGGCTCAGGGGCCGGGTCATGGGTGCCCAGGCGTGGGGTCGGGGGGAAGCCCCTGTGGCTACTTACCCGGATCACCTCGGGGCAGGCGTAGTGGGGGGATCTGAGGACAAAAGCGGCAGGTCAGGACGGGGCGCAGGACTCACTCTCCAGCCCGTGGGCCCGCTCCCAGGACCACACGGGTAGACCCTCCCTGGCCCGTGCAGCTCATGGTCGTTCCCCACGCTGCGCCCTCATGTGGATGCGTCAATGTTGGGCTGAGAGCAGACGCTTAGTCCACTGCCCAGGATGCGCTCATGGACTATGGGCCAGACACCCCAACCCAACCTCCTGGGAAGAGACCAGGTCGGGGAGATGGGAGGGACACAAGGCTGTCTGCCATCTGCCCAGATCTCACTTGGGTTGTCCTAGATCCTAACCCCATGGGGACGGGGTGGGAGTAAGCAAGGTTAGGAGCATGCATGGAGAGGTGGGTCCTCCACGGCAGGGGGTGGGGAGCACCCGCAGCAGGGGCGGCCTACGTGAAGGGGAGGGGCTTGAGTAGAGGAGGGGCCTATGTGGAGGGGAAGGGCCTGAGCTGAGGGGTGGGGCCTGCAAGGAGGGGTGGAGCTGGAGGGGCCTGCATGGAGAGGCAGGGCCTGAGGGGAGGAGAGGGGCCTGCATGGAGTAGAAGGACCTGCGTGGAGGGGCAGGGCCTGAACGGAGAGGAGGTGCCTGAGTGGAGTGGAGGAGCCTGCACAGAAGGGCGGGACCTGAGTGGAGGGGCGGGGCCTGAGTGGAGAGGAGGGGCCTGCACAGAGGGGCGGGGCCTGAACGGAGAAGAGGTGCCTGAGTGGAGTGGAGGACCCTGTACAGAAGGGCGGGGCCTGTGTGGAGGAACGGGGCTGGCACACCAGCGATGACTCCCAGCAGGGCAGGGACTTGGGCAGGGCAGCCTTGCAGAGCTGAGGCAGAGAGCAAGAGAGTCTGAGCTGGCAGGGGTACCTGACTCCCACAGCAGGGTGCCTGCTGGGCTCATCTCCCCACCTCCGCCTAGAGAGCTCAGGCCATGTGCTGAGGAGGGGCTAGCCCTAGCCCTCTTCCTACACAGTGGGGTCAGGCAGGGTAGAAGGTGACCCTGGGCTTCAGGATTCCTCGGCTTGGGCCTTCCTGGCCTAAGAGGCTGCTCGCAGCTTGCCCAGTCTGGCTCTGGACACCTCCACCTGTCCAGTCGAGGCGTTCCCTGGGCTGCGTGGGGAGCCTGGTGTCCCGGAGCCCAGGACTCGCAGGGTCGCGCTGGGGTAGCAGCACTGGGCACCGATGTCGCCCTCCGCCTCTCCCGCTGCTCCCGGGAGGCAGCACCGGCAGTGACCAGGAGGGGGCGCGCGGCAGGTGGGCCTGGCTGGCGGGCCCGCAGTTTCCCGGCGCGGATGGGCCAAGAGCGGGCGCAGCCACTCACCCGCAGCTGGTCTCCAGCAGGCTGTCGCCAACCTGCAGCGACGCCATGCCGAAGTCGGCGATGCGAATATTATTCTTCTCGTCCAGGAGGAGATTCTCGGGTTTCAGGTCCCTGTGGCTGGAGAGGAAGGCGGGTTCAGGTGGCGTCCGCCTTGCCTCTGGAGCTCCCAGGCCTCAGAGATGCCCCTTGCCCCTAGGGCCTTGGGCTCAAAGCCCGACTCCAGCAGCCCCAGGGCAGCCCCCCTACCCAGCCTCCCCTTCACCACCTTGGCCTGCCTCCCCTCCCCACCTCCAATAGACACAGCTAAGAGGCCAATGGCAGCCCAGCCTGGTGATGTCACATCCAGCCAATCAGAAGTCGCCCGCCAGCGTGGGCTGGCTCAGTTTCCGGTCTTTTGGGGATGAAAGGGGTGCCTCCTGCCTGGTACTCATCCAGCATCCACCGGCCCTCCCCTCCAGGCTCCCCCTCCTGGTGGGCCTGCACCCTCTACTCTGAAGCCAGGGACGCAGGCCTGCTCTGCGCCCCTACCCTCCCTGTCTCCCCCACCTGCCCTCCTCTGGTCTAGGGCCTCTCACAGCACACCTGACCGGCCCCCAGACCCTGCAGGGGTGAAGACTAAGAAGGGGCTCCTACCCTAGCAGAAACCTTCCCGATGATTCCTCTGCAGGGGAGTTGGGGAGGGGTACTATCTGTGATGGGTGGAAACATACCTCACGGGAACGGGTGCAGCTGGGAGAGTTGGGGAACATTGGAGAGGGGATGGGGCACTTTAAGAGGATGGGGGTACCTGGAAGGGAGGCATTGGGGGGGGCAAGGGGCATCTCAGGAGTCGGGATGCGCCTAGGAGGACAGGGGCACTTGAGGTCATGGAGGGATGGGTCACCTGGGTGTCGTAGGAGGTGGGAGGATGGGGTTATGGGGGGATGGAAGGATGGGCACCTGGAAGTCATGGGGGTCATGGAGGGATGGGGGTGGGGACCTCAGGAACACGCACCATATGGAATGGCTGTGGCAGAAGTCCAGGGCGGAGATGATCTGTCTGAAGAACTTGCGGGCCTCCTTGGGAGTCAGCCTCCCCTTTTTCACAAGGTAGTCGAAGAGCTCTCCGCCGGACACGTGTTCTAGCACCAGGTACCTGCGAGAGACCCAGCAGGTCAGGCAAGTGCACAGGTGTATCCAGCCCACAAGAGGCTGCCCGCCAGCCAGTGCAGTGATGGCCAGAGATTGTGGCCACCACCCCAGCCCCTCATGTGGTCACGATCCAGCACCCCCACCCTTCAGTGCAAGGGGGCCTGGTGCCCCCAGATCCTCGAAGCCCACCAGGTGTCCTAAGCCCACCCAGCCTGAGAGCAGGACCCTCTGAGTGCCTGGGGCCTGGGAGCGATGACCTGTCCGCCCAAGATGACGGTGCCGGGCCCTGGCTTTGCTGATGGAGCAGGGGAGTCGCCGGCCCTCCCTGGCCAGCACAGGCTGGGCACTCAGGTCCAGCCAAATCGGACATGCTCAAGATAGGGCTTGGAGCTGGGCGTGAAGAAAGGCCTAGGAGAGGAACTCAAGCAGGTCTGCCAGGGACCCAGGGAGGGAAGAGGGTGAGAACGAGGCCCGGCTGGGTGTGGCTGGAGGGGCAGGTGCCCAGGGGGGTCTCTGAGAGGCAGCCCGTGGCACTGGAGCCCAGGCCAAGCATCTGTCCTGCTCGGCGCCCGCTGGCTGTGCAGCCTTGCACTACTTCCTGGTTTGTAAGAGCAAGCCAGCATGAGCCCTTGTCCCACTGATGCATCATCCTGCCCGAGCCCAGCAGGGACCTCGCTGGCGCTGACCACGATATGGAGCAAGACCACCATGCAAACGTAAAGGCGTTGATTGGACTGTGTGGATCATGACAAACTATGGACAATGCTGGGAAGCACTGGAATTCCAGAACTCTTAACTGCTCATGAGTAACCTGTGCATAGACCAGAAGGCTGTGATTCGAACAGAACAAGGGGACACAGCATGTTTAAAATCAGGAAGGGAGTGTGTCAGGGCTGTATCCTTTCACCATACTTATATGCTGAACAAATAATCCAAGAAGCTGGATTATACGAAGAGGAACACGGCATCAGGATTAGAAGAAGACTCATTAACAACCTGCGATGCGCAGGTGACATAGCCTTGCTTGCTGAGAGTGAAGATGACTAGAAGCACTCACTGATGAAGATCAAAGACTACAGTGCATCTATATACTATAGGATGGATTACACCTCAACATAAAGCAAAAAGCCTCAGAGCTGGACCGATAAGCAACATCACCATGAATGGAGGAAATACTGAAGTTGTCAAAAACTTCATTTTACTTGGCTCCACAATCAACACCCATGGAAGCAGCAGGTGGTACTGCACTGGGCAAATCTGCTGCAAAAGACCTCTTTAAGGTGTTCAGAAGAAAGATGTCACTTTGAAGACTAAGGGGCACCTAACAGAAGCCATGGTATCTCCATCTCATATGCACGTGAAAGCTGGACAACAGATAAAGGAAACAGAAGCGAAGCGCCTTTGAGCGCGGGTGCTGGTGAAGGACACGGGAAGTACTGAGTGAGCACAGAGCCGTCCTGGAGGAAGCACAGCCGGAACGCTCCTTGGAAGCGAGGATGGCAGACTTCGTCTCCCCTACTCTGGTCATGTTGTCAGAAAGGACCACTCCCTGGAGAAGAATGCCATGCTTGGTAGGGTGGAGGGTCCGTGAAAAAGGGGAAGGCCGTCAACGAGGTGGACTGACAGTGGCTGCAATGATGGGCTCGGGGACAGCAAGGCTGTGAGGCTGCCACAGGACCGGTCCTGTTTCCTTTTGTTTACATGGGGTCACTCTGAGTCGGAGCCGACCTGACGGCACCTAATAACAACAACAGCATGAAGGCCGGCAGCTCAGCCTTGTGTCTAAGGACCCAAGGACTATGGGGCTTTCTGCAGAACAGCAGAAGTGGGGGCTGGGGACCAGGAGGCTTCCCAGGGCAGTCCCCCTGGAGCCACCACAGACACATAGAGAGGACAAGGGCCTCGCCGAGGCCACGCGTGGTGATGGCACAGCTAGGGTGCATGCCTGCTCCGCGGCCCCACCCCTGCCGCCATCCCGTTCCCGGGACAGTGAGAACCAAGGTCCTGGGCCGTTCGACTCGCCTGGGGCCACGCAGGGAACAGGGGGTGGAGGTGGGAGTCCGACCATGCCTGCTGACCCCCAGTCCTGCCACGAAGAAGGTCGGCAGCCCAGGGCCAAGGCGCCCCAGGGGCATCCCCAGGTGGGGCCTGCAGGTGGGCAGGACCCCGGTCGAGTGAGGGACCCCAAGCATTGGGTGCAGAGGCGCAGTGGGAGAAGGGTGGGTGGTGGCCTCGTCTGGGAGCCCCAGCAGTGTCCCAGGAGCCTGCCCCTGGGTCCGGCAGCGGTGGGACTGAGCCCGCCGCCCAGCCCTCCAGACCCCTTGCTGCCCACGGGCCGCCCAGGCCCGGCCCCCGGCCGTGCGGGCTGCGGCACCCGTTCTGGCGCCGGCCCGCCGCCCACTCCGGGGAGCAGCCCACCTCTGCCCCCCAGCTCTCCAAACCCAGCAATACCTACAAATATTTTTTATTTTCATAGACGTCGTGCAGCTTCAGGACGTGCGGGTGCTCGATGAGCTTCAGGATGGCTATCTCCCGCTCCACCTGCAGAGGGCGCACAGCGTCAGCGTCACGGGGCGGGGCGCGGGGCGGGGCGTCGCGGGGCCGGGCGCACAGCGTCAG
>NW_006921831.1:3809332-3812154 GCF_000298275.1 Orycteropus afer afer
CATGGCATGGGTGCAGGGGTGTGGGGGCAGGGCGCGGAGGGCGGGGCGTGCGGCAGGGGTGCAGATGTGCAGCAGATGCTGCACAGGTGGAGGGGCGAGGCTACAGGGTAGTGGCTGCAGGAGCATGGCAGGCGGGGCGCTGCAGGGGAGGCTCTGGGCCCGAGAGGCATGGTCACCCAATAGCCACACACTCGCCAGGCGCCCCGCGCACATATCCTTGGTTTTTGGGTCTGGCGCACCACTTGTAGCGCTTGCGTGTGGGTGCTCGGCCATAAGGGGACCTCAAGGGGCCTCCATTTGGTGGGGGAGACAGAGCCATGAGTGGTGTGGTGCAGTCCCATGGGGGCCGGAGGTTGAGGAGGGCCTCAGGGCCCCAGATGCCACACCCTCGTGGAGCCCCTCTCCACTCCGGAGGGTGGAGGGAGGCCTGGCCAGAGCTCATGCCCAGCTGGCAGGGCGCACAGCGGCAGAGGACCTGCCGGGGAATGAGTGAAGCGTGGTCCTAGCCAGGTAGCCTGCCCTGTCCAAGGCCCAGGGCCTGAGCCACCTTGAGCTGTCCCTCCTGAGTCTCACCTTCGGGGCCTGAGCCCGGAGACTCGGGGATGTGGTGTCCAAGGGCTCCCTGCTAGAGAACAGGGCAGCCCCTCAGACGGCTGGATGCATTCTCCTCCCTGGGGCAGGGCTGCCACTCTGTACTGGGACCAAGCGGCAGGGGGTGGGCAGGGGTCTGGCCTAGCCAGATGACCAGGGGCTGGCTCAGAGCAGTGGTGGGCAGACATGCAGTGTGCCTGTGTGGTGTGTGTGTACACATGTACGTGTATATGTGTGTTTGTGTGTCCATGTGTTTCCATGTGCCTATCTATGTGTGTGTTCACGTGTGAGGGCATGTGTACATGTATGTGTGTGCCTGTGTTTCTATGTGTCCCTGTGTGTGTGTAAGTGGACATTCTCCTGTAGGACCCATGTACACGTGTGTGTGTGTGTGTGTGCTGTAGGGGTGAGAGCATGTGTGTGTCCCCAACATCAACTCCCCCCCAGCTGGCATTGCTCCTGAGGGGGATGGGAGCACTCATTCTAGGTCCCTGGAGGGTAGCAGAAGTGGCCCTAAGTGCAGCCTCCCTGCCTCTCCAAGGACATGCAGGCCTAGACTCTGTCCTACTTTTTTTTCTTCTTCTTCTTTTTTATTTATTGTGATTTGGGTGAAGATTTACAGAGCAAATTCACTTTCCATACAGCAGTTCACATATACTTTGTCTCATGTCATTGACCACAATGCAACAGCTCCCCTCCCACTTCCTCCCCATAGTTACCTCTTCCCAGTGGCCATCCCTCCATACTCTCCTGCACCCTGAGCTGTCTCCCTGTGCATAAGCAGCCCTTCCTTCTCCCATGATTGTTCTCTCCAGGGCGTGTGTCTACTTGACCTGTCCTACTTCAGAACACACCAGTGTGGGGGCCTGGAAGGCCCCAGCCTTCAATCTTCCCCAGTCTCCTCTCCATCACTGGGTCCTGACCACCACTTCACAGAGGCCAGGAGTCCCTGGGTCAGGATGGGTCCTAGCTGGGGGTACGGGGACACCGTGGGGCTTAACTGGGGCTCCTCATGCCTCCAGACCTTCCTGGGACACTCCCCTGGCCCCTCCCCCTGAGTCCCTGTCTGGCTTCTCAGGTCCCTCATGACACCTTGAACCTGATGTGCTCCCACGGAACAGAGTCCCCGCCCCCATGCCAGGCCAGACCCTCTCTCTGTTCCCTGCCCTAGTGGGGCTGGCTCAGGTCCCAGCCAGGCACTATCGCGGACTTCCCTGTCCCTCACCCCATCCTCAGCTCCAGGCCTCACCTGCCCCTCACACCTGCGTGGCCCCCACTGCACCTAAGCTACGGTCGCCTCCCCTTAAAACTGCCTGTCTCCGGGCGGGTGCCCAGCTTCCCCCTTGGGCCAGCCCCAGCCCCCAGTGAAGGGGGCCCTTCGCCCCCACCCTAGACCTGCAATAGTGGCCTCCCCAAGTGTCTGCAGCCAGCTCTGCCTGGGAGAGGGAGTAGCAGAGGGGCACTGTCCCCAAGGGCAGTGGGGATCTGCCACCCCCTGGGGTCTAGAGCAGGCCTCAGGGAGGCACTGAGGGCCAAGATGGGTCAGGCCAACTTCCAGCCCCCTTGCGGGAGGGAGGGGAGCTGGGGGAGGCGGAGCAGGGTCTCAGACTGGGAACCCCAGAGGCCCTGAGATCCCTCCTTACTGAGTTTGGGCAGCCCCAGGAGTCCCCCACCCCACTTGTGGTCTGCTCACCGCATGAGGCTGGGGGCCAGCGCCCCCTTGGGGCAGACAGGTGGAGGGGGAGGCCTCCTGGGCCCCTCTCATGGAGGACAAGTGGGGAAGGGTGAAGGCTGAGTGGAGTCTTTGGGCCCCTTCATTGCCTCCACCCTTACAATTGCCTCCACATTCTGGTTGGGGAAACTGAGGCCCAGCCAGCTTGCCCAGTAGGTCCGAGCAGCACCAAGACTGGGCCACAGGCTTCCTGCCACCCCCGTCATGGGCCTGACCCCCAGTCCAAGGTGCACCTGGATCATCTCCGCAAGAAATGAGGCACCGGCCAGAGGGGAGGTTGGCAGCAGAGGAGGGGGCAGAGGGCGGGCAACCTCACCAATGTTCCCAAAAAGGAGCAGAACCACTTGGGGAGCACTTAGCGAATCCCCAGGCCCTGCCCCTGAGCCCCACCCAGCCCACTAATGTTGCCCCAGACCTCTCCATTCCCTGAGCCCGGTCCCCCAAGGCCAGTACCAAGCCCTGGCCTGGTCCCGGACACCCGCCAGGCCCCGGCCCGGCC
>NW_006921831.1:3812397-3814894 GCF_000298275.1 Orycteropus afer afer
CGCCCATCCCACTAGTACTGCCCCAGGCCCCGCCCCCACCAGCCTGCCCCGCCCAGGGCCCCGCCTCATCTCCCGCCCCCGGCCGGGCCAGGTCTCTCGCTCACCTTCATGAGCACAGACTCACTGAGCTTCTCCCGGTTGACGATTTTGATGGCGACCTTTTGGCACGTGACACAGTGAATCCCCAGCTTCACAAGGCCTGCGGAGGAGAGGGCAGCGGCTCAGACCCCATGGGGCACCCGGCGCCACGCCCAGGGAGGAGCCCTCCATCCCCAGGCAGCCAGCCCCCAGCTGCACAGCGCTCTCCGACCGCCTTGCCCCGGGCCCTGGGAGCCCACGCGCTCCCGGTCTGGCCCCTCAGACCTCTGGGGAAGGGTCTGCGTGCAGCGCCCCCTCCCGGGTGCTGCACGTCTGTCGGCCCCCCTCTTCCCTGGCCCCCGCCAGCGTGCCGCCCGCCCACAGCCACTGTCTGCCTACATCACTGCCCGCGCCAGCTGGTGCCTGTGCGTCACTGACACCCCGTCCGCCGCATTCTTCCTCCCACAGCCGCCCCTTTGGCCCCCTCAGGCCTCCAGGCCTCTGGTGAGCACTGGCTCTCCTGGCATGGGTCCCAGGCCCACGTGGCCCTTGACACCCACAGAGTTCTGTCTGGTTCTTGAGTCCCTTCCCCAGGTCTGCAGCTTGGGAGCCAGGGTGTCCGGAGGGCCACAAACCTGCCCCCACCCCCACCCCCCACTTTCCTAGACCTCTCCCTCCCACCCTGCTGATCCCTTCCTGGAAGACCCGCACAGACGCTCCCTGTACACACACACAGAGACACACACACACACACACACACGTGTGCACACTCGGTTCCCCAGGGCACCAGGGCAGCCCCCCTCCACCTCCCAGGGGGCTATGGATTGAATTGTGTCACCCCAAAATATGCCTGGGGTTAAATGCTGTCTTAGAGCCCCTTGTGGGAATGGGTTGTGTTAATGCAGCGGGATTATTGTAGGGTGTGCTTGAGGGGCCTCCTCCGACACATACAAGAGATGAAACAAGCCAGTGACAAGCAGAGGTAGGGGAAGCAGATGCCCTGTCACAGGCAGGTCACCAGGGAGCCAGGGCACAGGGACTCTCCCCAGGGCCAACAGACAGAAAGCCTTCCACAGCCAACCTCCAAATTTGGACTTCTAGCCCCCTATACTGTAAGAAAGGAGCTCTGGTAGCATAGTGGCTAAGACAGTTGCCTGCTAACCAGACGGCTGGCGGTTCAAACCCACCAGCCACTCCTCGGAAGGAAGGTTGGGCAATCCTACTTCCGTAGTGATACTGCCTCGGAAACCCAAGGAGGGGTCGCTATGAGTCAGGTATGACTCGACGGCACATAACAACAACAACAACAACATACTGTAAGAAAATAAATTTCTGTTTGTTAAGGTCACCCCCTTTTGGTCTTCCAGTTTAGCAATATCAGAGAACTAAGACACAGGGTTGCTGTCAAACTTCTTAAAGACTCACTGCCCTGGTCCCCTCCACCTTGTCACTTGGGCTCATCCTTGTGTCTACCTGTTCTCCCTTCCAGACTGTCACCCCCCCCCAGGGCCAGCAGCTGCCCTGGGGCTGGACCACCAAGCTCCCCTTCCCAGGTATCCCCACCAGGGTCCTCCAAGGTGGACCCTTCATCCTTGTTCCTGGCAGGACATTTGGAAGTCTGCGGGGGCTTGGGTATCATAACGGTGGTGGCCTCGCAGACATTCTGGGCCAGTGCCTTGCAAAATGTCAGGCCAAAGCCCCCACAATTCCATCTCCCTGTGCCCAGGCACTTGGGGGAGCAGCCATCTGGCGAGCTGCACCCTAGAGGCTGAGCGATGAGTTTCCTGCTTGAACAGACATGGATGTCCTCAGGAAGGCACCCCCTGTGAAAACTGTGCGACGCTTATGCTTAGACTCGTTCATGCTCCACCAAGAGCTGTTTGTGACTGAAGGACATGTGGCCCCAGCAATGGCACTCCCTTCATGGGCGGATGGCCCCGCCCACCAGGTCCCGTTTTCCCTGCAGGACGCTCCCTGCACCATTTCCTCTCTCTCCACCTACAGGTGCACACACCTGCATGGCCATGTCAGGCCCAGCAGGTCCCACATGCCCGTGTGGCCACATCTGGGCCCAGTAGGTCACAGCCTCACTCACGACTGGTTGTTTTATTACCCATCCTTCTCCTACCCACTTTCCACCCACCAGGGTGGCACTGATGGTGTGTGGGCAGGCTGGAGCCACTGGCCTCCTGGAGGACTCGGGGGCTGGCTTGGAGGGTGGGTATGGGATAATGGCCGATTCTCATAAACAACAGGAGACACGCAGCCGACGGAGCTGGAAAAGGAGCCCAAGGGCTGCAGGGTGAGGGAAGCCACAAACCTAAACCCAAACTGCAGTGGAGTCGATTCTGACCCACAGCGCCCCTAGAGGACAGAGTGGAACTGCACCACAGGTCTCCAAGGCTGTCAGTCTTCACAG
>NW_006921831.1:3815114-3816928 GCF_000298275.1 Orycteropus afer afer
AAACCACACCCACTGCCTGGAGTCCATTCTGACCCACAGCGCCCCTAGAGGACAGAGTGGAACTGCCCACAGGGTCTCCAAGGCTGTCAGTCTTCACAGGAGCAAAGCCCAAACCACACCCACTGCCGACTCCGACTCACAGCACCACCATAAAACAGAATAGAAGTGCCCCATAGGGCATCTACTTTATGGAAGTGAAGGTTAGGCTGTAATCTTTACAGAAGTAGACTGCCACATCGCTCTCCTAAGTGCAGCTGGTGGGTTTGAACCACCAACCTCTGTGGTTAGCCACCAAATGCGTAACCACTGTGCCACTAGGGCTCTTTGTGGGGTGACTAGTGTCCCCAAAGACATGGTCAAGTCCTACCCCCGGGACCTCAGAACACGACCGTGTTTGGAAACAGGGCTTTGCAGATGTAACCAGTTAGGGCGAGGTCTTACTGGGGTGACCCTAACCCACTGACTGCTGTCCTCGTGAGACAGAGACGAGAGAGAGAGACAGAGAGAAGGTGGGAGACCAAGATGGGAGCCACGCAGCTATCAGCCTAGGAACGCCCAGGGCTGCTGGCCACCCCCAGAGAGGGCTCCCAGAGCCTCCAGAAGAAAGGGCCTGGCCCACCCCAACTTGGACTCTCAGCCGCCAGGACCCTGTGAAGATGCAGTTCTGTTGCTCCGAGGTGCTTGTTGTAGCAGCCGCGGGAAGCTCAGACCAACGTGTGGCCCTGCCCCTCCTTGCTCACTTGTACACACCCGATGAGGAACGTGACTCACGCCCCCCAGACTGGCAGGGGCCGAGGTGCCCCCTTCCTCCCTAACACTCAAGCCTGGGTTCAAACCAACATGTTTGCCCTGTGATGATCACCTGGGGCTGGAGGTGCCTGGTGGGGCTCTCAGGAACCCCAGGGTGGGGGTATGGTCCCCCCCCACCCCACAGCATGGAGCTGGGTGATTGCTGGGTTCAGCAGACATGCCAGTCATGACGGAGGGGCTGAGCATGATTTGGGGGGGACCTCCGGTCAGGATCTTAGCCTCTGCCTCCAGGAATTGGAACCGGCCCCCTGCCCTGGCCCCACCCCCTGCCCTCTGGAACCAGAGCCACTCCCCCACCTGCCCCGGCCCCGCCCCCTGCCCTCTGGAACCAGATAGACCCTGAGTCTTGGCATGAACAGATGGCCAGCCCTGTGCACCTCCCAGCAGCCAAGGCACAGAGCTCGGTCACCAGAGGAAGGGCTCGCTCCGCAGCTGCTGGAGGTCGCCTGCTTCTCTTCCGTCTCGCGTGAACCACTGCACCTGGGATCCCGTCCTACCAGCTGAGGGCACCCCAGGACCGGGCAGTGCAGCTGTGGTCACCGCAGCTGTCCACGCTTGCCCAGCAGGATTCAGCCCCTGTCACCTGTGGCCCACGGGGATGGGGCATCGCCCCTGTCCTACACTAATGGGCATTCTTTACTCACGACACTGGCCATCTTCTCAGAAACTCGCTGACCGTGGGAAGGAGCCCTGGCAGAGCAATGCCTAACGCTAACCAAAGGGTCGGTGGTTCCAACCCCAGCGGCTCCACAGAGGAAAGACCTGGTGACCTGCTCCTGTAGAGATTAAAACACAGACCCACTGCCGTGGAGCGGATTCCCACCCACGGCACCCCCAGAGGACAGAGTGGAACTGCCCACAGGGTCTCCAGGGCTGTCAGTCTTCATGGAAGCAAAGCCCAAACCACACCCACTGCCCTGGAGTCCATTCTGACCCACAGCGCCCCTAGAGGACAGAGTGGAACTGCCCACAGGGTCTCCAAGGCTGTCCGTCTTCACGGAAGC
>NW_006921831.1:3817028-3830077 GCF_000298275.1 Orycteropus afer afer
CTGCCCTGGAGTCCATTCTGACCCACAGCGCCCCTAGAGGACAGAGTGGAACTGCCCACAGGGTCTCCAAGGCTGTCCGTCTTCACGGAAGCAGACTGCTGCATGTTTCTCCTGCAGAGTGGCTGGTGGGCTCAAACTGCCCACCTTTCAATCAGCAACTGAGCACTTAATGGCTGTGCCACCAGGGCTCCTTCCTGTAAAGATTACAACCTAGAAAATCTCATGGATTTTCGTTTCCACTCTTTCCCATGGGGTGCTGTGAGTCAGGGTACAGAGCAACCGTGGCCTCCTGGGGACACACAGCATCACCCCAGCTGCCCTGTGCACTGCTGCCCCCACTCACCTGGCCCGCCTGCACCTCCAAGCCCCTCACCCTAATAGGCTGGCTTTCCAGACCCACCACCTGCTCAGACCCAGAGCCCTGTCTGCCTGCAGAGGCCAGTCTACTGGATTCCCACCCTGACTACCACCTCAAAGCTGGCACCATGAAGACCAAGTGTTCGAACTTGATTTCCCCTGGACCGTGGGCTCACACCACTGTGGCTGCTGGTGGTGTGCACAGAAGGGTCTTGGTGGTGCCCACGGGCCCCAGGAGAGGATGGGCACCAGCCAAGAAGCCCCGTGGGGTGGTACTAGCTTGGGGCCCAAGCTCTACTGGTGGGCAGGCAGAGTGGCTCTGCCTGGGGCTCAGGGGATGGGCACAAGGCTGTGACACAGGAGGCTGTCCCGGCCTGCGATCCTGGAGTTGAAGCTGTACTTCCCTGAGGGCAGGAGAGGTAGGACTAGGGCATCCCCAAGCCAGGCAGCTCCCCGGGCTGACAGCAAAGACAGATGGGCAGGCCTCAGCAGGGTGTGCAGCACCAGGCCACTGCTCCTCGGGCAGGGCGGCCCCTGGCTGGCTGCCTTTGATCCCACACAGGGCCCTGTGATCTAGGGCAGAGGGGGATACAGAGGGAAGGCTGTCATCAATAATGCAGGAAGGGCTGGGAACTAGCGACTCTCCCAATTCCGCGAGGGGGGCTGGCATCCACCCTGCTCCTGACGCCCCCTTGAGGGTGCCCTGTGCAGGGCTGAGGTGCCCCCCGTCTTCCTGGCCCTCTGCTGCTCAGCTGCTGCCGTCCCCCAGGAGCCTGCCCAGCAGGAGGGCTCTGGGTCCAGGGATGGGGAAGGGCAAGACCGATTTAGAAGCAAAAGCTCCGCCCAGCAGAGCCCTGAAATCTAAGTTGAATGGCAAGCGAGAGAGCGGGGAACAGTTGCAAGAAGGCCCCTGTCCTGAAGGCGTACAAGCTGCTAAGCTTCCACGCTGCTGGAAAGACAGTTACCAGAGCAAGTTACAGGGTCACAGAGGAAGAGCATCCGGGACCCACGGGCCCACCGCCCAGCACAAGACTCTCCAAGGGCAAGCAGTGCACCCTCCCCAGACGCAGCCGCCACCAGGAGACTGGGCACTGGGGCAGCAGCCTCGGGGACCTGGGGCTGGCACCCGGGGGACAGGCTCCCAGGACCTGTGCTTCCACACTGCATGGCTGTTCATTTCAGCACATGGGGAACCACCCGCGTGTCCCTAAACAGGATATGTGACAAGTAATTACAGCAAAGGGTCCACTCAGCCAGTACAATGATTGGACCACCTAATGCAGGCCCAAGAAGGCACGTCCCCACTGGGCCATGATGGGAATGCTGGCTACAGAGTACACAATCATTCTAGGACAACACACACACACACATGTACACACAGATCCCACACCTGCACACACATACACCACAAACACACACACACACCAACCACACTTACAGGTGCATGCACACACACACAAGCACATACAATGTACACCCAGGCCCTACCTGCACACACACCTATAACACATACATGTGTGCACGCACCTACCTAGCTCAGACATGCATACATTATATACATGTGTACTCATCTAGCACAAACACACACACCCCTACAACATAATGTGCACACACACATAGTAAAGACTTATATGCATCTACAACATACACATGTGTACACACCTAGCACATATTTACCTTCTCCCACACATGAGCACACACAGTCATGCACATATCTGTGCACATACATATTCATACATAACCCAACACACACATGTGCACATGTACACCCCTACTGCCACATATACAACCACACACACACACAGCTCACACATACTCAGTATACACACACACACACACCTGGCACACACACACACCCACATGTGTGCATGTACTCAGACACCCCACATCCACATCCACATATACAACCCTCCACACAGCACACATAATTAATTACACCCCATACATGCAGAACCCAGCCCCCCCACATGCTGACACACACAACACACACATGCACACACGCACACATACACACACTGCCTACACACATATAGCACACACATGCAGATGTACAAACACACTCAGATTTGCACACACACCACACACCACACACTTACAGACACAGACACATGCACACACACAGGTACACACACAGGTGCACACACAAATGCAGACACACAGAGACACACGTGTCACACCCATGTACACACATGTGCACACACACACCACACACAGATGCACACGCACACATACACACACCACACAGGGTGGTGCAGAGAAGATTCCATCAAACGCCTTCAGTGACCTCCTGCACTGCAGTCGCTGCAGATCCGTATCATAAAAGGAAAACAGAGACAGAGCAGGGGCCTTCAAGACACCTGTGGTTAGTGGGGTCCTGCTTCCCGAAGGAAGGAGTGAGGCAGGCCTCCAACACCACGGGGGGTGAGCGCAGCAGCCAGTCCTTCTGGCGTTCCGGAAGCGTGGCACTAGATGTCACCGCCCAGATAACAGTGATGCTGCTGCTGACTGACCGTGCACCAGGGGCTCCCCTGCGAGGGGCTGGGCGCTCAGTGATTTACTAACGGGGCCTCCATGGAGTGGGCTGCACTGGACAAAGCCCATGTCTTCCCTGGATGAAGCTCTTTGGGGGCAGGGAGGCTGTGTCAGGATCCAGGCCATAACCTTGGGGCTTTCAGGGCAGTCAGCTTCTCAAAGGGTAGAGAGATGGGTGTAGGGGCAGTGGCCACAAGGTGCCTCCTGGCCACAGCCCGTGACGGCTTCTCACAGTGGCTTAAGTGCGGGTGCACGGGAGTTGTGGCTGGTCCAGGGTCTGCCTCCCAGAAAGCCCTTTCCTCATTACTCTGTCCCACAGACTCCAACACAGCCTTCCAGGCCCAGCATGGAGGTTCCCCTCCTCTGTGAGGCATCCCGGAGTCCTCTGGAGCCCAACAGTTGGGTTCTGAGCATCTGCCATGCCTGCCTGAGAGCTTGGACGGCAGCCTGGGGGCCCAGGAGGGGCATGGCTTCTGCTAGGGAAGGTTCCAATTACCCCTAATCACCAGACCCCCGACTTGCTGGAGGCTTCTTTTCCAATTGTGACTTTTATTTCTAATTATTGTCTTTACAGCAAACACAGGCCCGATCAGGGTGGGGAAAGTATATGCTGTCATGGATAATTGCACGGGGGCCTCTGCCGGGGGGTGGGGAGGAGGGGGACTCGGGCACTGCCAGCTTCAGGCGTGGGAGCTGAAAGAGACCGGAGCCAGGCTGCAGGCCCACAGTGGTGGCATAGTGGGGAAGGGCTGTGGGTGATGGAGGCTGGGGGATGCCCCAGGGCTGGGGAAGGCATGAGGCTGGGCACCTGGTCCCGCAGTGCTGCCCCACCCAAGGGCATCAGTCCCTGTCCCAGGAGCGTGTGTGTGCAAGAACATGGACACCCACCTCCCTCCCACCAGCTTTTCCCCTCTTCTCAGCAGACACAGCTCCTGAGCCCAGCCGACAGCAATCCACCCAGTCGGGCTCTGGAGATCTGAGAGTGCATCCCTTACCCAGACCTCCAGAGGGTAGACTGTCTTCCCTGCCTGGGCTGAAGGGCTGGGGCAGGGTGGTCTTCCCTGCAGTTTGAAGGGTCCTGGGGCCTTGAGGCAGCTGGAGAGCTAAGCAAGGTTCTGCCAGGGGCTGGGGGCAGGTGGGGCCCAGCCTTTGACTCACAAGCCCCTAACTGAAAGGCCCAGGGGGCTCTGAGTGGACAGCAGAGAGAGCGGGTGTCAGGGCCTGGGTCAGGCACAGAGCCCCTTCTCAGTTCTGCAGGGCGTCCCCAGGATGGGTGGTGGCTTGTGTGGCCAAGGGCCTGCAGTGGGGACAGGTGAGGGTCAGTGGAGGTGTAGGGACAGAAAAGGGCAGGTAGGGGCTTCTGGGGATGGGTGGGGTCTTGTGGGGGGTGGGGTCGGGGATTGTGGGGCAGGGTTTGTGGGGCTGGGTAGGGGTCTGGGGCCCCTGCCCCTGCCCTATGCAGACACGACAGGATGCTGCTAGATGCCATCTCATGCAGCTGGTCCAGGACTGTGTCCTCTGCAGGTAACTCTGCCCTTTGGGGTGCTCAGGCCCATCGTAGGTCAGGGGACCCTGTGGGAGTGGCAGGGGAGCAGGCCCAGTGCTGATACTCCTCCCAGGCAGCCTAGTATGCAGCTGTCCCCAGCCCCAGCCTCTGGAGTCCTGGCCACAAGCAGGTGGCTCGGCACCGGGGCCCCAGTGCAGCTGTGGGCCAATCCACCCGCCAGCCAGTCCTCGGCGCAGTAAGGGGCTGCCCAGAACACCCACACTCCTCCCGCGAGGCCTAGGCTCCCTCAAAGCTCTGTGCCATCTCATCTGAGTGCCCCACTCGGCCCCTGGTTGTTGGGCTTGCCTGGTTGAGGCCAGTGGCAGAGAGAGGTGTGGGCCACTTCCAGGCTGGTACACATGAGGTTGCCAGGGTTGGGGTGGACTCGACGGTTAGTCTCTTGGGACCCCGCCCCCACGCTTGCGGTGACCACCCAGGAGTCCCTTTGGGGACCCGCCATCCCCTACTTTTGCCTTCTCCCCGAGAAGAGGTGAAGGCCCAGACATGAGAGGCTGAGTGAAGTCAGCACTCACCTGCCCTCAAGGGCCAATGATGGGGCACGGAGGACTGAGTCACCGAGACTGTCGTGGGTGGCTGAGGAGCGCAGTCTGGGGGAGCACCCGGGCGTCTCTGAGACACATCTCACTGGCTGGGGAGGGCGCGGCGGCCTCCGCTCAGCGGGAAGAAACCAGCTCACGCTGCAGTAAGGACCTGCGGCGCTGGCCTCGGTGCTGAACCTGGTCCCCCTGGGTGCCCCCTGCTCCGACCCCAGGTCCTTGTTGTTGGGTGCCGTGGAGTTCATCACCTCCCACTTTAGCTCATATCCTCAGGATGCCCACTCCCTTCCTCAGAAGGGGAAACTGAGGCGTCGCAAGGCTTGGTCACTCAGGGTTATGGGGCCAGCTAGTGAGTTCCCCCGTGGGCAGGAGTGGGGCACAGCTCCACCCCACTCCCCTCCCGAAAGGCCTTGGGAGTCGGCTTGTGCTGGGAAAAGAGGCGGAACAAAGCCGAGAAAAAGAATAAGTAGTATCCCGGGGCAGCCCGAGGTCGGGTGATTTTCAGACGAGCCAGGGCCGCCCAGGAGGCTCCTTCAGCACCACGGACAGGGACGGCGCAGCCGCGTTTGCAAAGGGCGCTCCAGGCGCGCAGTGGGGTCCCATCAGGAAAGACCTGCCCTTCCCCATCTCGCCGGGAACCTGGTCTGTGCTGGCCTGCCCGGGCTTCACAGCTGGTGGGTGGCGAAGCGGGCCCCAGATGCCCAGCGCCAGGATGCCTTCGGACAGTCTTCAGCGCTCCCAGCGGCTTCCTGAGCCACACACCCTCTCCTTCCTCAGACCGTGTGGCTGAGCCCCAGGGATATCCTGACTCACGTCTGGGGCTTGTTCCCGCCTGAGTGGCGCGCACGCACCGCGAGTCCCTCCGCTCCGCCCCTCACGCGCACCAACAGACCTCGGGAGTCGCCGCCAGGTGCCTGCCACCAGACGGGAACCGCCCGCCCCGCTCACGCAGGGCTTCGGGAACAAAGCTCCCACGCCTCCCAACTCAGAGTCAGGCCCTGGGCTCAGGTTCGGCCCCCTGCAGGGGACTCACCTCATTCTAGCCTCTCGTGGGGAGGGGCCAGAGCTGCTCCCACCCTCTGGGGAGAGCTGGACCCCAAAGAGTCCTGGGGACTCACTGCACACGCGTGGGTGCTTGCGCAGGCCCAGGGCTGCACGGGACCCAGGTGGAAGCGGGCTGGGGCCTACAGCCCTGGTGTGGAAAACGGCCCTGCTGCTCAAGGGCCAGACGCGCTGTGGGCTGAGAGCCACACACCAAGGCCACCGACTGCACCCATGCTGGCCGCTGCTGCCCTTGACCTCGGTTCCCCTGACTGCCGCTCCTTGCGGTAGAGAGGCCCTCGTTAGGCCTTAGGCCGGGGTGCTGTGGCCAGGACGTCCTTGGTATCAACAGTGGGAAACAAAGGATGCCCCACCCCGCTGCTTGCAGGCGCTACCCTGTTGCCCCAGGGCCTCAGGAATGCCCCTCTGCAGCCAAAGACCAGCCCAGGCACCTAGACGCAAAGAGCCCTGGGCCTGGAAGCAGGTGGGCTCTCCGGGGGCCTGCTTCTCATCACCTGAGGCCTGGCCCAGATGTCCTTTCCTCTCAAGTGAGGACGGGGACATGGCCTCTGGCGGGGTGGATGCCACCCTGGATTCGGTTTCTGGGCTCTGGGAGCACCACCCCGACTCTAGGCTCCTGGGTTCTGGCCCAGAAGTGCACCCAGACCCAGCCCAGCCAGCCCACTTCAAAGACACCCGCAGCCTCCGAGGCCAAATTGGCCCAGAGCCTGCTCCCGGACCCCCAGCCCACAGCGCAGTGGAATTTTAAATGATGGGGTGAGGGGTGGGAAGGGAGGGTCGGGCAGCCTCTTTGAAGTCGCCTGCAGACATCAAAGCTCCGCAGCTCGTTCCCCTCATTAGGGGCTGGCCCTGCCCTTCTCTAACCCCCCCTCTTCCGGTCCCAGCCTCACCACCTTCTCCCGCCCCAGCTGGCTGAGTGGGGTGCCCCCCCAAGTCTCTAGGCCGCTCCCCACAGACCCGTAGGCCCAGGGCTTTGATTTCCCAAATTCCTCCTCCGCTGTGGGGGCGCCCAGACTCCACTTCCCTGCCTCCATCCGAGAACACCCACGTGACACCCCCACATCCTCCTCCAGGGGGTGGCAGAAGGAGGAAGCCCCGATGGGTGGGGCTCCCCTGGGCTCCGGGACACCACAGAAGGCGAGGCTCGAGAGGGGAGGGCGCTCCGCGCAGCGCTGCGGCTCCACAGAGCGCCTCTCGCCGTCACAGACTTCGCCTTCTCCCTCCGCCCACCCGCACCAGGCAGGCTGGAGGGGAAGGGAGGGCGTGCGTCTCTTGGGAGACAACTGTTCACGCTCCGGAAAGGAACCTCTCAAATTAAATTAATTAAGTCCTGAAATATTTCACACGCTCAGCAGCCGCGCGTCTGCGCTTCCCCACCCCCAGCACCCAAACATGAGGGTGGGGCGCTCGCAGGGCCGGCCTGCGTCGCGCTAAATCACTTGGTCTGGACCCAAGGGACGGCCTCTCACCGCACCGCTTCCCGTCGCCCCCTTCTGGCGCGCCTTACATAAGCCCCGCGCTATTTCGGTCCCGAGTGCCCTTCCAAGGTGGAGCTGAGCTAGCTTTGAGCTGCAGCTATGGGCCAGGGGGGCAGGTACCAGGGCGTGGGCCCTGGAGGCCCCCTCCCAGTCCCTTTTGCCGGGAGACTGCAGTGAGTCTCCTCCGCACGCGCCCTTGCAGCTGTGAGGATGAAAAGAGGGCATATCCCTGGCCAGTGCTCTCTACCTAGGCATCCCACACTTCTCCCTCCTCGCCTCCGCCCCCGGGGCTAAAGGGCTGGAGCCTGCATGTGTGAAAAGGCGGAGCTGGGGGTGGGAGACAAACCTCTAACCCTCAACATGACCAGGGGCCCCAAGGGGGGCCTGCCATGCTAGGAGCCCAAAGGCAGCTTTCAGCCTTGGAACTTTCAGGTCTGGAGCCCTCTGAAAAGCTGAAGACATTCACCCCTGCACCCTCCACAAGGCCCTGCGCTTCTGCACCCAACCTGTGTGGGACTCAGTAAGGAGTAGGAACTCCTTTGTCAGCACCAATCAGTGGATTGAGGTGCGGGGGCAGGGAGGCGAAGCTGAGAAGGGGCTGATACTGGGCTGGGCGAGAGCCAGACCCATCACCTGGAGGCTGGGTCAGGCTCTGAAACCAGAGCTAAGAACAAGATGTGCCTGTGGACAGGAGGTACCCTGAGGCTGTCACCAGGCAAACCTCCAGGAGGGTCTTGGGTTCCAAAGACCCGTGAGACAATGAATTAGGGAGGGAGGCAGAGGGAGGATGAGGGGCTCCCGAGAGGCCCTGGCTACATAGGCGAGGGAGGAGTCTGAGCAGCAGAGCTCTGGGGACAGTGTGAGGGGCTGAGAAAGATTCCTCTGGGATGTGGCTCTCAGGGAGGGTGGCCAGGGGTGGGCTGCATACACGGTTAGGGCCATGGTGGAGGGTGCAATCTCTCCCTCCACGCCAAGGTCAAGAGACATCAGGCACAGAATGGGGTGGCTGTAAGAGACAGACCTGTTCCAGCAAAGTAGGGGCAGGAGGCTGCCCAGGACGAACTCTCTCTCATTTGGACAAGCTTAACCGAAAGGTCAAAGGTTCAAGTCCACCTGGAAATGGCCTTGGCAGAAGAGCCTGGTGTTATACTTCCATAGGTCAGCCGCTGAAAACCCTGCGGAGCCCAGCTCGTGTACGGGGGCTCCAGGGTTGACTCTGTGCCAAGTGGTAGAACAATGCCTCAGTCCCTGGCTGTGAGCCCCCACACCATACCTATGCATACTATTGAGTTCCCAGGCTGAGGTCCCACTCAGGGCAGACACCTATGGGAGAAAACATTCCAACTGATCAGAGAAGAACCACAGCACTCAGCCAGGCCTCCTGTCTTAAATGTACAGATATCACATGTTATGAGACACAGGAAGAGACCATCGGCCTGAAAGAGAAAGTTCAAGGGGATCTGAGGCAGCACATTCTTGCATTACTGCTCTGGCCAAGTCTTCCAATACGATACTGAATAAGAGTGGTGATAAAAGGCATCCTTGTCTTGTCCCCATTCATAAGGGAAATACTTTCAGTCTCTCTCCATTGAGAATAATGTTGACTGTTGGTTATGTGTCTATACCCTGTATTATGTTGAGGAATTTCACTTCTATTCCTACTTTCCTGTAGAAACAGATATACGAAGAAAATCCTTTTACTGCTTATTGAATCAGTTTACTAAGATTTGGTAAATTGTTACACCTGCAAAACAAGAACAGAAATGTACAAAAAAAGATAAGAAAAAAAAAGTGCTCTTATATATTTTGGGGAAAAGAAAACTGCTGGAGTAAGAAGGAAGGAAAAAGAAAAAAGAAAAGCAATGCAGAACAAAAAGGAAAGAAAGAAAAGATGAAACAATAAGAGCTGTAGATGCCCAACCCAGGAAGTCCAACAGGCGACTAACAAGCGTGCCTGAGAGAGGACAGGACAGGGCATACAGCCCAAGGAGGAATCACATCCCAGGCCAGACGGACTGTCTAGAGTGGAAGGGCCTGTAGGCTGCCAGCCCCACTCAGGGCAGGCAGCCCCACTCCTGGACACAGCCTCTTGAAGCTGAGATCCTGAGTTGGCTTCACTCACTCACTCATCTACTCACCAACAACTATTTACTGAGCTTCTATTAGTGACATAAGGTGTTCCGGTGGCTCAGCAAAGGGCTTGGCTGCTGACTGAAAGGTGGGCTGTTTAACCCCACCCAGCAGCTCTGTAAGGGAAAGAGTGGGTGACTTGTTCCCCTAAAGATTACAGCCAAGAAACCCCTAAGGGGCAGTTCCACTCTGTCATGTGGGGCCATGAGTCAGGATTGACCCAACAGCATCCAACAATAACCACATGAGTGACAGGAACTCAAAACACAACAGAAAGACAAACACAAACAAACAAAAAAGAAGTTTCTGTAACTGGGGAGCTCACATCCTCATACTTGAAGCAGAAATTTACTAAAGCAGCCCCCCACCCCGCACTGATCCAGCTAAACTCCTGTTTAGATCAAACTAGTGAACCCTATCTCTACATATCTGGCAGATGAAAGGGCTCGCCCTTTGTGGGAAAAAGAAGTGAGGAGCTCTGGTGGCGCAGTGCCTAAGGCATTAGACTGCTAATTAGAAGGTTGGTGGTTCAAACCCACCAGCCGCTCTGCAGAAAGAAGATGGGACAATCTACTTCTGTAAAGATTTACCACCTCAGAAACCCAACAGGGGTTGCTATGAGTTGGAATTGATTTAATGGCAGTGAGTTTGGTTTTTCTGTTTCATAAAAGTAGGGAAGTATGCTTACTCTCAAGAGAAAAAACAGCCAACAGAAGCAGGTCACTGATAGCTCACATTTTAGAATTTGCTTTAAAAGACTGAAATATAGTTATTATAAATATAGACTCTCTGGGTGGCACAAATAATAAAAACAAACAGATGCAGACTCTCTGGTTATGCACCCAGCTGTTCACAGAAAGATTGGAGGTTTCAGTCCGCCCAGGGGCAAACCTGGAGAGCGCCTGAAAATCAGCCATTGAAAACTCTATAAAGTACCGTTCTATTCTGACACACATGGCATCATCACTGGTCAGAACTGACTCGATGACAACTGGTAACTAATATTACAAATACATATTTTAATTAGAGGAAAAAATGGACAAAAACACGTGAAAACAGAGAAGACTTCAGCAAAGAAATGGAACTAGATGCAAACTCTACAACTGAAAATACCATATCTGAAGCAAAAAATGCTTTGTTGGGTGGCTGTAATAGCCAACTGGACACACAGAAGAAAGGATTAGTGAACTCCAAAGCAGGTCAACAGACATTACCTAAACTGAAACACAGAGAGAAAAAGAATGAAAAAGCAAGCTTACAGACGTAAGAGCACACCACAAGCCTATAGACAATAACAGTACAAAATACCTCTCAACAGGGTCTTAGGAAACAGCAGAGCAGAGGACACATTTTAAGAAATAATAAACTTCAACAACTTAACAGCAAAAAGACAAATAATCCAATTAAAAATGGGCAGAGGAAATGAATGGACACTTTGCCAAAGAAGACATTCAGGTGGCTAACAAACACATGAAGAAGCACAATCATTAGACATTACAGAGGTGCAAATCAAAACAACAATGAGATATCATCTCACCCCAGCACTAATAGGAAAGTTCAAAAAAACAGAAAACAACAAATGCTGGTGAGGGTGTGGAGAGACTGGAACCCTCATACACTGCTGGTAGAACAGTAAAATGGTGCAACCACTGTACAAAATGGTATAGTGTGTCCTTAAAAAGCTGGAAATAGAAATACATATGATTCAGCAATCCCCCTACTAGGTTTATATCCTAGAGAAATAAGGATATATACTCACCCATGCTTACTGCAGCACTATTCACAACAGCAAAAAGATGGAAACAACCTAAGTACTCATCAATGAGGAATGGATCAATAAACTATGGTGCATACCCACAATGGAGTACTATGTGATATTAAAGGGCAATGATGAATCTGTGAAGTATCTTATGACTGGGCGAATTTAGAGGCCATTACATTGAGTGAAATCAGTCAATCACAAAAGGACAAATACTGTCTGAGACCACTATTGTAAAAAGTCAAGAAAAACGTTTCATTAAAAAAAAAAAGAAAGAAAGAAAGAAAAGAAACATTCTTTGATGGTTATCAGATGTGGGTGGGGAAGGGAAGGCATGCCTAGTCCACCTAGAGGGTAGACACATTAAAGAAAGAAAGAAAGAAACAGAAGGTAATAGACAATAATTTCCCCAAAAGTATCAAGTATTCAACTTTCAAATTCAAGAAGTTCACTGAACCTCAAGCAGGATAAAAATACAGAAAAGCTCCCCAATACACATTTTGTTAAATTGATGAAACTGCCAGATAAGAAGAGAAATCTTAAAACGCAGCCCCCCCAAAAAATACATACATTACATTCAGGAAACATTAATGATGACTGACTTCTTACCAGAAGACAATGGTGCAACACCCTCTAAAGGTGAGAGAAAATCCATAATTTTATACCCAGCAAAAGTATCCTTTAAAATAAGGTGAAATAAAGACATTATTAGTTAAGAAAAAAAAAAAATCTGAGAGAACTTGTTGCTACCAGGTCCACACTACAATAAACACTAAATGAGGTGTGCAGCCTGAAGGGAAATGATCCACAGATGGAAGCCCAGAACACAGGGAGGACTGATGGATACCAACAGGGTAACACATGAACAAATCAGAAACACATCTTTTAACAAGATCAACTCCCAAAACAAACTAGAGAGTATCACAGGATTTGTAAAATGCAGCAGCACTAGCAGCAAGGTCACAGGGGAATGGATGAGATGACACTACTGTGAGGTCTTTACATGGTCTGAGGAGCCATGCTCCTTCAAGGGGGACTGGGATACATATCCACACACACCACAGTCTCCAAGGCAGCAAGCAGTTTTCAACTTTATTTATTTATTTAGTCTCAGGAAAACATTATACTCTTAAAAATTACTGAGGACTCTATAAAGCTTTCACTTATGTGGGTTATAACCATCAACATTTATTACATTGGAATTTAAAACTGAGAAATTAAAAAAAAAAACCTTATCAATCCACTTAAAAATAATGAATGAAATACATGTTTATATAATTAACACTTTTATGAAAACTAACCATATTTTTCAAAACAAAGAATTTGTGAGAAGAGTGGCATTATTTTACATCTTTGCAAATCTCTTTAATATCTGTCTTAAAAGAAGACATACCATGAGCCTCTGGAAAAACCCACTGAGTTGAGGTAAATAATGTCCTATAATATTATGAAAAGAGTTTTGGCCTCCCAACCCTCCTGACAGCCTCAGGGACCCAAGTGGTCCCTAGTCTAAGACTTTGAGAGGCACTTCTCTAGAGTAACCATTAAATAAATAACAAAAGATGCACTACAAGAAAGCCAATATAATTATATATGTTGTTGTTGTTTGCCATCGAGTCGACCCCGAC
>NW_006921831.1:3830284-3858063 GCF_000298275.1 Orycteropus afer afer
ACATACTCCAATTAAAAGAAATTGTCATCTGGAAAAAAATAAAATAAACCCAAGACCCAACTATATGTTCTTTACAAGATGATACACTTTAAAGGAAGGACACACACAGGTTGGTGGATGGAAAAGACTGACCATACAGATGCCAAGTGGCACAGGTTGGATGAGGCCACCCAGGAAGTGTGTATCAGCAGAGAAGACCCAAGGCCTTGGCATTCTCCCATGGAGAGGTTGGCAAGATGAGGCCGATCCAGCAAAGGAGACTGGGAGGAGTGGGTGGCAGGGCAGAGGAGAAACAGGTAAACGTAGACTCCTACAAGATAAGCCAGAGAGGTCATGAAGGAGGAGGCTCAGTGGCGTCAGATGCTGCAGATGGGCCAAGGACAGAACTGATCATTGACTTGGCACTGTGATGGTCATGGTGGGTCCTTTCAGGAGGGTGGTGGGGTCATGGAAGAATGTGTATGCAATAAGAGGAACACTTCTGAGAAGCTTTGATGTAAAAGGGGGCAAGAAAAAGGCAGGCAGGAGAAGCAGACTGAATGTAACTTCTGCTAGCACCACTGGAGGCTGGGAGGCAATGGAGCAAGCTTTGGGAGAAAGGCCTACTGCATGTGTGTGCAGAGAGAAGGGATTTTCAGACCTTCAGACCAGGGAAGTCTACCGCACAAGACCTCCTTAAGGTGTTAGAAAGCAAAGATGTCACTTTGACAACTAAAGTACACCTGGCCCACGCCATGGTCTTTTCAGTTACCTCATATGCATCTAAAAACTGGACGATGAAAAAGGAGGCTCTAAGGAAAAACAGTGCATTTGAATTGTATGGTGAAGAATGTTGGACACACCACGGGCCACCAAAAGAGCCATGACATCCTTTTGGAGGAAGCACAGCCACAGTGCTGTCCAGAAGCAGCGACGGCGAGGCTTTGTCTGGCTTCCCTCGGACACGCTTCACGTCTGAAACACCAAACACTAGGACAGGACATCCTGCTTGGTAAAGCAGAACTCACTGCCATCGAGTCAGATCCGACTCACAGTGACCCCTCCATGGGTTTCTGAGGCAGTATTACTACGGAAGTAGATTGCCCAACCTTCCTTCCGAGGAGTGGCTGGTGGGTTTGAACCGCCAGCCTTCTGGTTAGCAGTCAAGTGCCTTAGGCACTATGCTACCAGAACTCCTGGTAAAGCAGAGGGTCAGCAAAAATGAGGGAGCCCCTCCCTGAGACAACTGACACAGTGGCCCCAACAACGGACCCAACAGTCATGAAGCTGGTGCAGAGCCAGGCAGCATTCCCTCCCATCCTGTTGTGCACAAGGTTGGCACGAGTTGGACCCAACTTGACAGCAACCAACAACAGACTAGGAACACTTATCTCCCTTGTAACTATTCCTAAGAAGACAACTGACTATGTGAGGAGTAAACCAGAAGACTGCCAGGAGGACAGGGGGGCCTCTTACAGACCACACACCTGTTTGGAGAAGGAGGGCAGAGGCCCAGGGAAGAGGTCATCATTAAGGAAAAGCCACTCGGTAAAATGACAGTATCTGAATTTAAACAATTGCGGTTTACAATAAAGAGCTGGACAGCATAAAAGAAAAAGAAAGGCAATATCAAACTCTAGGAATATTGAAGCATTCTTCGGGAAAGTCATGGTGAAAAACCGAGTATGTCCTGACTGTAAACGACTCATGGATGTCAGAAAACAGAATCCTCCAATGGACTTCAAAGCCCCTGATCTCCCAGCTCAGCAGAGCCTCTGACCACGGGGACAGCTGCTTTGGAGTGGGTCACATGAGCCCAACTCCACAGACAAGGAGAGGCAGCACATGACCTGGCCAAGTACTGAATAACATTTTCATACCCAACCGTGTAAACCCACTTTATTACTCTTGTCCTCTGAGAGTCGACCAACAGGCAAGCAGACAGACATACAAAAATGTTAGTCTTAAAAATGAAGATAAACATGTAGCTAGCTGATGGAAGGAGAGGTAGGGACAACAGGCGCATCTCACACAGAAAAGACAAGATAACATTCCAAATGGATGGAGCAAGGCTAGGAGCATCAGTACGCTCTTCAGAAGCACAAAGAAATCTGAGGAAGACCTAAGAAGAATTATGGGAAGCTGCCATTGGAGGGGAGGGGGGATGGGAGATGGGTCACCCTGATTCATTTTTCATATGAGGGACCAATAGGTTTTACCTAAAGACGATGGCAAATCAGGACACCGAGGTGTATGCTTGCCACCAGAAGTGTTAGACTAGAAATGGTTAGAAGAAGTGGCCTCAAACATTTGATAGTTTCTCAAATAATTAAACACAGAGTTGCCATATGACCCCACAATTTCATGCCTTGGTGTATACTCAAGATTTAAAACACTCTTCAAACAGATGTATGTTTACCAATGTTCATTGCAACCCTACTGGCAGCAGTAAAGACCTGGCAACAACCAAGTGTCCACCAGCGGATGGATTGTGTCTGTCCATATAGTGGGACATCTTCAGCAATCTGAGGAGTGAAGATGCCCATACACTCTGGGACATGGGTGAGTCTTAAAAGCATGGTACGTGGATTAAGTTATGCACGAAAGGTCACGTGTTACGATTCTACTCGTAAACATGCAACCTGGGCTAACCCACAGATGCCAACAGCAGAGCAGTGGCTGCCAGGGCTGAGGGTGGGGAGCAGTGGGAATGACTGCTTGATAAGCACGGGGTCCCCTTTTGGGGGTCCTTTTGGGGTGAGGGAGATGTTCTAGAATGACAGAGGTGGTGGATGCTCACTGTTGGGGTGGACCATGGGTGCTTCAGAGTAAACCATTTAGCCCTGTCTTAAGGGCTTTGGGGTGCTTTTCCCCACTTTATCCTGCAGCAAATCATTTTTACTGCAAAGTATTGGATTAGAAGTTTTTAAAAACTCATCCTTCACCATGTTCACTTGGGAAATACTGTCCTCTATCATGTGTGGTTTGTGACCACAGGCACCTGGACCGTTTGCTTGCCTTTTGGTTGACTCTCAGAGGAAAAGAGTAATAAAGTGGATTTACACGGCCCATTCCAAAGAAAGGTGATCCCACAGAATGTAGAAATTATAGAACAATATCACTAATATCACATGCAAGTAAGATATTACTGAAGATAATTCAGAAACGTTTGCAGCAGTATATTGACAGAGAACTTCCAGAGGTTCAAGCCGGATTCAGAAGAGGACGTGGAACAAGGGATATCATAGCTGTTGTCAGATGGATCTTGGCTCAAGGCAAAGAATACCAGAAAGAGGTTTACTTGTGTTTTATTGACTATGCAAAGGCATTTGATTGTGTGGGTCATGACAAATTATGGATAACATTGAGAAGAATGGGAATCCCTGAGCACTTGATTGTACTCATGAGGAATCTGTACCTTGACCAGGAGGCTGTCGTTCGAACAGAACAAGGGGACACTACATGGTTTAAAATCAAGAAGGGAGTGCGTCAGGGTTGTATTCTTTCTCCACACTTATTCAATCTATATGCTGAGCAAATAATCCGAGAAGCTGGACTATATGAAGAAAAACGTGGTATCAGGATTGGAGGAAGAATCATTAACAACCTGAGATATGCAGACGATACAACTTTGCTTGCTGAAAGTGAGGATGACTTAAGGCACCTACTGATGAAGGTTGAAGAATACAGTCTGCAGTATGGATTACATCTCAACATAAAGAAAACAAAAATCCTCACAACTGGACCAATGAGCAGCATCACAATCAATGGAGAGAAGATTGAGGTTGTCAAGGAATTCACATTGCTTGGTTCTACAATCGATGCCAACGGAAGCAGCAGTCAGGACATTAGACGACGTGTAGCATTGGGAAAGTCAACTGCGAAGGAACTGTTTCAAGTGCTGAGGAGCAAGGATATCTCCTTGAGGACTAAGGTGCGCCTGACACAAGCCATGATATTTCCAATCACCTTGTATGCATATGAGAGCTGGACAATGAATAGGGAAGACCGAAGAAGAGTTGATGCTTTTGAGTTGTGGTGCTGGCGAAGAATGCTGAAAGTACCATGGACTGCTAAAAGAACTAACAGATCTGTCCTGGAGGAAGTGCAGCCAGAATGCTCCTTGGAAGCGAGAATGGCCAGACTTCGTCTCACCTATTTTGGTCATGTTGTAAGAAGGGACCATTCCCTGGAGAAGGATGTCATGCTTGGTAGGGTGGAGGGTCGACGAAAGAGGGGGAGGCCTTCAACGAGATGGATTGATACAGTGGCTGCGATGATGGGCTCGAGTATAGCAGGGATTGTGGGGCTGGTGCGGGATCGGGCAGTGTTTCGTTCTGCTGTGCATGGGGTCGCTATGAGTCGGAAACGACTCGACGGCACTTAACAACAACAACACGGCTGGGTATGAAAATGTTATTCAGTGATGCAGCACAGCAGGGTCTGGGATACTAAGCTGGCTCACCTCCTGGGTGTCTATTCAGAAAGCTGGCATCTCCCCACAGGGCCCTGGCCACAGAGCTGTAATGCCGCTCAGCTCTGTCCCAGTGAGAACACAGGCCTCCCAACCTGTGTTAACAGATAACAACCAAACCAAAGCCACCCAAAAAACAACAGCCTCTCACCAACCAGCCTCCCTGAGCCCCAACCCCCAGCCCAGGAGCCAATGGAGACCACCCCATGTCCTTCCCAGCCAGGGCCGTGTGAGCTCTGCACCACCCAGCAGGCAGCCCTGTCCTTCCAGCAGGCCCTCTAGGTCCACCCAGGGCTCCTCCTCCCAGCCTGTGCATGGGTCGGCTATGGGGCCGTGGAGGAGCAGCACCTGGCCCAGGGGGATGGAGGCTGGAGGAGGCACAGGCCGGGAATACGTGGTCACCTTGTTGGGGTGTTCCCAGGGCCAAGGGGGTCCCCATCCCATGCCCAGCCTGCCCTGCCCACAGATGGCCTCAGAGATGACAGGAGGAGACACATCTCGTTCATCTGCTCAGTGGCCAACTGCCTGGAGGCGTGAGACGGGGTCTTATCAGCCCGCAGGCATCTGCAGGGGAGATGGGATTCAGGTCACCCTCCAGCTGCAGCCAACCCTCCCCCCACACCTCTCTCTGCCTGCCCTCCCTCCCCCGCCCCCACACCTCTCCTTCTGGTTAATGCTGGACAGGGGTAAGGGCCGCCCAGCCCCTCCTGGCTGTGACACTGGCAACTGCCCTCCTGCAGGAGGTCAGGGCATCAGCCAGCACATAGCGGGGGGGGGGGGGGCTGATGGGAGAGCCACATCACCCATTCCAGGACACTGGGTGCCAGGGCCACTACCACGAGGGGGGCCCTCCAGGCTGGATGAGCAGATCAAGGCCTCCTGGGCCCTGAGGGTGAGACCTCAACCAGGAGAGCCCCTCCCACTTGAAGGTCATTGATAGAGTCCGAGTGCCAGGACTCAAGGGGCAGCAACTCTGCAGTTGGGTCCTGCCCTGTGGCTTCTCACAAGGACTGCCAAGGAGGCAGGGGTGGCAGGGACAGGGGTGGCTCTCGGTGGATGAAAGTGGAACGTGGGGTCAGGATGTGCATCCAGGGGCTGATGGTGAGGCCGGGGCTGGAGTGTCTGCAGGGCCTATCTGGGAGGCTGAAGGCCGGTGGCGGGCTTGGGGGAGCCTAGGAGAGGCAAGGGGTGGGCATTGTCAGGCTGTCCCTGATGGATCATGGGGCCCCTCCAGCACAGGGGTGCTCACAGGTGGCTGGGCCCCATCCTGCTGCCTGTTCCACCCTGGGGCCCTGCTCTGGGGGCTGTGAGATGCCAGAGACCACCCCCTCAGCTCCCAATACTGGGTGCGGCCTCTGGAGCTGGTGGGAGAGGCCTCCCATGGCCCACTGGGTCTGCCTGACCCTGGCACTCAGGGAGGGTAGGGGAAGGTGGAGGTCCTCCCGTGGGGAGGGGGCAGTGATGGACAGCTCCTCTGCCCCCCACGCAGCACCTGGGCAGGACCCAGGTGTTGGCTGGCAGCCAGCAGCCAGAGCCTCCTGGTTGAGGGGAGGCCGGGCCCTTTGGGAACAGGAGCAGCTGGGCTCCCTGGGGATGAGAGCAGCCGCACCTGGTGCTGGTCGCCACCCACGGGCAGTCCCTAGGGGTAGAGGCCTCCGTGTTGTGGAGAGGAGTGTCCAGCACCCCCATCACACCCCAGGATCGTCTCTGAGCCCCATGCCACCCCAGCACTGGGACGACCATGAACAGGCACAAGCCTGCCTGCAACGCGTAGGCCACCATGGGGATGTCCTTCCAGAGTGTTCCAGGGACTCACCTGCTCAGCCCAACCTCAGCCTGAGAGAAATGATGCCAGAAGGTCAGCCTGGGAGGTGGCTCCCTCAGCCGCCAGACGCTCTGCTCATTGCACACACTCCCACATGCACACGTCCATATGCACATGTGCTCACGTGTGTACACTGAAATTCTCATGTGTAGAAGTACACACACACATCCATATGTGCACTGTCTACCATGCACTCATACCCCATATACATTCACACCATGTCCACACTCACACCCACATGCATGGTCACATCTGTACACACTCACACCCCATACACACTCACACCCATGCCCACACTCACACAACCACGAGGATGGTCACATCTGTGCACATACTCACATCTACACACCCACATACATGATCACACCCCCACTCACATCCACATGCACAGTCATGTCTGTGCACACTCACATGCCATACATGTTCATACCTACACTCACACCTCATGCATGGTAACATCTGTGCACACTCACACCCCATACACACTCACACCCTCGCCACACTCACACCCACATGCATGCTCATGTCTGTGCACACTCACATCCCACACACACTCACACCCATGCCCACACTCACCCATGTGCATGGTCATGTCTGTGCACACTCACATGCCATACACGTTCATACCTACACCCACACTCACACAACCACATGCATGGTCACATCTGTGCACACTCACACCCCATATACAGTCACATCCACGCGCACACTCATACCCACATGCACACACAGTTACATGTACATACCCACATACTTGATCACACCCAAGCACACATTCACCCCCCCACATGATCGTATCCACGGACACACACACAGACACACACATGGGATGCCCAGTGGAGAGTGAGTGCCGAGGGCCACCTGAGCTGGGTCTGTGGGCAGGAAAGCAACTGCAGGATGAGCAGGGAAGACCTGGCCATGGGAAGGGAGATGGTGGGGTAGACGGGCCTAGGCTCAGCTGACCAGGCCCACACTCTGTAAAGTGCCCTCTGCCCCTTCAGGGCCCCAGCTGGTGGAAGCTGAGCCCCACCTGTGGCCAGCACAGGGTAGGTAGTCTCTCCTACTCCAGGGCCCGGGGGGGGGGCAGAGCCCACTGTCCTGGAGGGCCAGGTGGGACTAGTGCATCCCCCGCCCCTGGGCCCAGGCTTGTGGGCATCCAGGTGGGGGGCATTCCCTCCTTCTAATGTACACTCAGGCCCAGGAGTGAAAAGAGCATGGAAGGGAGGGAGAGGGGCAGCCGGCTGTGTGGGGTGGGGGGTGAAGCAGGAAGGCCAGGCCACATCTGACCCACCCTCCTGACCACTAGCTTTCAGCTCCAAGCAAAGCATGTACTGTGGCTGGGGGGAGGGGCCTGCTCAGTCTGGTGGTCAGAGCCCCCACCCCCAGACCACGAAAGCTCCCCAGCTGGTCTCCAAACCCTGAGCCGCCTCTACAAAACCCTCCCCCTCCTCATTCCTGCCAAACCACTATCTGTTGCCATGGTGACAGAGCAGCAGAGGCACGCAGCATCCTGAGCCCCCCCACCCAGCCTGTTCCCTTCAGCTGGGCCACAGGCTCAGAGAAGACATGGCTGCAGCCCCAGCCCCTCCCAGTGATAAGCCACAGCCTGAGACTCACTAACAGCTCCCTTCTGCACACGCAGGCTCCTGGGAGCCCCCTTCCACCGCCACCCCCAGTCACACAGCCAACCTAGCCCTGCCTAACCTGCATGTGGAACCTGGCTCATAGCTGCTGAGACCCTGACCCACCCTGGGGCTCCTGGGGCTGACAAGTACACAGGCTTCCCCTGCAGTGGCCCTGGGACATGGGGCGTGGCCCAATGCAGTCCAACTGCCAGTCTATGGAGAAGACCCCTCTCCAGGTGCAGCAACTCACACAGCACCCCCAACTCCAGGAGCCAGGAGAACCCTGGCTGCTGGGCAATGGTGATGCTGAGTAGGTGGTCAGCTCAGTGGGCACCCTGCCCCCAAGTAAACTCCAGATGGACAGAGACAGCAGGAGCAAAGCAACCACTTTCTGCTGGGAGCCAAGAGCTGCGGATGCAGGGAGAGCCCAGCCATGGCAGCTGCTGAAACGCGCAGCCGTGGCTCCTCCCTCCAGTGCTCTCGAGGCACCTTGTATCAACCCATCTGATTCTCAGAGCAACTCTAGAGGTAGACCCCATGAGTACCCCTTTACAACAAGGAGTCCGAGGCTATGAGAGGCCAAGGGCCTGCCCAAAGTAGCACAGCACGTGAGCAGTGCACGCAGAATCGGAGTCCACTCAGCCTCACTGGGGCCTGTGGTCACACCTTTCCTTTCTTTGAGCCCTTGGCAGGCAGGTAGGCAGGTAAGCAGTTAGCTGTCATCAGGTCAACTCCAACTCATAGTGACCTTACGTATAACAGAAAGACACACAGCCAGGTCCTGCACCATCCTGACCATTGTGAGCACTCCTGAGCCCATCACTGCAGCTCCTATGCCAACCCAGCACCTGTGCTGGCCCTGACTTCACTGGCCACGACGTCCTCACCTAGTGGCTGATGCCGCCTGAGACAACTCCTGGTGGGACCCACTGGGTCTCTGCTGGCTGTTTGCAGAAGTGGACTATGCGGTCTTTCTTCCTATCTCTTAACCTGGAGCTCCTCTGAAACCTGTCCACCAAGGGTGGCCCTGCTGCCTCACAGTGTGACTCAGGGACAGACACATGGTGGGAGCCTTTGGCGTTCCTCCCTGAAGTCTGGTCCTCCACCAGCCCTCCCATCTCAGCCATTTCCCAACAGTTTTATTGAGGCATCGCCCACACGCTGTGGATGGTACGTGTCTAAGAGTGAAGACGGATCTGTGAAGACATCACCACTGTCAGTGGTGGACATCCCAGCCCCAAACATGTCCCTGTGCCCCTGTGCACCGTTATCCTCCACCGGCAGCTTCAGGCTTGCTGTCTGTCCTAGCCAATGGGTGGCTCAAGTTCTCAAGGACCGTGGACAAACAGAATTGGTGGACGCCACACTGCGTAGAGGCAGCCAATGCAGAGGCCGGGATCCAGTGCGTGCAAATACACTGTAAAGCAGCGGCCCGGGGCAACCAGGGTCCCTTCGGAAGCAAAAAGTTCTGACAGCCTATCTTCAAACCCTCACCCACAGCAGTTTACCAATGAGCCAGGGATGCAGACAGATCACACTCAAGACAAATACAAGTGACAACGCTTCCTGCAGGAGGGGCATCTCCTGTCTGCTGGCACCTGTCTGCCCTCTCTCCTGCCCACCAGTCTGTCCCCAGAAAGGGGCTCATGCTCACTCAGTGAGGGGCCTGGAAGGTGTCTGAGCCGCCCACAAGGTGCAGTGAAAGGGGAGCCCAGCATGGCCACCATGTCACAGGCATGGTGGGGGTGGGGAGGAAGCCAGAGGAGGCTCACAAAAGAGTTGTGGTGGGGGAGATGGAGGCGTCAAGGGTACCAGTACCCCCAGGCTGCAGCCCACCGGGGCACCTCCCGTGGGGGCCTAGGTACCACAGGACCCCAGAGGACCATGGAGCAGGGAGTAGGGTGGAGGCAGCCTTGGCCCCTGTTAGCAGGGAGGCAGAGGTGGGGGGAGGGGAGGTCCAGGAGAGATGTGTCCTCTTCAGGCCTCTCTGACCCCGCCCTGGGGATGGTTCAGAGTCGGAGGGAGCCGAGTGACCCTCACAAATTCTGACTGGGCAGCTCGGAGAGGGTGGTCCCAGCCCCTCTCCACCAGCAGGCGGGCAGGGCCTGGGTGTCACAGCCCGAGGGAGGGAGAGGAGGGGAATCCCCTTGCTCCTGCTGGCACTAGCCTGGGAATCACACAGCTGGTTACCATGACGACGCAGAAGGCAGCTGAGAGAAGCCGCCTCCAGGTGTGATGTAACCAGAGAGGGATTACTGCAGGGTGAGGTGGGCAGCCCCTCCCCCACCCGAGCCTCCCCCTTCCCCACCAGACCCCACTGGGACCCCCTCCTCTTATCCTCCAGGCTTCACTCTCCCAGCACAAGGAGGCCTGGATCCAAGCAGAAGCAGGCCCTCTGCCTGTGGCTCAAAGGGGGCAGCACCATCCCTGGTGCCCCCTCTCCTCACTCCCAGGCCGGGCGCCTCCTGCTCCCCCAGATGCAGAAAGCCACCTTCCACACCCAGAGAGCCCGCAATGCCAGAGGGCCGGGAGGGGTCCGTCCCCCAGTCCCAGGAGCTCGCAGCCAGGCGGGTGGAGGGGACAAGGAGGGGACTCCCAGCGGGATGGGTCTGCCAGGCCCTTCGGGGGCCCTCCTCCCTGGGGGCGGGGCAGTGCTGTGAGGTCCTAGGTCTCAGGACAGCTCCAGAGGATTCTGGGCCCAGAGCAGCCAGTTGCCCCATGACGGCTGCTCTCCAGATCCCCAAGTTCAGGCTTTCTGAGGCCGGCGGGGGCCATGTCTCCAAAGCTGGCAGTGCCAGGTGATTACATTAGACAGTTATTAGCTGTTTTGCAACGTGGTACTGTAAAACCAGCCCCATGAAATGTATGGATTGAATTCAGTCACTTTGCAGTCATTCAGCTTGCAAACTGTTCTCTTGCTTATGCTTCCGTCCCAGTTGAAGCAGGACACGCTCCTTCCTGGGGGGCATGGCGGGGCCAGGGCTCTGATACCAGGCTGATGCTGGAGACACCAGGGTGCCCACACACTACTGGCTGTGGGCGGGTCCATGCATCTGTGTCTGGGTGTCTGAGTGCGGGTCTGTGCGTGGCTGACCCACCTAGTGGGCTAGTGGAGGGGAAGTGGGGTTGGGGCTGGAGGCCCAGGGAAGAGAAAGGAGTCTTTCCAGGGTCTGCCTGTGCTTCTGTGCCAAGTCAGGCGGGAGGTAGGGCAGGCGTGTCCCAGGTAGGCAGGTTCACACCTAGTGTGAAGAGTCCCACGCTGGCTGGTGGAGGCAGGGGAGGGGAGCCCAGAACAAGAGGAATCTCCCCTACTTGTGGGAACAGGACAGCATGTGGGGGGCACAGTCTTACTCCCCCATGTCCCACTGTGGCTGCCCTGACATGACAGTGACCGGAGGAGGCACAGCCTGGGATCAGGCCCTGGGGAGGACATGCTGGCCGTGGACCAGGCAGCAGTGGCTGGAGGGGTGGCCAGAGGGTTGGGCAGCCAGAAGGGCAACTGGAGGGTTGGAGGAGGGCTGGCGGCTGACGAGAGAGCTCATATCAGTGCCCAAGGTCTGGCCAGGAGGCCTGGAGCAAGAGGATCACCAGGCAGCCTGCTGTCCAGGCCCAGTAGGCCAGCGGCAGACACCCCCTGACTGCCCAGCCCCCGACCGACCAGCTGAATGAGCTGCAGCTCCTTCAGCTCTGCACCTGCTAGCCCCGCCCCACAGGCCCCAGGGACGCGCAGTGGGGTTGCTGTGGTGACGAGGCTGGGGATGTCTTCCTGGGAAACCCGAGGGAGCCTCCACCTTCCATTGTACACACACAGACAGTCACACAGACAGACATGTGGACACACACACATATGCACATGCAGACACATGCATAGACCTGCAGACATGCAGATGAAGACACACACATGCAAACATGTAGACGTAGATGCAGACGCATGCAGACATGTGGATGCAGACACACACATGCAAACATGTAGACACAGATGCAGATGCATGCAGACATGCAGATGAAGACACGCATGCAAACATGTAGACATAGATGCAGACGCATGCAGACATGTGGATGCACACACACACATGCAGACACGTGGCTGCAGACACACATGCAAACATGTGGATGCAGACCTGCAGATGCAGACATACACAGAGCCCCCCGCCCCACAGCTGTACAGGTACATACACACACACACACTGCACAGACCCAGACATGTAGACATGTGCACATGCCCATGAACTCCCAGTTGCACACATGCACACACAGACACACGCACACTCACCCTCACAGGCACACGTGCAGACCCACAGTCTCTATGCCCAGAGGACAGAAAGAGCCAGTCTGCCTCCCCGAGTCCTCTCCCTGCAGCCCAGCACCTGGCCACCCCAGTCCTCCTGCCCCGGAGCCACATCACCCTGGCCTCTGCAGAAGCCGCTCCTGGCCACAGCTGCAGGCCATGCCAGCCTCCCCCTGCCCATCATCTGTCAGCCAAGGCCCACTGAGGGCAGGACTACATCCACGCTTTGTATGAGCAGGGGTCCTACCTCCCTCCAGGCCCCCATTGCACCCCAGTAGACTGGTGCTGTCCGGGTCTGTCTCCAAAAAACCTACAAGGGAAGTGTCTCTGGGCCTCCTGAGACACCCAGATCTGGGGTCTCATGCTCCAACTGCCAAGACCTGCTGTACCTCTGTCCCCATGGAGGGTTCTCATGATGATGGAGGGAGCAGGGAGGTGGCATTGGGCCACACGGGATGCTGGGGACTGGGGATTTGCTTCCTGCCTCTGGTCCAGCTGTCCCCGCAGGGCCTCCTGTGACGACACCACACACTGCCTGGACTCATCACTGACATACACCCAGGTACTCGTGAAAGAGCTTGTGATGTTCTTTGAACACAGGATACTCTGTGCCAGCCCAGTGCTTGGGGTCAGGAGGGGGATAGGCAGGGAACACAGTCGGTGCCCGGGGTGGCCGCCTGCCCCAGTGCCCTCCTCCGACATGGCATCCTCATCTTGTGTGCACAGCACGGAATCACATGTCACACTGGACTCTGCTGAGGAAGCCTGGGACCAGGGAGGGACAGGAACTGACATGCTGGCTGGGGCTGCAGTGGCCCCAGGGTCCTCAACTGTACAAAGGGGGAGTAGCTGCCAGCTCACCCAGAGAGCCCCGGAAAGCAGCACAGAGCGGGGGGTCCCCCTCAGACCCCCCCACCACATACACTGACCACTGCTGGGATTGAGGCCCACAGCAGCTCCTCCGCAGGGGCACCCGTGTGAAGGGCGGACAGGTGGGGTGGCAGCCCTCTAGCTACTTCCTGAGTATGGCAAGCTCAGCCAGTCCCAGCAGGAGACAGACGCAGCAGCATCCTGGGGCTGGGTGGGCCGTGCCAGGCACCCTGGAGCTCAGGATCAGGCGTGGGCAAGGCAGCCGGCCGGGACCTTACCCAGGGGAGAAGCAGCCTCTCTGGGGTGGTCCTGATCTGCCCAGATCCTGTGAGGGTTCTGCTCTGCAGGCAGACAGACACATAGTGAGCCTGATGCCTTGGCAGGAAGCCAGGAGTTGGGGAAGTAGGCCAGGGGGCATAAGGGCAGGTGAACCTCCCGCAGCATCACCCACTCAGACAGCAAGGGACAAGCAGACCTGCAGCCTTGGAGGTCCCCCACTCACTGTGTCCCCCAGATCGGTGGCACCCCCCACCCCACCCCGGAGGGCAGGAGCATAATCTCTCAGCCCAAGGTAATAATAGAATCTGCTTAGCGGGCAGCAGGCAGCTTGCTTGAAGGACAGAAGGAAAGGAGAGGGGTGACCCCCGCTTACACTGTCTCCCTGGGCCCCCCAAACACCTACGTCCCCTTCCCAGCTACTTCCTGAGGGCACTTGGAGGCCTGGAGCTGTCCACACGGAGCCAGCTGGACCCCACCTCTGCTCCCCAGAGCCTCCCACCTGCCCTCCTTCCTGAAGTGGGACCTCAGTGGGGTCTCCCTCCAGGTCTTCTAGTGAGCCTTACCCTGGCACCCCGCCCCTCCAGCTGCAGGGACCAGGGACAGAAGCGGTAGGTTCAGTGACACTGGAGAACCTTCCAGAACCTCCTGCCCCATGTCATAACCCCCAACGGCCCTACACCCCATCTCAGGCAGGCCCCTTCATGGACTTCAACACCCCCAAGGTCACCAATGCTGGGAGAGCCCCCAAAGAGTGGCCACATGGCAACAGGGACACAATGACTCTCAAGGGCCTGCCCAGGTGAAAGGCAGCATGGAAAGGGGAGATGTGGAAAAGGCAGTGACCAAGGGCACCAGTGAGACCCAGCAACTGAGGGGGACGGGGGCTGGGCCCAAGAGGAGTAAGCTTATAGCACCTCCAGATCCAGGGGCCTCGCTGCCCTCACTCTGGGGCCCAGCCCCCGCAGGCAGGCTCAGGAAGGGCTCAGGGTGGGATGGCAGCCTGCCGGCCCCCACAGAGGTCAGGGTCGGGGTCAGCTCAGGACCCGGGCTGTGGCACGAGCCCCGCATGCTCCAAGGACCAGATTCCCTGAAAGACGCGATGACCCACTCACAGCACCGGCCTGGCTGGACTGGACGGGCCGGACAAGCCTCCTCGCCTGTGCCTGGTGCTGCCCTCGGGGCTGAGCCCGAGTCCTGGGTGGGTCTCCTTGCTGCCACATGCTTCTTGTTTTGTGGCAGAAACGTGACTTGCTTCGCTCCAGCAACCTCTGCAAGCTGGCCCAGCACCACTGGAGAAGCCCACACGGGCCCAGCGTCCAGGAGTCTCGCAGAGGGCCCCACGGCCAGCATGTCACACTGAAGGCACCCTGCTTTCTCTGGGGAGAGGGGCTCTGGAAGCAGGAACCTCGGGAGCCCCAGCCCAGGGGCAGCCCCTCCACCTGATCCCTGCCCCGGGGTCCCTGCCCCAACTTCAGTGACCCCAAGCAGTCCACATCACCCAGTCCCCAGGCACCACCTAGTCCCTCACCCTCGTCCAGGACCAGGACCCATGCATGTGCAAATAAGCACATGGCACACACACGTCTTCCCAGCTGAAAGCTTCCAGACACACACGAGGCTGTCGCCCCACAGGCCCTTGCCTGGACAGCTGCTCAGGCCTTCCTGCTGGCCATCTGTCCACCTTCCCCAGTCCAGCCTCCCAGCGGGGGCATTCCTAGCTCCACCCACCAGGGGCCCAGTGAGCAGATGGCAGCAGGCCAGGGGAGGGGGAAGGCAGCCTCTGTGCCAACCCCCGGGGCCTCTGGATGACAGACAGCCAACCCTGACCGCTGGGTGCTGGGCTCCTCGCTCCCCGACAGATCACAAAGCTCATAATCCTGTCCTGCCGGGCCCTCACAATGCCCAGAGGTGCACACCTGGAGGGTCCCCCGGTGAGGGCCCTCGGTCACCAAGGGCTGGATGGATGCTGATGGGCCTGGACCGTGGTATCACCTGGTGTCACTGTCCCTGCACCAAGCTTGCTGTGCCCTTAGCTGGGCATGTGAAGAGACTGCCCACTCGCACTGGGTCACCCACACGTCTGTGTTGGGGAAGGAGTCATCAGCCTCTTTGTCCTCAGCTGTAAATTGGGGGCGGAGGGTCTAGGATTGGGCGTGCACACATCTTGAGAAGAACCCCACATCTCTACGGAGATAAACCACATGTGATCCCGGCTAATCAGCGAGCCCAGAAGCATCTCTGACCTCCCCAGCCAGGATCAGGCCTCTGAGGCCTCTCCCCTTCTGACTGTCACCCTGGCTGCAGCCTTTGTTCCCCTACACTGCCTGGAAAGTTGGGTGGGAGGATCTGGTGGGGGGCAGGGGCTCTCTGCCCTCCCCCGCTCCCTGTGACCAGCCCATGGCAGGGAGGGGGTTGCAGAGCGTTCCCTGGAGACCCGGCCCATGGACACGACTTGCTTCATCCCAGCAACCTGGAGAGGCCCACCCAGACCAGCAGGAGCCGGAAGAGCTGCAGGCCAGCCTAGCAGGACAAGCGGTGGGGGAAGAGGGGCCCCGGGCAGGACAGTGCCCCCAGGGAGCTCACTACCAGCACACCTTTCGGGGCTCTGCCCTGCCCCTGCCCCACCCCCAAAGGTGGGGTGCAGGTGCAGACAGGGGGTGTGGCATAAAAACCTGGCCTCAGTCCGGCTTCCACCTGCGCCACAGCACCCCAATGCCCATCCGCCCAAACTCTTTCTACTTTGCGCCGGAGCTGGAAATGCCCAGGACTCCCAGGGCCACACCACGGATGTGAGCCCCCCACTCTCTCCCCAGGGGGCCCTTCCTTTGGGCATCCTGATGGAGCATGGACCCCCTCAGTGCCAGGGTCATACCACCCACATGATGGCGCCCACCCTCACAGACACGCAAACGTCGACCCAAATTAGCCACACACGGGATGCTGCTCTCCTCCCCAGGGGCTCATCCACATCTTCCCTGGGTGCTGGGGGCTCAGCCCCCTCCCCATTGCTCCTCCTGTTCACGGGGGTCCGGGTATCCTCTCAGAGTGGGACCTGAGCCGCCCAGTGCCCAAGCTGCCTCTCCTGCCCACCGTCAGCACAGACCCCAGACAAACCCCCAGCCACGAGCAGCAGGCAGGCTCAGGATTCAGCAAAGACCCTGTTGTCCTATTTCCGCTCAGACTTCAAGGCAGCAGGCACCCTCCCGGGGCAGCAGGATCTGCAAACTTCAGCACGGCCTGCTGGACAGCTCCCTGCCCTCTGTCTGGTCCTGGGACCCAACTTCAAGCCCTACGCCTCCCCCAAGGGCATCCTCTCCTGAGCTCCCAGGGCTGGCCACTGAAGAGGCCGGGCCACCACCCCGGGAGGAGGAGGAAGACTGGACAGAGCAGGAGTGGTGAGAGATGCCCCAGGGCCCTGGCTGCATGGACCACCCCCACACACTTAGCTCTGGGCCCTGGTGCCCGTCTCTGCAGCAGAAGTTGTTCACTACCAGGAGCCAAGGGCCCATGGGGTCCTGGGACAAACTCGTAGCAACCAAGAGTTCCTGCAGCAGATGCTGGGCCTGTGCAGAGGGCACTGGGAGGCCCAAGCAGCAATGCTGGGTTAGCTTAGGTGTTGGGGGGCCCATCTCTCCGGAGGCAACCACAGCCTAGACTGGGAGGGGATCTCCCTCTGACCCTTCCAGTCCTGGACTCTCCAACCCATGGGGAATTCCAAATTTTGGCTTTCAGATCAGACAGCTCCTCCCACCCTTTCTGGCTCCTGTCCTATCCTAAAGGGCCTGGGCAGGGCGTCGAGCACAAGCCATATGGCCCCACACAGAGGCGCTCAGTGTGTTGACCACGTACCAGTGCCTGGCTGGTGTGCTCACACTCTGCTTCCTGCAGCCAGTGATGGCACCTTCCCGGTCTCTCTAAGGCCACCATCTTCTGGCCCACACAACATGGCAGGACTCACACAGGTTAGCATTTGCCACCACTAAGACTGTACCTGTCTACCTGTGTGGCATTAACTATGCAAAGGCATTCGATTGTGTGGATTGTAACAAATTACGGACAATATTGCAAAGAACGGGAATTCCAGAACACTTAATTGTGCTCATGAGAAACTGAACATAGACCAGGAGGCTGTCATTTAAACACAACAAGGGAACACTGCATGGTTTAAAGTCAAGAAGGGACATCAGGGTTTTATCCTTTCACCATAGTCATTCAATCTGTATGCTGAGCAACTAATCTAAGAAGCTGGACTATACATTCACTATGATGAATGTAGCATCAGGATGGGAGGAAGACTCATTAATAACCTGCAATACACAGATGATGCAATCTTGCTTGCTAAAAATGAAGATGACTTGAAGCACTTATGATGAAGATCAAAGACTACAGTCTTCAGTATGGCTTACACATCAATGTAAAGAAAATGAAAATCCTCACAATTGGACCAATAAGCAGCATCATGATAAATGGAGAAAAGACTGAAGTCAGGGATTTCACTTCACTTGGATCCACAAGCAACACCCACAGAAGCAGCAGTCAGATCAGATGTCATATTGCACTGGGCAAATCTGCTGCCAAAGACCTCTTTAAAAGGTGAAAGAGCAAAGATGTCACTTTGAGCACTAAGGTGAGCATGACACCAGCCAGGGTATTTCCAATAGCTTCATACACATGTGAGGGCTGGACAATGAACAAGGAAGACCGAAGAAGAGTTGATGCTTTCCAGCTGTGGTGCTGGCGAAGAATGCTGAAAGTACCATGGACGGCTCAAAGAACTAACAGGTCTGCCCTGGAGGAAGTGCGCCCGAAATGCTCCTTGGAAGCAAGAATGGCCAGACTTGTCTCACCTACTTTGATCATGTGATCGCTGGAGAAGGTGTCATGCTTGGCAAGGTGGAGGGTCAGTGAGAAAGGCAAAGGCCCCCGATGAGATGCGTCGACACAGTGGCTGTAACAATGAGCTCAGGTGTAGCAGGGATCGTGAGGCTGGAGCGGGACAAGACAGTGCTTTGTTCGGTAGCACCGTGGGGCCACTGACCACGGGGTCACTGAGTCGGAGCCAACTTGAGGGCACCTGACGGCAACATGACTGTATGTGTGTGCGGCTGCTCAGAAAACATACAGAAATGTACACCCGGAAGCCCAAGTGGGGCATGATCGGGCTCTGCTGCGTCCCCAGAGCGGGCGTGCTGTTGCAGCCCTGGCGACCAAGGAGCGAGGGTCCCTGAGAGAAGTGTTGCCACGTCACAGCCTTACGGAGGTCGGGGCAGACCGCCATCCATAAGAAGTGGCTGCAGACCACACGTGGGCACCCGTGTGAACAAGGCTCCTTCCCCCAGTGCCCCCCGGGGGTTCCCGACTGAAAAACTGGTTGGGAAGCCCATCTTCAGGCCCATTCAGGCCAGAACCAGAGCAGCAGAGCAGCCTGGCTTCACCGGGCCTCAGTGGGCCCAGGGAGTAACAGTCCCCAGCCCAGGACCAGCTGCTCTGGCCACAGGATCCCGTGGCCCAGGGCTGGGACGCAGATGGAGCAGGCTGAAAGGAGAGAAATGGCTTTAAGAGGAAAACTCAGTGTCCAGCCAGTTCTGTTGCTTTGAGAAAGTACGGAGGTTTTCGGGTGACAGTGGCCAGAAGCCGTGTGCAGAGGGACCGCCCAGGGTCTCAGGTCAGGAATTTGGCTTTTTGTAGGCTTTTGGCGATTCCCACCACAGTATTTCTAGCCAGGAATGCATGGGAACTGTTTCCAAAGGACCAGGGGAGGGGGCTGAAGGGACGTGGCCTTGCTTTCGCACTGCTGCCGGCGGTGCACAGCAGCCGAGCTCCATGGCAGAAGCGGCAGCTGGTACTCACAGCTCCACAGACCCAGCCCAGGGAAGATGCAGGAGCCGCAGGGCATGACAACGCTGGGGCAGCGCCCCACCCCCGCCCCAGGGGGAGGGGAGGGAAGCCTGAGGCCGAGGGAGGCCCAGGGCCAGAGGGCAGCAGGAAAACCCAGGGCCCAGGGTTGATGCGTGCCCCTGCCCCGAGAGCCCCACATACTCCTAGAAGGCAGAAGCAGGCACCCAGCGGGAATGCGGGCAAAGCAGAACCATGTCCATGCTATCGTGGGCTTGCATGGGGCAAGGCGAAGGGCCAGGACGGGCACACTCTTCCTACCCCCACTCAGCCCAGAGCCCACCAGGGTGGGCAGTTACCGTCCCAGGCCTGGGCTTACATCTCACCACCCCACACCTTCCCACGTACACATGGTCCTGCTGCACACGGGTCCCACTGCACACACATCCAGCCACACTGGGGTCTTGCCACACGCGGGTCCTGCTGCACACACATCCAGCCTCGCGTGGTCCTGCCGCACGTGGGTCCCACTGCACACACATCCAGCCACACTGGGGTCCTGCCACACACGTGTCCCACTGCACACACATCCAGCCTTGCGTGGTCCTGCCACACACGGGTCCCACTGCACACACATCCAGCCACACTGGGGTCCTGCCGCACGCGGGTCCCGCTGCACACACATCCAGCCTCGTGTGGTCCTGCCGCACACGGGTCCCACTGCACACACATCCAGCCACACTGGGATCCTGCCACACGTGGGTCCCACTGCACACACATCCAGCCACACTGGGATCTTGCCACACGTGGGTCCCACTGCACACACATCCAGCCACACTGGGGTCCTGCCGCACACGGGTCCCACTTGTATCTTGCCACACTTGGGTCTTGCCTGCACACATTTCCTGCCATACACAGGTCCTGCTGCACATGGGTTCTGACCACTCCAGGTCTGCTAGCCCCCAGCTGGACGCACCCTCCACTCTAACCCCAGAGAAGCAGTGGCACCCCGCAGGACACAAGAGCCCCACTTCTGGTTGGGGGGGTGGGGAGAAGGGTGACTGAAGGAAGGAGACTGACACATACAGGCATGTTCACGTGCACACATGCACCCACACACAACACACAAGCACACATGTGCACAAGCACACACACACACATGCACATACACACAAGGGGCCACCAGGGAGGGCACCGGGAACACACAACACACACATACAGGGTCAAGTCTTGGGCTGGGGTGGGAATGAGGGTGACCAGGGATCAGGGACCAAGAGCCATGAGGGGTCAGAAAACCCAGCAGGGGCCTGAGGCCCCGGCCATCACCCCACACTCCTGCCTAGCCCAGCTGGTTCAGCCCTCCACTCAGGCCCCCACAAACTCCCTGATAATCCCAATCAGCCCTGGGGAAGAGCAGACACTGGGACGACACCTGTCCTTGACTTTCCAAACCCCTCTCAAGGTGCGGCTCAGCCCTGCGGACCCTCCCTCAGTGCCCCAGACCCTGCCTTAGGGCAGTACTCGGCCGCCCACGCAGCAGCATTCACTCACCTGCTGCCAGCCTCAACCACCATCAAGCAAGCTGCTTTGTTGGGAACTCCATGGGCCACACGACGGGGTACACCATTTTTGAATCAGAGAAACTGAGCCCACAGACAAGCGAGGGTCTGACTGTGCAGTCTGATGGGAGCAGGCCTCAACAATTTGCTGTCAGACACCCTGGCAGGTGGGCCCTGCTGGAAACGCTGACCCAACACCCCAGCCGTGGCTCCCCTGGACCACGGTTTGTGTGGGGGCAGACGTGGAGTGGGCAGCACAGGATGGGGGCTGGCCTGGTGATAGTACCCTGACCAGCTCCTTCCCAACAAGTGCCTGTGTGGCACAGGTGGGCAGGGGCAGGGCAGGGTCCTTCAGTGGCTCTCACCTGGACTGGGGATCCCCCTGGGCCCTGGGGCTCCCACCAAGTGCCAGCCCCTACCCTTCAGGATGGAGACCATGCCCGGCCAGGGCACCAGAGCACACCCCAGGCCCTCAATCCTCTCAGCTGAGCCCCACCCCCTGCCAGCCCTGGGCTGAAGACCTCCCCACCAGCCAGCAGGATGTGGGCGAGGGCTCCTGACCCCACCCTGAGATGATGTCCTCACCCAGCAGGGGCTGCAGCCCACCCACAGGAGCTTCCATGGCCTCTGCCCACCTGGGCCCACCCCTGGGGATCCTCCAGCCAGGGCAGCATCACCACAAAGGAGTCACCAGAGAGGGTGCTGGGACCCCATAATGACCTGGTTGGGAGCCCCAGGTATTAGAGGCCGAACTCTGTACAGCCACAGAGCTGCCTTGCCCCCAGGTCCTGCCCGGACACTAGAAAGCCAGGGTCACTGACAGGGTGACCCCTCACTGGTGCTACCCCATCGAAGCCTGCACGGAGGCGGGGGAGCCCACCAGGGCTGAGCTTGGAGCCAGGTGGCCTATAATCCAAGCCCAGGCTGCCTTGGGGAGGCGCCCTGGCCCACAAGCAGCCCCGCCCATGCCCTCCCATTCTGACCCTGAGTAAGGGGGCCACCAGCAGCTCAGGGTCAGGGGGGCCTCACACAGCCCGCAGTCCTGGGAATGCACCCCCGTCCCTGCCCTCACACTGACCATGGGAGACAGCCCGAGGCTACGTCACTGGGGCTGCTGGGGCCAGTGGAGCCCCAAGTGGGTGGCTATGGCATACTGCCCGGGGTGCCACCCTTACACAGGCCATGGAGCCCTGCAGCGCGAGGCTGCTGCCACGAGGCCCTGCCTCCCCCACACTGCCCCACTGTCTGCAGCCTCAGCTGGGGCTTCTGTTCACCCCACATCATCCCTCCTGAGGAGACACTGTCACCACCAATGCAGGGGGGAGTTGAGGTCCAGTGGTGTCCCAGCCCTAGACAGGAGTCGGGGCTGTGACCTGGGGGCCGGGGGCTGTGATGGGGGGGTGACCTGGGGGCCGGGGGCTGTGATGGGGGGTGGGGACTGTGATCCGGGGGGCAGGGGCTGTGATGGGGGGTCAGGGGCTGTGACAGGGGACAGGGCTGTGACCCAGGGGGCAGGGGCTGTGACAGGGGATGGGGGCTGTGATGGGGGGTGGGGACTGTGATCCGGGGGGCAGGGGCTGTGATGAGGGGTGGGGGCTGTGATGAGGGGTGGGGCTATGTCCCAGGGGGGCGTGAAGTGCAACAGGGGATGGGGGCTGTGATGGGGGGTGGGGGCTGTGACCCAGGGGATGGGGCTGTGATGGGGGACAGGGGCTGTGATCCAGGTGGGTGGGGGCTTGGCCAGCAGGTAGGGGCTCTGTCCCTGTGGAGGGGCTCTGTCTCTCCCTCCCTCGGGGGGGGGGACTCTGATGCTCAGTGTGGAGGGCTCTGCAGGGTAGAGGGCTCTGTCCCTTGTAGGGAGGGCTCTGTCCTGCAGGCAGGGTGCTGACCCCAGCTGCTGGGCCCACAACACTGGCCCTCAGAGGCGGTGGAACAAGGCCTGCACCGGGCGGGCCACGCTCTGAACGATGCCTAGGCCAGCACAATCCCTGCTTTGTCCCTGTGACCCCTGACATGGCAGCCCTGGCCCCAGCCCAGCCTCCATCTTGCCCAAGGTCAGAGGCGGCTGGCCTGGGCAGCCTGCCTGGGGCCTGGGCAGCCAGCTCGGTGGGCTCCCTGGGGTGGGGGACCGGGACAGCCTTGGCAGGCAGCAAACGGGGCCCAGGTCTGCCCTCTCTGCTGCCAACAGAGTCACCCTCCCGTGCCCACACCCCCCAGACAGATGTCAGCCTGCTGCCTTCCCCACCCCCACAGTGGCCGTGCCCCATGAACTTCCCTGGAAGCCCCATCTGCAGATGGAGGAGCCACAAAGTCCCCTGGCTCCCGGGTGCAGAGTCAGGCACTGTCCCTGGGCTGTCCAGGGCCTCCAGGGCCCCCACTGACTCCAAGGTGGCCAGTAGGGCCCTGCCTATGTGGCTGGCAGGGCCCTCCATACAGGGGACCACAGGGCAGGCAGTAAGGTCCCCTCTTCTGCCTCGTGGTGCCCAGAGCCACATGTGGCTGCCAAGGACCCCCTGTCTGTCTGGCAACTGGCCCCAAAGAGCGCAGCCTGCCCCAAGGATGACACACGAGGGGACTGCCTGAGCACGTGACTGCGCGAAGGGGCCAGCACTCCAGCAGATTCTCCACGCTGAATGCCCGTACGTCCACCTCACACAGGCCGACGGGCCAGGGCTGATGGCCCAGCCCAAGGGGGGGCTGGCAGCAGGGTGGGCAGGAGGGGCCACGCAGAACCAGCACTGGTGCCTCGCAGGTAGGGCGGGAGCCCAACCCAGGCCCACGTGGGTGGACACCAGCTGCTCTGGGCTCAGAAGCCAGGTCTGGGTCCGGTGAGGCCTCACAGGCCGAGGCGTTCTCTGAACCAGAAGCTCCAGATAACCCTCCAGGTAACTGCCAAGGTGCCGCCCAACTGCACCTCCCGGCGCCGCCACAGGCCCACGGGCTAAGGGCAGGGCGCGGGCCACGGGGGCATTCTGCCGCCTGGGCCATGCCCGACACCGCTTCCGCACCCTCCGACTCGGCCGTCCTAGCACCGTTAGCTGGTGTGCGCATGGCGTCTGTCTGAGGCCACAGAAGGCGCCAGGACAGGGCTCCTGGGCAGAGTGAGGAAGAGGGCAGGGCTGCGTCCAAGAAGCGCCTCCTCCTCCCGACCTGTCTTGCTCATTCTCCTCGTGTCCCTCCTCCTCCCGGTCCCGCCTCCCCTTTCAGGCCTGTGGTCACTCAGACAGACTTAGAGGAAAAGCGAGAATCAAGGAAGGTGGGGGTGCCTGCTGTTGGCTCTGTCCTGGCCGGGGAGTCACCCCGGATCAGTATGTCCACAACGGCCCAGGTGACAGCATCCTGTGGTCCACCTCTCGCCTGTCCCTACAGACCCTGAGACGGCTGGTCAGGGAGAGGCCACACCACCCACCCCATGTTAGCCACCAGCCAGACATGCCCACCAGCCACGGTGAGGGCCAGGCCAGCCAGCCACAGTCAGAGCACGGCACAGGACCTCACATTCAAGGTGGACAGGATGGGATGGGAGGTGATCAAGGCCAGACCTGGAGCCCTCAGAGTCCCTGTTCCTCTGGCCGGGCGGCCACGGGGCCTGGCCAGGCACCAGTGCTCGGTCATTCAGACCCTCAGGAGTCTGTGTGAGGGCTGGCTGGGGGCGCTTCTGGGGCCTCAGGATCGGTGTCCGTCCCCACCCCAGCGCCAGCCTGGCCTGGCCCTGCTTCTGACTGCTCTAGACTGAAAGCCCCAGCCCGGGCGGACGTCGGGCACAGACAAGCCTTGGGTGCTGCCCGGCCTGCATGCTCTCTGCTGGCGTCACGCTGCGTAACTGCACGGCGGGGTGGCCGGCAGCCTGACCATCCGGACGGTACAGCCAAGCTCCCCGGAGGCCTGTGCCCTCTCTGCACCTCTGCCCACCCTGTTCCCACTGCCCGCATGCCTGGGACCCCTGGCCCTGTAGGGAATGTCCCCTCCTCCAAGGACTCTTGCGGGCTTCGAGAGACTGGAGACCTGGGCAAAGGTTCCTGAGTGCAGACGCCGCTCAGACGTGCTCACGGCAGGGACCAGGGACCAGACCGGGGGCCTGGAGCTCTGCCCCCGACCTTCTGGAACCCCTCCCTCACCCTTCACGGCTGGACTGTGCTCCTCGTCACCTGCCTCCTGCCTTCACCTGTCCCCTCTTCAGTGGCTCCTTCTGCCCCAGGTGAGTGCCTCCCTCCAAGCCGGAGGGGAGCTCCCAGCTCCTAGCCTGGCCCCAGGCTCCTCCCACTAGCCTGCCACGTGCCAGCTGCCAGACTTGCTGCAAGGTGGCGCCTCCTGATAGCCCCGCCCCAGCCACCTCCCTTGGTCTCCGGCCAGGTGGACTAGGGGCTGCAGGCCAAGGACTCGTCTGACTGGGGCTCTCAGCAGGACCCACGGCCCAGAGTTCCCCAGGTGCTATGCATGTCAGGGCTCCGCTGAACAGGGAGGAGGGATGGAGGTCCCACAATACCTGCCAATCCCGGACCTCCCAGGCCCTGCCCACACTCCTGGCACGCCCCCAACACCCATCCCAGCTCCGGGCTGTCTTTCCCCGCCACGTCCCCCATGGTTCTCTGCCGGGGGAGGCCTTCAAGAGCGTTTTTGGAGTTGGAGCCCAATCCCAAGAGCCCGAGCTGCGCCTTTGCCAGAGCCCACAGGAGCAGACCTTCCTGCAAAAGAGAAAGAGGCTCCAGAAACCACGCACATGGCCAGCCCTCGGGGCTGCTCTGGGACTGCGGGGGGCTGTGCTGTGCCTCGCCTGGGCTGGCCTGAGGGCTCCGACTGCACCAAGCCCCCACCCCGGGCCTTGAGTATAGTTGGGGAGAGGAACAATGGACCCTGGGGCCCCGGCTTCCCCAAACCAATGTCAAGTGGCAGGTGCTTACCCATGGGGTCCAACACCACAAAAGCTGAACTGACCCCTCCGATGTCACAGAAAGCAAGGTGCTGCCCACCCCAGCAGCTCCCCAGCCTGCCCGGCTCACCCTGAGAGCGCACTGTGAGCAGACAGAGGCCACCTTCCCACAGACCCCTATGGGGGCACACTAACCCGAGTGCTGGCTCGAACAGGCCGGGAGGCTCATGCTGGCCCCAGACCAGAAGGATGCTTGACTCCAACTCAAGGGAACAGCTGCTCGCTTAACGGACCCGGGCAGAGGGAAGTAGGCAAAGCAGGGAGGACTCGAGGCCCGTAAGATAAGGAGAGCCCCCCAGGTGCCAAGAGCAGACCGCTGGGCCTCACCTCACCTGAGCCCCCGCTCACCGACACCTGCCACGCCAGGCCCAGCTCGGGACAGAGATGCAGAGGGGACCGCGCCGATGGCGCCCAGAACACATTGTTCACAAGCACCTCGGCAAGTGCCTCTCTCCCAGCTGAGATCGAAAGGGAATCTTGGGGGGCAGGCAGGCGTGGGGAAGGAAGCTTGCCTGGCAGGTGTGGCCCCAAAACAAGCTGGCCCGCAGCCAAATCCAGCCCTGTGCCCTTTGAGCCCATGGCCACCAAACTCCAGATGACCCTTTGGCAGAAGCAATGGAAAGTCAGACGCCAACAGGACCGGGACAGGCCTTCTGGGAGACAAACCCCACAATTGCCGATAGTAATCCAAAGCAGTTTATGACGCCGAAAGGAACATAGCCACACCAGCGTGTGGGGGGGTCTCAGGTAGACAGAAATGGGGGACTGGCCCCAGGTCCCCCGAGGAGCAGGGCTGCGGTCTCTGAGTCCCAGTCCCAGCCTCCTAAGAGCTGTTGACACACACACATCCTTTTGTATTCACTACTGTTAATCACAACGGAAAAGTCCTGTAATTAACCAGGTGGTATGGCCCAGCCAGGAGCATGGAGACCAGCCCGGCCCCAGCCGGCCCCATGCACAGTGTGCTGCTGTCACCACTCGCATGGGACGTTTCCTTAGGATAACATTTTATTGGTGACATAATTGCATCATTTCCCCACCCCACGCAACCTTCCCCACCAGCCCTTCCCTTGCCGTGGGATTCACAAACAGCACTTGAGCTTCCCAGGAAACACTTGGATTTTGAACTCAGCTGAACACAGGTGATGGGACACCTCCCCTCCAACTGAGCCACGCCATTCCCACGCAGAACCGCACCACCCTGCGGCCAGGGACCCCGCCACACCTCAGCAGCTGGCAGCCGGCTCCAGCACCAGGCAGCTCCGAGTTCAGGGAGAGGAGGCGGCCGCTTCCAGGCCCCTGGACCAAGCCCTCCCTGGATCCAGTCCCCGTGGCATCCCTGACGCTGCACACTGCCCTCCTGTGAGCCCAGCGTGGCCCACTTTCCCTCTCAAATAGCACCTCCGGGGCTTGGGGAGTGGGGCCTGCAGCATCATTGGCCAGGGGGCCTCCTCACCAAGTGCCGCCCCCCGCAGCTCTCCCTCCCCTCCCTGCACTCCGTGCCCAGGGCTAAGGAACCTCCCCCACCTCAGGGTGAGAGAAGCAGTAAGCGCCCTTCCAACCCGGCTGCCAGGAGAGGCCCGTCCTGCGAGAAGAAAGAAAATGGCTGAGGCCCGGCTTCCCACAAAGGCAACTCTGTCAACGCGCCTGGCTGACCAGCTGAGGGGCTGGCCAGCGGCTGGGCTGGGAAAGTTGACCAAATACAAGGGCAGCCGTGGACACTGCCGGCCCGGGCCAGGCCTCTGCAGGGGCCTGACCTGATGGCCGATGCCCAGAGCACCCGGACCAGTCCAGAAGAGCCCGCTTCTTCCCCCACAGGCCTGGTGTCTGCGCTCCTGGCTCAGGGATCTACTTCCGCCGGGCCCATCACCAGATATCGTTTCCCTCCCGTGGGTGCCTCCAGTGTAGTGTCGCAGCCGCTCCGGGCCTTGAGGCTGAAGCAGAAGAAGGCGCTGTCCAACCCTCAGGCCAGTCCCAGCTCTCTCGCATCCCCACCCGTGCGGGCAGGCCCAGCCTCGGGAGGGTGGCCCCCGGGCCGCAGGCACCTCCGCTGCGCACAGCGGCGTCAGCAGGCCCCAGCAGAGCGCGCACGGCGCCCGCGGCCTCCCTGCCCCA
>NW_006921831.1:3859143-3877379 GCF_000298275.1 Orycteropus afer afer
GCGTCGCGGTACAGCCTGCAAGCGCATCCCGGGAAGCGGGCGGGAGGCGCACGCGGAGGGGCGCGGGTGGCGCGTCCTCACCCCCCGCTCTCTAGGGCCGCCTTGGCCCAGGAGTGAGGGGAACAATCGGTGCACCGACGCTTCGCGCGCCGTCCCCAGAGGCCGAGTCCCTGGGCTTTCAAAAATCGTTTCCCGCTCCTGGCGCCCAGCACTGCGGGAAGAGGCGCGGGGCCTGCACGCGGCTGCGGGTGTCTGGAACCTGTGACCTTGCGCTGTGCCCTGAGGCGCTCCTCCTGCGCTCACGTTCCCACGGGGAGAAGGGAGGCAGCGATTTGCCGGCATCAGCGAGCTCAAGGAACTCACCCAAGGTCACAGCGCAGCGACCTCCCCATGGCGTTCCTAGGCCTTTGGGCCAGACCCTTCTTCTTGGGGCCAAGCTTGGGGAGGGGACTTAATAGGCACAGGGAACACCAGAGAAGCCAATGGCTAAGGGAGCCGGGCGAGTGTGCGGAGGCGGCAGAGCCGGGAGGGACCTTTCCCGTTTCCTGCAGAAAGACACTGGGATTCCCTTAAGCTAGTGCTGCGGAGGGACGCGGGGGAAGTGAGACCAGGAGCAGGAAGCCGGACTGCCTGCCGGGTCGTCTGCACTGGAGCCCCTAGGAAGCTGGGCCTGTAGCTGGGGCAGAATCTGCTGTCAAGGTCCTGGAGGGCCGCGGGCTGACCAGAAGGTTCTCTGCGGCACACCCCCGGCTGCCCAGCCCTGTTCGCAGTCACCGGTGCTCCTGACCAGCCTATGGAGAGCTGCTGTGGACCGGGGAACCCCTAGCCCCCCCAACCATTGCCATATCCTCCCCGGAGGGGCCCGGCAAGGACTGAGCAGCCTTTGGGCTATTTTCATTCCCCACCCCTCTCCAGCCCCCAAAAGGCCCTCAGCACCTGAAACAACTGCTACGCCCCCACCCCTGCCTGCCCCTTCCCTCCCTGCCCACGCACTGGGACACACCACACGGAATGCAATGGACAGGTACCATAGGCTCTCACACACACGAAATACGCCAACACAGAAACCAAAAACCATGAGTAGTTGCGGGGGGGCAGGAGCAGAAGGGGGGTTGTTGCCTTGGGGGCACAGAGTCCGTGGTGACGATGGTGGATGGTTGGGAATGACCAGTGTCCTCCCACACAGCCCAGTATGCACAGCAGACCGGCTGGTTCTGCCTCCTTTCCTAGGTCAAGAGCATTTACCCCTCAGGGCTGGCTTCAGCTTGTGGGCTTGGCGCTGGCCTTGGTGCTGACACACCCTGGAAAGGGGTGTACTGGGTGGGGGGCTGCTGAATGTGTTCATGACTGTGGCTGCCTCTCGGTCACCTCTGGGGGAGGGGGTACTGCCACCACCTGAAGCAGGAGGGGCTGCCACGACAGAGGGCCCAGGGTCGGAGTGCTGCTGCCGTCTGTCCGTAGCTTTGCAGGACCTGCTATGAGGTAGACCTGTGAGGAAACACAGGGTCAGCCGTAGAAAGGCCAGGCCGGTGTGGTGTTGCTGGTGGATGCAAAAGTGGGGGCGTCCTCGTCAGACCTTCTCTAAGTGCACCAGAGGGCAGGGGGTTCCAGAGCATCAACAGCCCCAGGCTGATTCCTGCGAGGCAGAGCTCAGACACGGCCACCCCCCAGCCGACGGTGACACCAGCCCTCCATCCCCTGGCGCACTCTGCTGCTCGCTGGGTTTGACCATTCGTTGCATGGCCACACAGAGCTCACAGACAGCACTCAAGATTATGAGGTTTAGCAGGGAAGTAACAGGCCACAATTCAGGATACATCTTCAATCAGGACAGCTTCTTTTTAGCTGTGCCACAGGCAGGCCTCTCTCTGGCCTCGCCCTCTGTCCGGCCTGGGCAACTGTTATAAAGCTCTTTAGCTTTGCCCAGACAGGCACCCCACTCCACCAGCGAACACTCCGCTGAAGGCACTCAGCTTTCTCAGCCTCTGAGCCAGGAAGTCTGCTGCTCTGTTCCGTGGTGCTGTTTGGTTCTGGTGGTTCTGCCATCTCTCCTGTCTCTCTGCTATCTCTCTCCTCTCTCTCTTCTCTCTTCTATCTCTCTGCTGTCTCTCTACTGTCTCTCTGCTATCTCTCCTGTCTCTCTGATGTCTCTGCTGTCTCTCTGCTATCTCTCCTGTCTCTCTGATGTCTCTGCTATCTCTCTGCTATCTCTCTGCTCTCTCTCTCCTGTCTCTGTGCTGTCTCTCTGCTCTCTCTCTCCTGTCTCTCTGCTGTCTGTCTGATGTCTCTCTGCTATCTCTGTGCTGTCTGATATCTCTCTGCTGTCTCTTTGCTAGCTCTGTGCTATCTCTCTGCTATCTCTGTGCTGTCTCTCTGATGTCCCTCTGCCAACTCTCTGCTATCTCTCTACTATCTCTCTGCCATCTCTGATGTCTCTCTGCCATCTCTCTCCTCTCTCTGCTGTCTCTGCCATCTCTGCTGTCCCTCTGCCGTCTCTCTGATGTCTCTTTTTTTTAGGGCACATGTCCTTAGTTTGTACAACAGAATTTTCCAGATTTTTGAATTTTGTTTTCATTTTGCACAGTTCAGTTTTCAGTCCATCTCTTTCCTTTCACATTTTGCTTTAAGTAGCAAAGAGAAACCACATGGTCACTTTAAGATCTTGCCTAGAAATCTCCTCAGCCTCCTCATCACTTACAAGCCCTACCTTCCACCAAACATTTGAACATGTTCAGACAGTTCTTTGCCACTGAGTAAAAAGCATTGCCCTTCCTCCATTGTCCAATCACATGCTCATCATTTTCTTTTACTTTTATTGGGAGTTAGGTGAATGTTCACAGACCAAAGTCATTTTCCACACAGCATTTCATACGCATGTTGTTTCGTGACATTGACTGCAGTCTCCACAACGTAACAGCTCTCTTCCCACTTCCTGTGATTACCTTTTCCCTGTGTCCCTCTTTCCTGTGCATTCCTGCCCCCTGAGCTGTCTCCCTGTGCAAACACTGCCCTTCTCATCTCCCACGGTTGACCATTGTAATATAAAGTGTGTCTACCTAGTTTGAATGTTCACCTTGTAGGCCTGTCTGATGTTTGGCTGGAAACCACAGGAGTCAGTTCAATTCCAGGCCTGAAGGGTGACTAGAGGCCATAGTCTTGAGGGTTTCACCAGGCTTTATCAGACCAGTAAGACTGTTTTTTTTTTTTTTTCTTTTTCCTTTGAGTTTCGTTCCACATTTTTCTCCCACTCTAATCAAGAGCTCCTGTTTTGATCTCTTTCCGTGTGGTATCCAGGCACCATCTAGTTCTTCTGGTTTCAGGGTCATGTAGGCTGAGGTTTGTATGGTCCACTAGTACCTCGGACTAATTGTTTCCATGTGTCTTTGGTTTCTTTATTCTTCTTTGCAATGGATGAAGAGAGACCTACTGTTGCATCTTAGAAGGCCACTTGCAAGCCTTTAAGATCCCAGTCACCACTCACTAAACTAGGATGTAGAACAAATATTTTTGTGTAGTGTTTTATGCCAGTTGAGCTTGAAGTCCCCTGCAACCATGGTTCGAAGCCTGTGGACCTAGTGACACTCCCTCCGGGTGTTTGGCTGTGGCTAAGAAGTTATCATACTTTTCCCCATTAGCTCCATTATACATATGGACATTCTTATAGCACATACAAACACGTGTGTAGATATACCATCTCCCAAACCTATATTAACAAGCCAAACTCACTACCATCAAGTTGATACTAACTCATAGAAAGCCCCATTGGGTTTCCAAGGTGGTAAATCTTTACAGAAGAATGTTGCACCATCTTCCTTCTGCAGAGTGGCTGGTGGATTTGAACCACCAGCCTTCTGGTTAGCAGTCAAATGCCTTAGGCACAGCACCAGAAGAGCTCTTTAAACATCTGTATGGTCATGGGTATGCTCCCTTTTGCCTAGACATACCTGCTCATTCAGCTGCCTGCCTATGTCTCCACCTGCAGATCAATGCTTTTTATTACTGATGATGCAGGATTGTGCATCTAAAAGGGTTTATTTCTGTTTTCTACACTGCTGCTTCTTTCCTGACTATAGTGAGAGCCCCCCTTTCTGCCTCTAGGATGGCTAGTTCCATTCAGTCATCTGGTGGGAGTAACAAAGACCAGGCTAAAAAAATCATATGAAGTGATTCACTGCACTGCAGTGGACCACTCCAAACATGGAAGGAAGAAACAACACCAAGGCCACACAAGTGCTGTCAGAAAACAGAGGTGGCAACACTTCCTAACTCTTTGTCCTAGGTCAAAGATTGTCCTAACCCTGGTCCCAAACCCAAATGAGGACATTATGAGTAAAGGAAATTAAAGTCCAGTATCTGTCATGAGCTTAGGCACAAAAATCCTTAAGGAAATATTAGTCAATTCATCCCAGCAACATACAAAGAGAATAACACACATGACCAAGGGGTGGAGTTATCCTAGGAATGCAAGGTTAGTTCAACGTTTCAAAATCGGTGATTTATCACAGCAGCAGACTACAAAAACCATACAACTCTCCCAACAGAAGCAGCAAGAGTATTGGAAAAAATTCAACACCCATTCATGATAAAAACTCTAAGTAAACTTGGGATGGAAGGGAACTTCCTTACCCTGATAAACAAAACTACAGCAAACAAAACAACAATGACAAAGACCCCAACAGCTCATATCACACTCTCTCCTTAGGATCATGAACAAGGAAAGACTGTCCACTGTCACTGATCTCTCTTGACATTGTACCAGAGGATCTTAAAAAAAAAAAAAAAAAAAAAAAAACTAAACTCACTTCCATTGAGTCAATTTGACTCATAGCAACCCCTCCTTGGGTTTCTGAGGTGGTATCTCTATGTAAATAGATTGCCCAATCTGCCTTCTGAGGATTGGCTGGTGGGTTTGAACCACCAGTCTTCTGGCTAGCAGTCAAGTGCCTTAGGACCTAGCCAATCCAATAAGGTAAGGGAAAGAAAAGTTACAACAATTGGAAAAGGAAAAATAAAATGGCCCTTATTTTCAGGTAACACCACTAGAATTAATAAGTGAGTTTAACAAAGTCATAGGACAAGATTCAAAATATAGAAACCAACTATATTTCTGTGTATGAACAATGAACAGTTGTGGTGTTAGGTGCCGTTGAGTTGGTGTCAATACACAGTGACCGACCCAATGTCCAACAGATCAAAACCCTGGCTGGTCCTACACCGTCCTCAGAAGCACTGCGTTTGAGCCCACCATCGCAGCCTTTGTGTCAACCCATCCCATTAAGGGTCTTGCCCTTTTCTGCTGACCCTCGACTTTACCTAGCATGGGATCCTTCTCGGGGGCTGATCCCTTCTGACAACATGACCAAAGCGTGAGAGACAGAGCCTGGCCATTCTCAATTTGAAGTAGTATTCTGGCCGTACTTCCAACTGGATAGATTTGTTAGTTCTGGCAGTCCATGGACATCCAGTGTTCTTCACCAACACCACAATTCAAATGCATCCATTCTCCCGTGGTCTTCCTTGTTCACTGTCCAGCTCTCATGCATACGAAGCTATTGAAAATACCATGGCTTGGGTCAGGCTCACCTTAGTCTTCAAAATGACACCTTTGCTCTAAAACTCTTTAAAGAGGTCTTTGGCAGTGGATTTCCCCAGTGCAACAGGCTATTTCATTCCTTGACTGCTGCTTCCATGGGTACTGATTGTGGATCCAAAAAGTGAATCTGACAACTTCAGTCTTCTCTCCATTTATCATGATTCTGCTTATTCGTCCAGTTGTAAGGATTTTTGTTTTCTGTTGAGGTGTAACCCATACTGAAGGCTGTAGTCTTTGCTCTTCATCAGTAAGTGCTTCAAGTTATCTTCACTTTCAGCAAGCAAGGTTGTGTTGTCTGTGTATCGCAGGTTGTTAATGAGTCTTCCTCCAATCCTAATGCCACGTTCTTCTTCATATAGTCTAGCTTCTGGGATTTTTTGCTCAGCATACAGATTGAATAAGTATGGTGAAAGGATATAACCCTGACACATATCTTTCTTGGTTTTGAATCATGCAGTATTCCCATATTCTGCCTCTTGATCTATGTACAGGTTCTTCATGAGCACAAATAAATGTTCTTGAATTTCCATTCTTTGTAATATTATTATCCATAATTTGTTATGCTCCACACAGTTGAATGCCTCTGCACAGTGTGGTAGTTAAGGTTGTGTGTCAACTTGGCTGGGCTGGTTCTGAGTGGCTGGGAAGCAGGATGTAGTTATTTCCCATGGTGAGCTTGTGATCAGCTCCACAGTGGAATCTCCTGGAGAGCCTTAGGGATGTGGCCTGCTTCCAGTACATTAGAAGCAACTTTGAGGACGGTCTCTAGCTTTTGGGCATGCTTGAATCCTGCATGTAGCCAAGTCATTGTTCAGCAGGCTGCCACGTTGTCTGCTGATCCTGGGACTCCAATGGACTGGAATCAATGGCCTGCCATGTGGTTTGGAATATTGGGCTGTGCCTTTTTACTTGTTGACCTTGGATTTGTCAGCCTTGGCAGCCAGCAGCTGCCTGAGTGAAGAAAGCTTCCAGCTTCAGTGGGTCAGGAGCAAGAGGCAGCGCTGAAGCCCCAGGTCAGGCGGCTTTCACCAGCCTCCACAGCCTGGCACTTTGAACTCAGACTTCGAGCTCCAAATGTGTAAGAAAATCAACTGGTTGTTAAAGCCATCCACCTGTGGTATTTTCTGTTAGAGCAGCACAAAGTCACCAAAACACATAGCCAATAAAAGACAAGTAAACATCTTTCTGGTGTTCTTTCCTTTCAACCAAGACCCATCTGACATCAGCCATGATATACCTCATTCCACATCCTCTTCTGAATCTGCCTTGGATCCCTGGCAGTTCCCTGTCAATGTACTGCTGCAACCATTTTAGAATTACCTTCAGCAACATTTTACTTGTGTGTGATGTTAATGATGCTGTTCAATACTTTTCGAGTTCTGTTGGACCACCTTTCTTTGGAATGGGCATAGATATTGATCTCTTCCAGTTGGTTGACCAGGTAACTGTCTTCCAGATTTCTTGGCATAAACAAGTGAGCACCTCCAGTGCTGCTTCCATTTGTTGAAATATCTCAATGGATGTTCCATCAGTTCCTGAATCCTTGTTTTCCACCAGTTCCTTCAGGACAGCTGGGACTTCTTCCTCCAGCACCATCATTCTTGACTGTGTGCTCCCTCCTGAAAGAGTTGAGCATTGGCCCATTCTTTTGGGTACAGTGACTCTGTATTCCTTCTATCTTCTTTGGATGCTTCCTGCATCATTCAATATTTTGCCCATGGGATCCTTCAATATCACAACTCAAGGCTTGAAGTTTTCCTTCAGTTCTTTCAGCTTGAGAAATGCTGAGAATGTTCTTCCCTTTGGTTTTCTAACTGCAGGTCTTTGCACATTTCATTAGAATACTTTATTTTGTCCTCTCGGGCCCTTTGAAAAATTTCTGTTCAGCTCTTTTACTTCATCATTTCTTCCATTCACTTTAGCTACTTTCCATTCAAGAGCAAGTTCCAGAGTCTCTTCTGACATCCTTTTCTTTCTTTTTAATGACCTTTTGCTTTCTTACTGTACGGTGTTCTTTTTTTTTTTTTAATTTTATTTTGATTTGGGTGAAGATTTACAGAGTAAATTCACTTTTCATACAGCAGTTCACATATACTTTGTCTCATGTCATTGACCAAAATTTACAGTGCAACAGCTCCCCTCCCACTTCCTCCCCATAGTTACCTCTTCCCAGTGTCCATCCCTCCATACTCTTCTGCGCCCTGAGCTATCTCCCTGTGCATAAGCAGCCCTTCCTTCTCCCATGATTGTTCTCTCCAGGGTGTGTGTCTACTTGAGGTAAATGTTTAACTCACTTGCCTGTTCTTTGTTTGGCTGGAAATCACAGGTGTGGGTTCAATCCCAGACCTGAAGGGCAGCTAGGGGCCATAGTCTCAGTGGTTTCACCAGGCTCTATTGGACCAGCAAACCTGGTCCCCACCTTATTTTATTTATTTATTTATTTTGCCTCCAAATGATTTTGAGTTTTGTTCCACATTGTTCTCCCTCTCTATGCAGGATCTCGTACATCCCTTCCAAGTGGATGACAGTGCTAGCCGGGCACCATCTAGTTCTTCTGGTCTCATAGTTGTATAGGTTGCAGATCAGATGGTGTACCAGTCACTAGGACTGATTGTTTCCATTCATTTTGTTTTCTTCTTTCTTCTTGATGAGGGGACACCCATTGTTGCATCTAGATGGCAGCTTGCTAGCTTTTAAGATCCCAGTCGCTACTCGCCAAAGTAGTAGGTGGAACAATGTTTTGTATAGTATGTTATGCCAATTGAGCTTGATGTCCCCTGCGACTATGGTCCCAAGCCCGCAGGATCAACTACTCGGTCCCTCTGGGTAGCTGGCTGTGACCAAGCAATGACCATAACCTTGCCCCTTGTCAGCTCTGCTATACACCTGGGAACTCTGATCACTCACATAAACTTATAGGACCATTGTCTGCCAACCCTATATATGATTTTGGATACACTCCCCATTTAGACATACCTAATTGTTTAGCCTGTCCACCTATCTATCCATCCATATACCCCTGTTTGCCTTCACTGACAACTCAGTACTGTATATGCAAAAGGGTTCATATTTGTTGTCTATACTTCCCATGTACCTCTCTATGTCTTTCTCATCCTCAGTGGTGCCATATTGGTCACTCACATTTGGTACATTGCCCTTCTCTTCACCCAAATCAATATTTATCACTATCTATCTAACAGCGTTCCCTCCCCTCCCCTCCCACCCCTGGTAACCAACAAAGAAAATTTCCTCCAATAGATAAACCTTTCCTTAAGTTTTACAATAACGGACTTATACAATATTTGTCCTTTTGTGACTGACTTATTTCACTCAGCATAATGTTCTCCAAGTTCATCCACGTTATGTGGTGTTTTGCAGATTCTACATTATTCTTTAGCGTTGCATAGTATTACATTGTGTGGATGTACCATAGTTTGGTTATCCATTCCTCAGTTGATGGACATCTAGGTTGTTTCCATGTTTTGGCTATTGTAAATAGTGCTGCAATGAACATCGGCGTGCATATATCTGTTCTTGTCATGGCTCTCACTTCTCTAGGGTATATACCTAGTAATGGGATGGCTGGGTCAAATGGTATTTCTAATTCCAACTTTTGAAGGAATCGCCATACTGCTTTCCACAATGGTTGTACCATTTTACAGTCCCACCAGCAGTGTATGAGAGTCCCAATCTCTCCACAACCTCGCCAGCATTTGTTATTTTCTGTCTTGTTGAACTTTGCTACTAGTGCTGGAGCAAGATGGTATCTCATTGTTGTTTTGATTTGCATCTCTCTAATAGTTAATGATTGTGAGCATTTCTTCATATGTTTGTTGGCCGCTTGAATATCTTCCTTGGTGAAGAGTATGGTGTTCTTGATGTCATCCCAACATATTTGGTCTTTAGTCATTGGTGTTCAATGCATGAAATCTGTCCTTCAGATGGTCTTCAAATTCAGGTGGGGTAGAATCAAGGTCATATTTCAGCTCATGGACTTGTTTTAAATTTTTTCAACTTCAACTTAAAATTAAATGGGGACAACATGAGCCCCTGACCTTGTTCTGACTGATGATAATAAGTCAATGGTCTTGCAATCGTTTCTGTCACCAAAGTTATATTTTCCAACTGCTGATGCTTCTTCTTTGTTTCCGCTTTCAAATTCCAATCACCAGTAATTATCTCTATACATCTTGATTTCATGGGATTTCAGACTGCAGAATTTGGTAAAAATCTTCAATGTCTTCCTCTTTGTTTTCAGTGGTTTGTACCTGAATTTGAATAATAGTTGTATCACCTGGTCTTCTTTGCTAGTGTATGGATATTACCCTATCATTGACAGCATTGTGCTTCAGAACAGATCTTGAAATGTTCTTTTTGACAACGAATGCAACATCTTTCCACTTCAATTTGTCACTCCTAGCATAGGAGATCATATGATTGTCTGATTAAAAATGGCCAATACCAGTCCGTTTCAGCTCACTAAGCCTAGGATACCAATCTTTATGCATTCCATTCATTTTTTAACAACTTCCAATTTTCCTAGATTTATACTCTGTACATTCCACATTCAGATTATGAATGGATATTTGTTGCTATTTCTTCTTATTTTGAATCATTCTAATGACAGAACTTGAAATTATAAAAATATCATTTACAAGGAGAATAAAAATACATGAAATACAACAAAATACTCATGAGACCTGTCCACATAAAACTACAAAACACTGCTGGGTGAGATATAAACAACAAAGTTATCCCATATCCAAGGATTCCAAGACTCAGTGTTGTTATGATACCGATTCTCCCCAAATTGATCCATAGTTTCAATGTAACTTCAATCAAAACCCATTGTTACTTCTTCTTCTTCTTCTTTTTTTTTTTTAATGACAAGTTGATTCTAAAATTTATACGCAATGCAACCATTGCTGTAGAGTCAGATGTGACCCATAGCAGCCCCTCCTTGGGTTTCTGAAGCAGTATCACTACGGAAGTTTGGAGGCTTTAAGTCCAAGTTCAAAGTGCCAGGCTCTATAGGCTGGGTGAAAGGCCCTTAGCCTTGGGCTTCAGCTCTGCCTCCTGCTCCCGGCCCATTGGAGTTAGAAGCTTTTATTCACTCAGACAGCCGCTGGCTGCTGAGGCTGACAAGCCCAAGATTGCCAAATAAAACGGCACAGTCCTGATGTTACCAAACCACATGGCAGGCCATTAATTTAAGTCCATTGAAAGTCCCAAGGTTGGCAGAGCATGACAGGCTGCTGAACAATGACTTGGCTACATCCAAGGTTCAAGCATGCATAAGCTAGAGACCATTCCCTAAAACTTCTCCTTATAAACAGGAAGCAGACCACATCCCTGAGGCAGCTACTCAGCTGCTCACAGTAGCTTTCACCATGGAGGTGATTACCAGTCTCATCATGGGGAACACTACACCAAGCTGCCCAGCCACTCAACCAGGCCCAGCCAAGTTGACACACAAACTGAAGTACCACACTTACCTCACACCATATGCAAATATTAACTAGATTTACTAATTGATTAATGAATATTAACTATAAATGGATCATGCACCTAAATGTGAGTTATAAGTATAAAAGTTCTAGAAGAAAACATAAGAGAATTCTTTGTGTTCTTGGATTAAGCAGAGATTTCTTAAATCAGATGCAAAAAGTATAAACCATAAATAAATAAGCAAACAAATAGATAAACAAACTGGATCTCATCAGAATTAAAAAGATTTTACACCTCAAAGGGATTGTTAAGGAAATGAAAAGCCACTGATGAGGGTAAAATATTTGCAACACACTTACCTGACAGAAGACTGTTGTCTAGAAGACGTAACAAGCACTTACAACTTCACAAGAACACAAACAACTTGATAAAAAATGTTGGGCAAAACACTTCAACAAAGAAAACAAATTTTTTTTTTTTTTTAAGGAAAAGGAAAGACGAAAGGCATATGGATGGGAAATAAGCACATGAAACAATGCTCCGTCTTCTGAGTCATCGGGGACACTCAAGGGAGCCAAGAGTGCGATGGCAGTACATAGCATTAGAATGATTGCAATGGGAAGACTGACACACCACGTTTTGGTGGGGATGTGGGGCAACTTGAACACTTGTACTTTGCTGGTGGGGATGCGTGACAGAACAGCCACTTTAGAAAACAATCTGACAGGTTCTTATAAAGTTAGCATACACTCACCATGTGACCCAGCAATTCCACTCAGAGACATTTACTCAGGAACAGTGAAAACTTATGTCCACACAAAGAGTTGACACAGGTGTTCCTGGAAACTTTATCTGTAATAGCCAAATAACAGAAATACTCTTCAGTGGCTGAATGGACAAACACACTTTGGAACATCCATCAGTCGGAATACTACTCAGCAATAAAAAGGAATTGACTGTTAATATCGGCTACAACAGGGATGTATCTCAAAAACATTACACCGAGTGAAAGAATCTAGTAAAATAAAATTCCACTAAAACCCATTGCCATGGGTTGATTCTGACTCCTAATGACCCTATAGGACAGAACAGAGCTACCCATAGGGTTTCCAAGGCTGTAATCTTTAAGGAAATGGACTGTTATGTCTTTCTCTCACAGAGTGGCTGGTGGGTTTGAACTGCTGACCTTTCCGTTAGCAGCCGACTCCTTAACCACTGTGCCATTGAGGCTCCTTATTTAATACAATACTATTCCTCATATTATTATACTATAGAAAAGGCAAAACTGTAGTTATAATTTGCAGATGAGTGGTTGCTGGGCTCAGACTTGGGAAGGAAAATATCTAAATCTGTATTAATTTCCTACCCATAGCAAAGTATCATCAACTCAGCGGCTTAAAAACAACAGACATTCATTCTCTCAGAGTTCTGGAGGCCAGAAGTCTAGAATCAAAGTTGATACAGCAATGCTCCATCCAAAGTCTCCAGGCGAGAACCCTGCCTTGCCTCGTCTAGTTTCTGGTGGTTACCAGCCTTCCCTGGTATTCTTTGGTTTTGTAGGTGCATCAGTCCAATCTCTGCCTCTGTTTTCACACGGCCTTCTTCTCTGTCTGTCTCTGTGTTGTTGCAGAGTAAAATTCCAACACTCTGTTAGGAGTAAAGCAAAGAGGTGCACTGAGGAGTAGACAGTATTAACCGGGAAGCGTGGGGTAAAGACTACAAAGCACTCCAAGGGTCTGAGGAAAGGGAGTGTTTGGCCACAATCATGAGGGCTTGGGGTTAAATGCAGTTCCCATTGTTGTTAGGTGCCCTCAAGTGAGTTACAACTCGTACCGTCCCTGTATCCAACAGAACAAAGCTCTGCCCTGTCCATCACCAGGATTGTCGTCATGCTTGACCCCATCACCACATGCTGTGTCAGGTCATCACATTGAGGGTTGTCCCCATTTTTGAAGACCCTCTAATTTACCTAGCATAATATCCTTCTCCAGGGACTGGTCCCTTCTCACAACACGACCAAAATATGAAAGAGGAAGTCTGGCCATTCTCACTTCTAAGGAGCATTCTGGCTGCACTTCTTCCAAGTCATGTTTGTTCGTTCCAGTGGTTCATGGCACCCTCAATATTCTTCACTAATGCCACAGCTCAAATGCATCGATTCTCCTGTGGTCTTCCTCATTCATTGCCCAGCTCTTATGTGCATATGATGCTATTGAAAATGCCATGGCTTGGGTCAGGTGCACCTTAGTCTTCAAAGTGACATCCTTGCCCTTAAACACTTTACAGAGGTCTTTTGTAGCAATCCTTGACAACTTCAATCTTTTCTCCATTAATCATGATGTTGCCTAATGGTCCAGTTGTGGGGTTTTTTTTTTTTTTTTTTTTGATGTTGAGGTGTAATTCACACTGAAGACTGATTTTCCTCAGTAAGTGCTTTGAGACATCTTCACTTTCAGCAAGCAAGGTTGTGCCATCTGCATATTGTAGGTTGTTAAGAGTCTTCTTTCAATCCTGATGCCATGTTCCTCATATAGTCCAGGTTCTGGGATTGCTTCCTTAGCAAATACTGATTGAATAAATATGGTGAAAGGATACAACCCCATCACATACTTTTCCTGATTTTAAGCCATGCATTTTTCTGTTGAAATGACTACATTTTGGTCTATGTATAGGTTCCTCATGAGCACAATTAAGTGTTCTGGAATTCCTATTCTTTGCCATATTATCCATAATTTGTTATGATCCACACAGTAAAATGCCTTTGCTTAGTCAATAAAACACAGGTAAACATCTTTCTGGTATTCTTTGCCTTCAGGTAAGATCCTTCTGACATCAGCAATGATATCCCTTGTTTCACTCTTTCTTCTGAACCTGCCTTGAATTTCTGCCATTTCTGTCAATGTATTGCTACTACTATTCTTGAATTATCTCTAGCAAAATTTTACTTGTGTGTGATATTAATGATATTGTTGTATAATCTCCACATTCTGTTTGACCACTTTTCTTTGGAATGGGCACAAATATGAATGTCTTCCAGTCAGTTGGCTAGGTAGCTAACTTCCAAATTTTTCTGCATGAACAAGTGAGCACCTTCTGCATTTTTTTTTTTTTTTTTTGTATTCATTTGTTGAAACATCTCATTGGGGATTCTGTGAATTCCTGGAGCCTTGTTTTTCATCAGTTCCTTCAGTGCAACTTGGACTTCTTCCTTCAATATAATAGCAAGTTAAAATTTTGTAATGTTGCCTAATGTATTTTCTAGCATAATCTTCCTGGAGTTAACCTAAGAAGAGATTTTCTGTGGTATCAGCATATACATCTACATACCGTGGGGCAAGCTGCACAAGCATTCTCCCACAACCATCCTGATGCACATTTCCTGACAAACAATTGATCATAAAGTACATCCTTGCCTTCTCTGTTGTTTGCTGAGGGCAGTTAAAGTTTTAGAAGAAGTTACCTATCCCAAGGCTCTAAATCATAGGCTCTGTAATTGGGAAGGAAGAAAAGAGGATTTAGGAAAAAATAAATTTTAATTCAAAAACTGGAGCTTTGATTCAGACCTACATTGGTCATTTTCAATTATGACAAGCACCTCAAATTTAGAGTGCTCTTATACATTCCCTCCTATTGATCATAGATGTCTGCAGAGATTCACTGATCACCATCATGAGTGCTTTCTTCTGCATAAGCTTCTAATTGGAACTTTGGGTGGCTGCTTATTAAGCTTTTAAGATCCTAGATACTACCCATCATTCCATTCTATTTAAAGGAATAGTTACTAGTGGCAGGCAGGCACCATCCAGTTAAGTGGGCTCTTCACTATGCTGTAACTCAGACACTGCACATCTGTGATCTTTTGGTGGGAGTATGTGTGCAGTGAGGTCACATTTGGAGGAAGAACTTAGCATGAAGAAAAGGTTAATTCAAGATGTGAAATCAGTTTTCTCTAAAGGTATATATCATTTCTGAAAAGTGCATAACCCTCTGCGTGACAAGGGATTTAGTAATTTGGTATAAGCATTATACAAACATTTCAAAATACATTCAGTTAGTCTAAAATAATTATTACAATGTTGTTGTTGTTGTTGTTATTTGCCGTCGAGTCGGCCCCGACTCATAGCGACCCCTCCTTAGGTTTCCGAGGCAGTATCACTACGGAAGTAGGATTGCCCAACCTTCCTTCCAAGGAATAATCAAGATAATTAAACCTATCTGCAATATAGAACATAGCCAAGAACAAATATCCTCAGGTAACCAGCTAAAAATACCAACAAAATGGGAGCAGACATGGAGGTGATTGAATGAAGCCAGGCTGCTCTCTTGGGGATCTGTTTAATGTCTCATTGTACTTCTCCTGAAGAGTTTATCCAAAGGCAGAAGGAGGTGTTAGTCATGGCACAGACCCCTTGTACCAGAAGGAAGTCAAGAACAATTCCATTAACTAACACAACCCAGCAGGGACCTAAAGATTTCTACTGGGCTGCTATCCCGTGAGTCATGCCATTGGCTTTTTGTGCCAGAGTGGCAGATAAATTTCAAGTTCAAGGATGCCATCAACTGGTAAAAGGGACCAAAGGAACACCTATCTGTCTCCGGGCCTCTCTGTTAAAGGGTTTTCATTAGGTTCCATAAGTTCCCTTTTGTACTGGGCAATGATTTTCAAATCACTTGTCCACTGTGTACTTTTCTCATAGGAATGAATATTGAAAGGAACCCCTGGAAGACTGTAATAAATTGGCCCATTGTGTCCCATCTATCTAGGCAGTATAATGCCCAAGTGTAGGTTCCATTACTCAGGTTCAATCTTTTTCTAGTAGGATAATCCATCCTCCACCATAAAAACACATATCCAAAACCAGCACAGATAATGCTATTTCCAGGATACAGGTATACCTTGGAGATATTGCAGGTTTGGTTCCAGACTGCCACAAGAAAGCAAATATCACAATACAGTGAGCTGTGAATTTTTTTTGGAGTGCATATAAAAGTTATGTTTACACTATACAGTTGTCTATGAAGCGTGCAGTAGCATAATGGGAAATTTTGAAATACTGTGAGAATTATAAAAATGTGACACAGAGACATGAAGTGAGCACATGCTGTTAGAAAAATGACACAAATTGACCTGCTCAATGCAGAGTTGACACAAACCTTCAATTTGTAAAAAAAATGAGATATCTGTGGAGGGCAATAAAGCAAATACAGTAAAGTGAACTTTGCCTGTCATTGTGTGGGAAGGAAATATTTTGATTAACTTTCTCAAGCCAACGTTCTGTTAACAAGTTGTTACAAATCAATAAATGCCATTCTTAGAGGGCCCCGGAATCTAAGGGGGGATGAGTCCTTCTTATGTATTCAGGCAATTCCTTTGTCTTCTTGGTAAAATCCCAAAGTACCTAGGGAATTCTTCATGTTGGACAAATAACTAATTTGGAAAACACGGACATCTTTGTGTCTCACACAGCAAGCTTTCAAAAGTTTGATCTGGTCAGGACTGATGGGTTGGGTTCAACTGAAGCATGATATCTGAGGTCGGTCTAACAAGCCAAGAGGATGGCATGCTCTTACACGTATAGCTTGCTTAAAGGTGATGTTGAAGTTAACAGCAGAATTGGGTGTAAAACTAAAATTCAGTGTAGACTATGCTAATGGACCTGAATTTTGACATCCAGATTGTGGAGACAGGTGACAGATCCAACATTCAGTCAAATTACTGGCACCAGCTACTGATTGGGCTAATCTAACAAATGTTTTTTCTCTCCATGCACTAATGGAAGCCACTGACAGCAATACAATAATATTAAAAAGGGTTTCATAAATAAGAAAAATTACCCAAAATAATATAAGGCAAATAACATAAAAATAACAGCTATAATAAAGTAGTTTCCTTTGGTCACCTGCATGACAAAAGTAAAATTTTACTTAGGGATAATCCCACAAGTGTGTCATAAGACAATTGATATAAGCATAGCTACAATTATTAAGTAAAGTTAACTGAATAAGGATAAAATTTACCAGGCAGTAAGACCACTATGGTGGGGTACTTCCAGTAGCATAAAAGTAGTTATAATTGTAAAGCAAAATTCAAAGATTTCAGCCGGATGCATGAAGTCTTGTTCCATGATCTTGGGATTAGCGGTCTACTTCAGAAGTCATCTACTTCTGGTCACTAGGGTGTTTCAAAGTGATTATCGGTTCTCTGGAAGGTTGGCAAGTCCGTGAAGGTGCCTTGACTTTCTTTAGTTGAGACAAAATATCCAAGTCTTAATTCCCTGTAATTTGGCAGCATGTAGGTTAGTAAGGAGGACTGGATACGGTCCTTTCTAGCAAAGCTCATGGTCAAGATAAAGTGAAGGGTCAGTGGGAAGGGGAAGACCCTTAAGGAGATGGATTGACACAGCGGCTACTATGATGGGGTCAAACACAGCCAAGATTGTGAGGATGGAACACCACCAGGCAGTGTTTTGCTCTGTTGTCCATGGGATCACCACGAGTTGGAGCTGCCTTGATGCTCCAAAGCATCTTTTAATTGATGTCTTTTCCAGTGTACAGTCTCCTGGTGCAGTGTTAGGTAAGCTCTGATGCTCTGATTCTCTGTCATCAAAAGCTTCCTTACCTTGTGAGAAATATTCCTTGGAAAATTGCCTTAAAGATTGGTAACATTTTAGTAATTCTAACTAGACAGTATTAGAGTCAATGTGAGCAGTAAAACAAAGGAGGGCTGTAGGCTCTCCAGTAATCATCTTATGTAGGTTAAGTTTATGGGGATCAATAGAGTTGACCGTTCAAAAGAGCTAGAGGAAGAACTTTAATCTGAGGTAAATTGAGAGACTCACAATGCTTAGCCTACTGAGCTTTTATTACACCATTGGTCCTTTTCACAAGAGCAGAAGATTGCAGATGGTATGGGCAATGTAATCTCTGAAAAATGGGGAAGATTCAGCGCATTTCTCAGACAACTTATCTGGTAAACTTATCTGTCACTGCAGAAGATTTTTTGTGCTCCCCAAGACGGGAGCCACAGGGACCCAGGTGGGGGTGATACGAGAGGTCTCCAACAGCAAGACAAACTTGTCTGTCGGTTTGTCCTACTGTGGTGACATGTAGACATGAATTTTGAGGCTGAGCCTCTGGTGCTTAAAACCCAGCGAGATGCACCTGGTGCACAGGTAACAGCCCAGATTATAGACTG
>NW_006921831.1:3881214-3888577 GCF_000298275.1 Orycteropus afer afer
GCTTCAGGATGGATCACAGCTCAACTAATGCAAACAGAAATCATCACCACTGGGCTAACACGCAACATCATGAGAAACAGAGAACATAATGAATCTGTCAAGGATTTCATTTCACTGAACCCTCAATCAATGTCCAAGGAAGCAGTGGTCAAGAAATTGAAGGACGTATTACATTGGGCAAATCTGCTGCAAAAGACTTCTTTTAAACAAAGAAAAACAAAGATGTCACTTTGAGGACCAAGGTGCACCTGACAAAAGCCTTGGTATTTTCAATCGCCTCATATGCATTTGAAAGCTGGACAACAAATATGGTAGATCAAAGAATTGATGCCTTTGAATTATGGTACTGCCAGAAGAATGAAAAAATTGGTCTTGGAAGAAGTACAGCCAGGATGCTCCTCAGACATGAGGATGGTGAGATGTCACCTCGCACCTTTGAACATGTTATCAAGAGGGACAATCCGTGATGAAGGGAACAAAGAGGAAAACCCTCAATGAAACTGATTGACATGGTGGCTGCAACGATGGGTGCAAACATGGCAAGGTTGTGAGGATGGTGCAGGACCAGGAAGTGCTTCGTTCTGTTGTATGTAGGGTCACTGTGAGCAACCAATTCAGTGACATCTAATCACAACAGGTGGGGCGTTCATGGAGGACCCACATTATAGGGATACATAACAACTCGGGAAGCACTGGTTGGGTTAAGCCTTGTCTATGATTTAGTAACAGTATCTAAAAAACATCCTGCCTTTTTTCCATATACCAATCTCATCAGTTTCTACTAATTGTTGATGTTTTATAAGTTGCTCTGAAGTTGATTCAAAGGAGTCAAGACTGGCAGTAACTGGCAGAGGGCAACGAAGCGAAATGTCTCCTTTCTTTATTGTGGGTGCAGTAGTGATTTTTGAAGCAGCTGCTTTAGCTGCTTGGTCAACAAGAGCATTCCCTCTAAGCTCTTCAGTTTGGGGTATTCCCTTCTGCTCATGAGCTATTTTTATAACATCAGTTTCAGAAGGGAGCAGCAAAGCCTCTAAAAGGTCCACCCTAAGTTCCACTCTTTATGGTAGTTCCAGAAGAAGTTAGAAATCCTCTGTTTCCATAATGTACCAAAATCATGTACAATTGTAAAACAATGCTGTTAATCTGTAAAAAATATTCACTGACTTTCCAGAAACCTGCAGACAGGCTGTAGTGAGAGCAATCAGTTCAGCTTATTGAGCTAAAGTGGGTTTGCAGAGAGCCTGACTCTCAAGAACTTTGGTACAAGTTGTAACAGTATGCGCAGTTTCATAGCAAGAGCTAGTAGGTTTAGATTTCACATTGGAGCCATCCACAAACAAAATTAAGTCAGGATTAGTTAAAAGTGTTTCCTTCAAATCCTTTGAGGGATCAATATTTGTTCATTAAGTCTAAACAGTCATGAGAAAGATAGACATTCTCATCACCCATGAGGAGATAAGAAGCCAGATTCAAGCAGGCCGGAGTATGGAGTCTAACACTGGAAGCAGTTAGGAGAAGGCCTTTGTAGGAAGTAAGTCTGCAGCAGGAAGATGTCGAATTAAAACATAATTAAATAAAGCAGATACAGTGTGGGGCACATAGACACACAGTTACCAGCACTATCCAACAATGCTGTTGTTGTCAGGTGCCATCGAGTTGTCTCCGACTCATAGTGACCCCAAGTACAACAGAATGAAATATTGCCCAGTCCTTTGCCAGCCTCTTGATCCTTGCTATACCTGAGCCCATTGGTTCTGGTTCCCTAGTACTGCTCTGACAAGACTATACTACAAATGAGATCTTGAACAAACAGAAGTTTATTCTCTTATAGTTTGGAGGCTTGAAGTCCGAGTTCAAAGTGCCGGGCTCTAGGGACTGGGTGAAAGCCCCTCAACCTTGGGCTTCAGCTCTGCCTCCTGCTCCCAGCCCACTGAAGCTAGAAGCTTTTCTTCACTCAGACAGCTGCTGGCTTCTGAGATTGACAAGCCCAAGGTTGACAAGTAAAAAGGCACAGTCCCGATGTTACCAAACTACATGCAGGCCATTAATTCAAATCCATTGAAAGTCCCAAGGTTGGCAGAGCATGGCAGGTTGCTGAACAACAACATGACTACATGCAGGGTTCAAGAGTGACATAAGCTAGAGACCATTTCCAAAGCTGTTTCTTATATACAGGAAGCAGACCACATACCCAAAGCAGCTACTCAGCTGCTCCAATAGATCCACCATGGAGTTCATTACCAATCTCACCATGGGGAGTAACTACATCCAGCTTCCCTACATCCACTCAACCAGGCCCAGCCAGGGTGACACACAAACTTAATCACCACACCGTCATTGTAGCCACTGCATCAATCCATCTCATTGAGGGCCTTCCCCTTTTTCACTCCTCCACTTTATCAACCATGACATCCTTTCTGACAACATGACCAAAGTAGTTGAGATGAAGTCCGGCCATTCTTGTTCTCAAGGAGCATTCCAGCTGCACTTCTTCCAGGACAGATTTGTTAGCTCTTTCAGCAGTTATGCAAGTACAGTTTTCACTAATTTGTTGGTGGCAGCTACAGCTGTAAGGCAGGGAGCATATCCTTGAGTCAGAGGGTTGAGTTGCAGGCTATTACAGCCCATGTGTCTCTGTTGTCCTTAAGCCATTTCCAGATATTTTATGCACAAATAGAGAAAGATGTAGATGATGATTAGGAAACCTAAGGTGAGTCTAGGAGCTTTGATAGCTTAGTCCCTAAGGCACTTGACTGCTAACCAGAAGGCTGGCGGTTCAAACCCACCAGCCACTCCTCGGAAGGAAGGTTGGGCAATCTACTTCCTTAGAGATACTGCCTCGGAAACACAAGGAGGGGTCACTATGAGTTGGGTCCAACTTGACAGCACATAACAACAACAACAAGGTGAGTCTGCTTGTCAGAAATTTCTTTACTTTAGTTATTGCTTCCTTATCTGTTGTTATTTGGCATGAATCTGGTTCAGAGTTTTTCAAATATTTGCACCAACGTTGAGCCATCATAAAAGTTAGGGATCCAGGCTCAACAGGAACCACAAAAGCCTAAAGCCTCTCATGGTAGTTTCTTTGTTTTAGGTATTGTTGTTGTTGTTATGTGCCGTCGAGTCGGCCCCGACTCATAGCGACCCCTCCTTGGGTTTCTGAGGCAGTATCACTACGGAAGTAGGATTGCCCAACCTTCCTTCCGAGGAGTGACTGGTGGGTTTGAACCGCCAGCCGTCTGGTTAGCAGGCAATTGTCTTAGCCACTATGCTACCAGAGCTTTTAGGTATAGGAAAAGCAAAATTGCTTATTTTTGTTTAAGGACAACAGAGATGCCTTCTGCAGAAATTAAATGACCTAAATAAGGGACAGAGAGCTAGACCAATTATAATTTTCTTTAGAAACTTGTTTCCTCTGATTGCTAAATGCTTTAACATGATGACACTATCTTTAAGGCAAGCTGCTGGGAGGCAGAGCAACTAGTAGGTCATCAATGTATTGCAGCAGTATGGACTTGTTGGCAAACTTTCAGGGTTGTAAACTGCATGCAAAAATCTGAGAGAAATATGTTGGAGATTTGGTAAACCCTTAAGGTATTACAGTCCAAGTAAATTGTTGTCCTCCCCCCCGCCCCCAAGAAAAACAAACAAATGTTGGCTCTCATGATGCACAGAAATAATCAAAAAGGCACAACAAGAATCAATAAAAGGAGTTGCATTTGGAGGTATATTGGAAAGTCATAAATGAGGATTAGGAACACAGGGATCTAGGAATGACAGTGTGGTTGATTGCCCACAAATCTTGAAAAATCTCCAACCTCTGTTGTTTGGCTTATTAATAGGCAACACAGGCATGTTACAAGGGCTGGCACGAAGAACAATTACACCTTTAGGAAGGAAGTCTTGCATAATGGGAGCTAGTCCCTCTTTGGAGTCTCATTTAAGGGGAATTAAGGGATCTTTTGCTTTAGGTGTAGCCATCTGGATTTAGATGGGTTCTGCTGATAAGACTCACCCCACATCAGTAGACATGGTGACCCATAGGGTTTCAGGCATCAGTGAAACAGCGTCAGTGGGAAGTAAGTGTGGTGGAGTTAAGGCAGCTTTGTGTGTGACTAACACTTCCAAACAACAGGCGGCTTCTGCCCTCTGAACTAGTTTGGATTCAAGTTCCTTGGGGTTTTGGCACATTGGGTAAGTTTAATAATACCTCTCCCTTTTCTGTGAATTATAAATTACAATCCTACTTGGATAAAAGATCTCAGCCTAACAAATTTAAGGGAGAACTAAGTACAAAAGAATGTAAATATTCAATGGGTCCAAAGGATATGCAGATAGACTGAGAATGGACCAATGTTTGTTCCCAATTAGTAACCCATCATTCTTGAAGTTTTTATACTCCAGGGCAGGGGCTTTTGTAAAGATTGGGGGTTTAAGAAAGACAGGGTGTCTCCAGTATAAATTAAAATTTGACAAAGTTCTCCATTAATATTCATAATAGTATTTCCTGTGAATTCAGTGCAACTATGGCAAAGGGCCCTGTTTCCATGTAGTCCCTTCATTCCATGGCAGATTGAAGGGTGCCCAGTTGAGATGTCTTCATCCAACTCTTTAGGTTGTTTTTGTTTATAGGAATTATTTTTCCAATGGCCAGTTTTTGTTTTGCAAACAAATACCTGATTTGGCTGATTTGAGGTTGGTGTGAGGTTTAGATGGGGCTTGCAGTTGGAATTGCAGGGCCATAAGTTTATTACCTTTGAGTCATGTTTGGTATCTAAGGTTTGAGAGAGTTCATGACCAGCTTAATTAGCTCAACAGTAAGGGTGGCTTTCTAATGCAATCAGTGCCTTCTCACAATGGCTGACAATTGGGGCCTGAGGCCAGGCATAAATGCAGCATCGAAAGCTCCAGAAGCACCTGGCTCTAATGGGCTGATTCTGAAGTGAGCAGACATATTTTCAAATAATCTGGTTTGGTAATCATAAACAATCTCATCTTTATTTTCTGTGCAAGAAAGACCTGTGGTTCAATCTATTATTGAGGCGGGGGGAAGCCAAGTGATGGCCTCAAGTGATGTTTTACCCATTGCTTGAGCATCTTCCAGTAGTGTGACTGCTGCTTTATCTAAGTTTAAAGCTAAACCATTTTTAGGATCTTTCCATACAACATATTCTTACCATAATTAGGCTTCTTCAAGTCCTGTTATCACACTGACTAACTGCTCTAGGTCTGGAAGTCCAGGTTGATAAGCTTCAATAAGAATTTTAAATTCCTTGGCAAATTTGTAAGGATTCTCACATGATTTCAGGAAATCTTTCACAATATTACGTAATTCTGTGTGAGTCTAAGGAATAAAATTAGGTTTATTAGGGTTAATCAGGGTTCATTAAGTTAATTAGGGTCATGAAGAGACTCCCTGGAATCCATGGGCCTAATTTTGAAAGGAAGGAGCTCTGGTGGCACAGTGCCTAAGGAATTTGATTGCTAACCAGAGGGATGGTGGTTCAAACCCACCAGCTGTTCTGCGGAAGGAAGGTGAAGCAGTCTACTTCCATAATGATTTTTGGAGTTCTGATGGTGAAGTGTCTAAGTCATTTGACTGTTATTCAGAAGGTTGGCAGTTCAAACCCACCAGCCACTCCATGGAAGGAAAATGGGGCAATCTGCTTCTGTAAAGTTTTACCACCTTGGAAACCCAATGGGGGTCGCTATGAGTTGGGACTGACTTGGTGGCAGTGAGCTTGTCTGCTTGTTTGTTTTTTGGTGATCTTAAAAAGCATTTCAGAAATAAATTTGGGCTCCTTAACAGGTTCCTGAGGAAAGAAAGACAGCCTGGAGAGTATCGCCAGGAGCATAAGAAGGCAGAGAAGGGTGCACAGGAGAGATGTCTGGCAAAGGAGCCAATGGTTCTGGAACAACCTGAGAAGGTGGAACAAAAATCTGCCATTGTAGCTCCTTATTTTGTTTAGTTAACTTAGAAACAGTATACTGCAGGGAAACACTTTTTCTATCTTGATGTCTCTTAGAACCTTCTAGGGACCGGTTAAAATAGGCATCTTTTTTTGTTTTCTTTTCTAATTTACTGCACAGAAAAACTAATTTAGATAAATGAAAAGAACCCCAAAGTGGCCACATACTTTCCAGACTGTCCTTGGTAAGGTTATGCCAAACAGACAAGAACAAATATGTGGCAAGGTCATTCTGTTTGCTCATGTACTGGGCAGGAGTCCCAGAGGGAAACTCTGGATTGCCTCTAGATGAAGCATTCTTCGTGTTTCTAAGGTTAGTAAAGCGTTGAGGATCAAAGCTGCCCATATTACAAAGTCAAATTAAATTCCTGATGGGGTCATGCTGTAGGCTGTAGCGTTGTGGTTTGCTTTAACCAATATGTGCAGAGAAGTTGTCTTGTGATCAGTAGGCAGTCTAATGCTTCTGGTCCATCCTCTGTACCCGTTTCTCTTGTCACAAGAGTCTTTTAGATGGTAGAAAGTGTCCTAGAAGCTTTAAAGATGCTCACCCTATGCCCACAGACTTTGCAGTTTATAAGCTGTGATGTCTCTTGGCTATGACAGAATAAACTAACAGAGGGCTTTAAAACAATCTTGGAAGAACAAGACAGACCCTCAATAAAGCTCACAGAGTGATGATGCATATAGTACTGTGTTGTCAGTGAAGGCAAACATGGGTATACAGGTGGATAGATGGGTGGACAGGCTGCACTATTAGGTATGTCTATGAAGCAGGGAGTGTACCCAAGACCAGGTATAGGGTTGGCAGACAATGATCCTATAAGTTTATGTGTATGATCAGAATTCCCAGGTGTATAGTAGAGCTGACAAGGGGCAAGGCTGTAGTCACTGCTTGGTCACAGCCAGCTACCCAGAGGGACCAAGTAGTTGAACCTGTGGGCTCGGGACCATAGTCACAGGGGACGTCAAGCTCAATTGGCATAATATACTACACAAAACATTGTTCCACCTCCTACTTTGGAGAGTAACAACTGGGATCTTAAAAGCTTGCAAGCTACCATCTAGATGCAACAATGGGTCTCTCCTCATCCAGAGAAAAGAAGAATGAAGAAAACCAAAATTCATGGAAACAATTAGTCCTAGCGACTAGTACACTATGCAATCTGAAGCCTATACAACTATGAGACCAGAACTAGATGGTGCCTGGCTACCACTGTCAACCACTGGGAGGGGGATCTATGTAGGAGATCCTGGATAGAGAGGGAGAACAGTGTGGAACAAAACTCAAAATCATTTGGGGGGAAAAAAAAAGAGGGGACCAGGTTGGCTGGTCCAATAGAGCCTGGTGGAATCACTGAGACTATGGCCCCTAGCTGCCCCTCAGATCTGGAATC
>NW_006921831.1:3889317-3907367 GCF_000298275.1 Orycteropus afer afer
ACAGGCATATGAGTTGAACATTTACCTGAGGTAGATACACTCCTTGGAGAGAACAATCATGGGATAAAGAAGGGCTGCTTATGCACAGGGAGACAGCTCAGGGGGCAGGAGTGTATGGAGGGATGGGCATAGGGAAGAGGTAACTATGGGGAGGAAGTGGGAGGGGAGCTGTTGCATCGGGGTAAATTGTGGTCAATGCCATGAGACAAAGTATATGTGAACTGCTGTATGGAAAGTGAATTTGCTCTGTAAACTTTCACCCACATCACAATAAAAAAAAAAAAAAAAGAGTGATGATGCAGAGAAAGCAGCACCAAGTTTAAGAGACTGTTCACCTGGTGGTGACTCAGAGTTCGCAGAGCAGAGAGCCCAGAATGGCTCCACTGGTACCAGAGCCCAGGTCATCAAGTCTTCCGGGATTGCTGTGGCTGATGTACCCTCAAACTCCACAATTCTGACACTGGATATGGTGCAGAATAAAGTTCCAATACTCTGTTAGGAGTAAAGCAAAGAGGCTTATTGAGGAACAGACAGTTTGAACTGGAAAGCACAGGATGGAGATTATAAAATTCTCCAATATTCTGGTGGAGAGGTGAGTTTTTTAATACAGAAAAATGAGGAAGAGACCACAGTCATGGACCGTGGGTTTACATGTCATTACAACATAATAGCAAGTTAAAATTCTGTAAGGTTATATAATTTATTTTCTAATACACACTTCTGGAAGTTAACCTAGTGGGCAATTTTCCTGAATTATCTACATGTACGATCCTTGCTATACCTGAGCCCATTGTTGCGGCCAGTGTGTCAATCCATCTTGTTGAAGACCTTCTCCCTTTTCACTGAAAAAGCATGCTTTGTCGAGCATGAAATTTTCCAGTATTATATCAGACAGTGTTTCACTGCTATTCATAAGGTTTTTACTGGCCCCTATTTTGAGAAGTGGATGGCCCCTTCCTTCTTCTGAGCCTGTCTTAGTCTGGAAACTCCACTGAAACCTGCTTACCATGGGTGACCCTGCTGATATTTGAAGTACTGGTGACATGGCCTCCAGCCTCATAGCTACATGCAAGCCACCACAATATGACAAATTAACAGATGAGTGGTGGAAAGTAGGTATAACAAGGATTGTGAGGCTGGCACTGGGCAGTGTTTCATTCTGTAGTGTGTAGGGTGTAGGTAGTAGTGTAGAGTCAGAGCTGATGTGATGGCACTTAACACCACCACCACCACCTACAGAAACATTCTTCCTGGGGCATGCTGCAAAGCTTCTCCCAAAGCCATCTTAGTAAATATTTCTTAGCAAACATGTCTTCATAAGCCATATCCTTGCCTCCTCCATTGTTTGCTGAAGGCAGCTAAAGTTTATAAGAAGTTACATGTCTCAAGGCTCTAAATCACAGGCTCTGTCCTTAGGAAGGCAGAAAAGAGGACTTAGGACAAGATAAAGTTTAATCAAAGTTAATGGAGCTTTGATTCTGACCTAGGTCAATCATTTCCAACCATGCCATGCACCTCAGTTTTAGAGTGCCCTCACGTAGTGTCCAAATGGAAAGCTAGAGGGGCAAGGTGGGGAGATCCCACCTTTACTTCTAACTGCATGGTAAGGGTCAGTGAGTCCAATTCCCACCTGGAAGTAGATCCAGGCTTCACCTTCCCACATCTCCATTATTCTTGTCCCAGCCACTTCATGTGGCACTCCCTCACTCTCACCTTAACAACCCAGAGATAGGTCACATGTGATCTCTGAGCCAGATAAAAACATCCATGACCACCTGGACCAGATCAACTTCAGACCAGTCAGTCTCCCTCTAGCCTCCTGGGGTTAGGACACAAACTGAAAGGACTCTATCCTTCTTCATCAACTGCCGTGAAGGCTTTCTCTGCCACCCAGCCACTCACATCTAGGTTTTCACAAATTAACCACCTTTGCAACCTTTCTCTGAATTAACCGTCTCAAGCTAAGGCAGAGTCCACAACCTTTCTCTGAATTAACCATCGTGAGCTAAGGCAGAGTCTCACTGCTCCTTGGGAGTTCTTTAATTCTCCAGAATGACTCCCCAAGTTCACGGAGACTATTATCAGTACTTACAGTTACCCACTTATTACAACCAGAAGGGATACAAATGAAGAGACACATCAGGGAAAGTCTGGGAGAGGCTCCAGCACACGGTATGTGCCACCGTCTCTTTTGCATGGATGTAACACCAATCCAGGAAGCCTCAAGGTTTCTGTATGTAGGGTCTCCTATAACAGTCATTGCATATGCGTCATTGATGGGCTCAATGACTATGCATGACTGAATCCATCATGCACCTCTTCCTTCCCAAGGTTTGCTGAGGTGTGTGTGTGAGGGGTGGCTGTGCAGCCCTTACACGTGTTTAAGTGTTACCTGGTTCTTTTAGAAAAACAAATACACCCTGATTGGTTGAGAAATTCTAAGGATTATTCTCTGGAATCAGAAACAAAAGCCCAAACAAATTGAGTTCTATATTTCACAGCAAACTTCCCCTTTCTTATAAGGACAGCAGGCATATTTGATTTAGGGCTCACCCTAATCTCACATACTTTCAGTCTGATTACATCTGCAAAGTGTCTCTAACCAAAGTTGTATTCACAGGCTCCAATGAACATGAATTTTTTGGGGAGATTATTCAATCCAGTAAACCCACCCTCCAGTTCCCCCAAATCATATCCTTCCCATGTGCAAAATGCATTCACCTCATACCAACAGCCCCAAAATCTTAACCCACCCCATCATTCTCCCTAAATGCAAAATCTCATCTAAATGTCACCAACTGAAAAAAGTTCCAAATCTCATATTCTAAATCAGATATGAGCAAGTCTCTGGGTACCATCTGTCCTGGGACAAGAGTCCTCTCCAGCCACAGACCTGTGAGGCTAGAAAACAAGTCATCTGTTTCCAAGATATAATGGTGGGACAGGCATGTACATCTCCTTTCTGAAAGAATAACATGGAAGGCATAAAGAGGTCATGAGTCATAAAGAAGCCCTTGATCCAGAAACCTCCATTATACTTCAGAGCCTGAGAGTAATCCTACATGACTTGGTGTCCGTCCTCGACCCGTTCCCCCTCTTAGCTCTTCTCACATGACTCTACTGTTGTAGAACCATCTCCGATTCTGCCCTTGAGAACCGTTTTGTCCCTTTCAGTCCAGATTGGTAGCATTTCTGCTGGTATAAAATTCTCAAAAGCCATTTTGGTCTTCTGTGCATTTTGGGGAATCTGGTAGCATAGTGGCTAAGACACTTGCCTGCTAACCAGACGGCTGGCGGTTCAAACCCACCAGCCACTCCTCGGAAGGAAGGTTGGGCAATCCTACTTCCGTAGTGATACTGCCTCGGAAACCCAAGGAGGGGTCGCTATGAGTCAGGTTTGACTCGACGGCACATAACAACAACAACAACATACCATTAGACATAAGGCTAATATACAGATCCTTCCTGGATAACCTCATCTCTATTCCTGGCTTCTGCTAAGGTGGTTGAGTGGATCCACCAGTCACACGTCTGATTTCTTTGGTAAAAGGTTGCCTAGGCTCTTGTCTCCAGAGCACACCAGATGAATAGGCTGAGAATTCCTCCAGCCATCAAGTGCTGGTTCCTTCTTGTTAACAGTTCAGCCCTCAATTTATCTCTTGTTCTCATATTTTCTCTTGTTGCAATAAGGAACTAGGCCACACCTTAACTCTTTGCTTGGAAGTCTCCTCAGCTAAATACTCAAGTTCATCACTTATAACTTCTACTTCTTAACTAGGGTAGAACACCATTTTCCAAGTTTCTGCCACTTTATAACAAGGATCACTTTTCCTCCAGTGTCCTATGACGTGTCCCTCTTTGTCTAATCCCTTGCAGGAATCACCTTTGAATGTTGGTATTTGCAGCAGCATTGTGTTCATGACAATATGTGTATTCTCCAGCGTGACGGATAAAGGAGCCCTTGTTGTGCAGCAGTTAAGCTCTCAGCTGCTAACTGAAAGGTCAGCAGCTCGAGTCTTCCCAGCGGCTCCAAAGGAGAAAGAGCTGGTGATGGCTTCCCACAAAGATCACAGCCCAGAAACCCTCTGAGCAGCTTTACTCCACATGGGGTCTTTACGAGGCAAAGGTCTACCTGCCAGCACCTAACAGCAAGCTGATGGAAGCCTTGTCTGCAGTTCTCCTCACTTCTGAGCTCTCACCGAATTGCCTTTAACATCCCTATTTCTCCCAACAGTCTCTTCAAGACAGTCTAGGCTTCTGCTTATCATATGCCTCAAAAGTCTTCTAGCGTCTATGTATGATGCGATTCCAAAGTCACTTCTACACTTTTAGGTGTTTGTTACAGCAGGGCCCCACTCCCCAGTACCAGCAACTAGAACAGTCAGGGCCCTCTGGAGAAACAGAACCAATAGGACAGTATGAACTGGTCACTGCTGGGTCAGCTGTGACCCACAGCAACCCCATGGGTGTCTGAGCAGAACTGGATCCATACGTTTTCAGTGGCTGGTTTGTCAGAAGAAGCTCGCTAGACCTTTCTTCCAAGGCACCTCTGACAGACTCAGACCTTCTGCCTCTCTGTGAGCTGAGCACATGAGCCGTTGGCGCCACTCAGGGTTCCAGGAGATGTTACAGGACAGAGAGCAAGATGTTTGTTTTAAGGAGGTGACTCGTGATTGTGGGGGCTGGCAAGTCCCAAATCTGTAGGGCAGGTGGCCGCTGGAAACTGAGGCAGGAGTTGAAGCTGCAGGTCGTTAGGCAGAATTTGAAAAAGGCATGAGGGACCCTTTTCCCAAAACCAGACTCACTGCCATCAAATCAAGTCTGACTCATAGCAACCCCATTGGGTTTCCAAGGCAGTAAATCTTTACAGAAGGAGATTGCCCCATCTTCCTTCCACAGAGTGGCTGATGGGTTTGAACCACCAACCATCTGGTTAGCAGTCAAATGCCTTAGGCACTGTGCCACTAGAGCTCCTTAAGGGACCTTTGAAGGTGCTAGAGAAGTTCTGCACCATGACCGTGGTGATATCAGGACGGCATGTATTTGTCAAACCCACTGAACCATCCACTTAACTTTGGTGAATTTTACTGTAGATGAATTATACCTTGACAAAGCTACCAGAAAGAAAATCTACTTCTGTTTGGAGAATTGATGGTCCAGTTGTGGTGGTTAAGCTTGTGTGTTAACTTGTCTGGGCCTGGTTGAGGGCTGGGCAGCTGGACGTATTCCCCATGGTGCGATTGGTAATTGACTCCACAGTGGCATCTACTGGAGCGGCTGAGTAGCTGGTTTAGGGATGGGGCTGCTTCCAGCAGATAAGAAGCAGCTTTGAGGAAGGGCTCCAGCTTTTTGGCATGCTAAGCTCCTCCTGGGAGCTCTGGTAGCATAGCGCCTAAGGCACTTGACTGCTCACCAGAAGGCTGGCGGTTCAAACCCACCAGCCACTTTTCGGAAGGAAGGTTGGGCAATCCTACTTCCGTAGTGATACTGCCTCGGAAACCCAAGGAGGGGTTGCTATGAGTCGGGGCCGACTTGATGGCAAACAACAACAACAACAAGCTCCTCCTAGCAGGAGCTAAGAGACTCCTCCAACTTCAGGAGGTCGGGAGCAGGAGGCAGAGCAGAAGCCTATGTTGAGGGGTAGCTGTAGGAGTTCAGTTTGTGTGTCAACTTGGCTGGGCCTGGTTGGGTGGCTGGGCAGCTGGATGTAGTGTTCCCCGTGATGAGACTGGCAATCAACTCCATGGTGGGATCTGCTGTGAGCAGCTGAGTAGCTGCCTTAGGGAATGTGGTCTGCTTCCTGTATATAAGGAGAAGCCTTGGGGAACAGTCTCAAGCTTATGGCATGCTTGGACCCTGCATGTAGCTGTGTTGTTGTTCAGCAGCCTGCCGTACTCTGCTGACCGTGGGACTTACAATGAACTTGCATTAATGGCCTGCCGTGTGGTTTGGTAACATCGGGACTGTGCCTTTTTACTTGTCAGCCTTGACCTTGTCAGTCTCAGCAGCCAGCAGCTGTCTGAGGGAAGAAAAAGCTCCAGCTTCAGTGGGCCGGGAGCAGGAGGCAGAGCTGAAGCTTTCACCCAGCCCCTGGAGCCTGGCACTTTGAACTTGGACTTAAAACCTCTGAACTGTAAACGAATAAACTCCTGTTTGTTAAGGCCATCCCATTTGTGATATATTCCTGTCAGAGCGGTGCTAGTAAACCAGAATGTGCCCAGAGGCAGTTCCTCCCCTCACTCCTGGCCCAAGCCTCTGCCTATGTGGGCAGGGGGCTGCCCACAGAGCAGTGTGCCAGCTTCCCTCCACCCCTGCAGCTCCACCCACGGTGAAGGCTTCTCAGGGGCCCTGTTCAGCCTCTTGGGCAAGACCCAACAGCCTGGCACAGTGGCAGACTTGGTTCAAGGGAAGCTAGGAGGGGCTCCCGTCTGTAAGTGCCTCCTGGTAGTGAGGGCGGTCCGGGGGAAAGGGGGGGAGCCTTGCGCCTGGGTAACCCCAAGTCCAAGGGGTCCAACTTCCAGTGAGGAGAATGCTGCCTCAAAACTCAGGCCTCCCGACCCAGCAGGGGTGGGGATGTGTCCCACGCTGGCGGGAGCTGTGGAGGAGAGTCAAGGGGGACAGCTAGGGCCCTTCCCTGTGGTAGGGTCCAGTGGGGGACCCCAGGGTTCCTCCGTAGCCCAGTTCTGCCCAGGTTGGGAAGGCGTGGGTGTGTCTCCTAAGCCCGCGAACCAGAAAGAACCAGAGAGTTGAGTTAAACGCATGGAATAAATGGGTGGGGAGCGCATTCTTAGGAGTGGCTTTTGTTCCTTCACCCCGGAAAAGCTAGCCTGCAAGCAAGCCCCGCGGACTTCCCCGGACCCTTCGCCCATACGGGAGCAGTCAGCAGCCGAGACGCGCCAGGCCCACGCGGGGCCGGGCGGCAGCTCCGGAGGGTTCCCGAGCCAAAGCGCTGGATATTTTTGGATCATTGCTCCCCTTCCTGCGGAGACCACCGACTCCCCTCCTCCCTGCCCGCTGGCAGCCCGCGCGCAGAGCTTAACCAGGGCGTAGCGCGTGCGCGGGGACCGTGCCCCGCACCCTCCGCGGAGGAAGGAGACAGCGGGCCACGCTTGGAACCACATTTATGAAGTAAATGCAGTCAGCGTGGGTGCTGGCCTCGCGGGGCCTAGGCGCGTTCCTCTCTGCTCCCTCCTGGGCGCGCCACCAAGAGCCGCTGCAGAGAGAAACCGAGCCCAAGGCAGTGGAGCCGGAGACGCGGGCTCGGAGGCTCCTGGTCTGAGCGAGGCATGACGGTGTTTATGCTCCGGTGACTTGCGGCCTCCCAGCCGTGCATTCTGGGCACGGCTGTCCTCGTGTTTACTCTGTTAATGAAATACGGCTCTGGACCCGCGGAAGGTCCCAGCCTCGGAATTGCTCAGGACCAAGCGGTGCCTGGGCTCCGCCGGCCGCCTCGCTTCCTAATGAGCTCATTTATTTATGAGTTCAATTCGTTTTTATACTGTTATTCGTTTTGCTTCTCAGAGTTGGAGACGCGGATCAGACACTCTTTCACCCCCAGAATCAGGTCACCGTCTGCCGAGCGTACAGATACCCTTCCTTCCACGCGAGGCTGCAAAAACATCCAATAGTGATGTCCAATGTTAATAATTAAAGTTAATAAACTTCAACGGATTGAGTCTGTATTTCTTGGAATTTGCCTGCCTTGTCACAGGTCCCTGCACCCCCCATCAAGGCTCTGCGTGTAAATGCCTGTGAGTTTCCTTCTGCCAAGCTGCTGTGTCCGGTGAAATTCCTGTTTCCTAACATATTGGGAGCTCTGGTGGCATAGTGCCTAAGGCATTTGACTGCTAACCAGAAGGCTGGCAGTTCAAACCCACCAGCCACTCCTGGGAAGGAAGTTTGGGCAATCTACTTCTGTAGTGATACCGCCTCGGAAACCCAAATTGGACTCCAAGGCAATGAGGTTTTTTGTTTTTTTAAAGGGATTGGTTCACTTTCCCGGGACCCTTTCCAGACCTCCACCCACCACATCTCCACTCATCAGCTGCTTGGTCTGGACTTGACCCATATCTGGAGCCCCAAGTGTGGTGGAAGGCTGTGTGGGTGGGTGTCATGGTTGTGCGTATGTTGGCTTGAGCCACCCGGACTCCATCCCACACTCACAAACACACATGAGTCCTTTCCCATCATCCCTGAGAAGCTGAGACCCCTGGACCCCCAGCTCCTTTTATGGACAAGCCACATAACCAGTCTTTCAGCCTCCCCTCCCCGAGGGGCCCTGGGGGCTCCCAGTGGGGGCCTGGGTGCTCAGAGACAGCTCCACAGGGCCCTGAGGCCAGAGGCTTTCAGAAAACACAGCAGTAGGACCCTGGTCATGAGTTGAACTGTGGACTGGGAGTGTGACTGGAGACAGTCTTTGAAGATTTTGTCAGTTCACGTGAGGTTGTGCTGGAGTATGTTGTTGTCATGTGCCGTCGAGTCAGACCTGACTCATGCTGGAGTATGGTGGGTGCTAATCCCCCTGAGGGGTAGCCTTCTGAAAGAGGAAAGACAGACACTGGAAGGATGGCCCTGTGAAGACACACCTTCAAGGCAAGAGACGCCTGGGGTGAGCAGAAGCTGGGAGAGACAGCCCTTCCCCTGTTCCTGGGAGGGCTCGGCCTTGACCGGGCTCACAGCCTGCAGCTCCCTGAGAGGAGAGGCTTCTGCTCTTATAGGACTCTCCCTCGCCTCTAGTGGTCCTTCATCTCGGCGGCCCCAGGACCCTCAGACAACCCCTGGGGTGGGCCCTCAGGATCGTGGGTCCCCCCCTTTGTTGTCACCCCTTCGGGACCGTGGTTAAACCCCCATTTGCAATCCTGTCCTCGGTGGAACCTTGGGACCATGGTTGTCCCCCTGTTTGTGTCCCCCACCCCTGGGGACCATGGTCAGGCTTGATCATGATTTTCTGAGCACCTGCAGGTAAGTCCTGGCTTGGGGGTGGGCAGGGGATGGGCAGATGTGTGCATGGGGTGGAGCGTTAATATCCAGACTGTGTTGGCATCGCTAGGACCCAGGGGCCTCCTCTCCTTGGGCTGCCTGGGCCAGGCCCTGAGAGGATGAAGCCTGCCTAGCCACAGAGGGTATGGCCGGCACCATCCGCTCCCTGCCTCCCGGTACAGCCTGCCAGCCAGGCCGGGGAAGCTCTGCTTCCCTCTTCATGTTCACAGCCCCTCGGCACTAAGGAAGGGGCTGCCATTTGCAGGGGGCGGGACCCGGCAGCTTGGGCCAGGTCTGCCTCTCTGTGCTGCCCAGCATGGAGGTGGACTGGGGCATCCACCAGTGGAAACCGAGGAGCCAGGGCATCCTGGCCGCTGGCTGGGCCCAGGTGCGTGGGATGCAGCAGGGCCAAGAGTGGGTCCCTGCTCAATCTTGTTTCCTGGAGCCCAGTGTTGGGCCCATCACCAGCCCTTCTGGCCTGGGCTTTCTGTAATCAGTTCTCTGTTCCCCCCACTTTGGAAGGGCTGTAAACAGACAGTGTGAGCCAGAGGGGGACTGTCCATGGCCCGAGAAGTGGGTGGGGAACAGGGAGTGAAAATCAAGGGAAGCGTGTGGACTGTTCGCCTGCTCCTAGGACCCCAACTTCTGATCAAGATGGGGCTCTGTTTCGTCTTACTTCTGGAATGTGGCCTTGCTGCTCTGGGACCACCTCTGTGTGGGGTCTCATTGCCCTTGACAACATAACATAGTTCTTAAAAGAGCCTAGTGCCCAAGGCAGACATTTTTTACTAGTTAAGCTCTGTTTTAAGAAGACATTGGGGGACACTTTTGGTTTAAGGTTTAAAGATGATCTGACCATAATCATTACAGGTGTTCATCCAACCTCCATGGCTCTAGGAAGTCTGGAGTCCTGGAGAATTGGAAAATGCAAAGACTTTGAGCATGTATGATTTGATTAGCTTTGAATGCACACACCATGCAACCAACACCTCATCTTGATCAAGATCTTGAACATCGCCAAATCCAGGAAAAAAAAAACAAAAAAAAAAACAACCCACAGCTGCTGTTGAATTGACTCTGACTCATGGGGACCCACATACAACGGAGCTAAACACTGGCCAGTGCTCAGCCAGCCTCACAGTCCCTGCTTTGCCTGAGCCATGGTTGCAGCTGCTGTGTCAGTTCATTCTGTTGCAGGTCTTCTCTTCTTCTTTACCAAGCACAATGCCCTTCTCCGGGACTGGTCCCTCCTGACAACGTGTCCGAAGCACGAGACGACGTCTGGCCATCCTCGCTCCTGAGCAGATGCTGGCCGTGCTTCCTCCAGGACAGGTTCATCCATTCTTCTGGCCGTCTTCTGGCCGTCTGTGGCGTGTTCAATATTCTTCGCCAAGACAAGTCAAAGGCATCAGCTCTTCTTTGACCTTCCTCAGTCACTGTCCAGTTCTCACAAGCACATGAGATGGTTGAAAACCATGGCTTGGGTCAGGGACATCTTAGTTCTCAAAGAGACATCTCTGCCTTTCAACTCTTTAAAGAGTCTCCTGCACGAGATTGTTCAGTGCAAAATGGCATCTTGACTGCTGCTTCCGTGGACATTGATCAAGGGTTCAATGAAATGAAACCCTTGACAGATTCAGTATGTTCTCTGTTTATCGTGATGTTGTGTGTTAGCCCAGTGGTGAGGGTCTCTGTTTTCTTTATGTTGAGCTGTGATCCATCCTGAAGCCTGTGGTCTTTGTCCTTCGCCACCTTTTGCACCACCCAGGGATTCCATTCTGATGTCTATCACCATCGATTTGCTTTGCCTGTTTTCAAATTTCCTGTAAGTGAAATCAGACTGTGTGGAATCATTTGTGTCTGGGTTCTTGTAGGAGCTCTGGTGGCATAATGCCAAAAGCATTTGACTGCTAAACAGAAGGGTGGCGATTCAAACCTACCAGCCACTCCTTGGAAGGAAGGTTGGGCAATCGACTTCCGTAGAGATACTGCCTCAGAAACCCAAGGAGGGGTCACTGTGAGTGGGGACTGACTCAATGGCACTGAGTTTGGGTTTTTTTTTTTTTTTTGGTCTTTTACATATAATATTGTTTTTAAAAATGTTTTCCCTTAATACCTTACAGCTCTATTGAGACATAACTGAAGTACAATTGACACAGAATCAGTGGGTACAGCGTGAACTCCTCCCTGTGAAACTAACTCTATAAGGTAGTCTGACAAAGGACACACAAGGGCAAACATCTCGTGACATATCTACAATGGGCAAGTGCGTAGAGACAGAAGTTTCTTAGTGTCCCCAGGGCCTGGGAGAAGAAAACAGCGGGTTATTGCTTCAGGGAAGCTTCTGGTCAGGGTCATGAAAACATTTGGAAGTGGATAGCACTGATGGCTGACGACATGGATGCAGTTGTTGTTACATGCTGTCAAGTCAGCTCTAATGCAAAACAATGTCACGGAACCATACACTCATAAATGTTAAAATTATAGGGTGAAAATTCCAATTTTCTACCAACATCCTAGAAGTAACAATTGTCTCAAAACCTTTCCTAATGCATTTGTGCATGCACACTACATCAATCTGTCTTGGAAGAAGTACAGCCAGAATGTTCCTTGGAAGCAAAGATGGTCAGACTTCATGTCATCTACTTTGGACATGTCATCAGGAGGGAAATGTCCCTGGAGAAGGACATGCTCGGTAAAGTAGAGGGTCGGTGAGCAAGGGGAAGACCCTCAACGAGATGGACTGACACCGTGGCTGCAATAACAGGCTCAATCACAGCAATGATTGTGAGGATGGTGCAGGATGGGGCGGTCTCTTGTTCTGTTGTACACAGGGTTGCTATGGCCCAGAACCACCTCGGCAGTACTAACAACAACGACATTACATCAAGGAATATGTTGAATCATCAACCATTGCTAGGTAGCAGACTACTCCCAAATTTAATGCCTTCAAACCAAAACCAACATTTATTATTTATTCCCCCACACACACATACAGCATTATAAGAGGCAAGGAGAGCATAATGATAAGCGACCTATTTCTCCAGGGAGATAGGAATTTCTAAATGTGTATACACCAGATAACATGTTCTCAAAACACACACATACACACACAAAATTCACAGCGCTTCCAACAGAAGTGGATAAATTCATAATCACGGTGAGAGATTTTTAGAAACATTTATTTATTTGTGATTTAGGTGAAAGTTTATGGAACAAATTCATTTTCCATACAGTAGCTCTGGTTGCGTAGTGCCTAAGGTATCTGACTGCTAACCAGAAGGCTGGAGGTTCAAACCCACCAGCCACTCCTTGGAAGGAAGGTTGGGCAATCTACTTCCGTAGTGATACCGCCTCAGAAACCCAAGGAGGGGTTGCTGTAAGTCGACTCAACGGCACATAACAACAACAACAACACAGCAGTTCACACACATTTTGATTTAATTGATTGCATTCCCCCCAGTGTAACACGTCTCTTCTCACTTCCTCCCTGTGGTTACCTTTTCCCTGTGTCCTTCTTTCCTGTGCATTTCTGCCCTCTGGGCTGTCTCCCTGTGCAAACACTGCCCTCCTGATGTCCCACATGATTGTCTAAGAAGTGAACCTCCCTGGTGTAATTATTCGTCTCTTAGGCCTGTCTGCTGTTTGGCTGGAAGTGAAGCCACGGGAGTGAGTTCAATTCCAGACCTAAAGGTGACTAGTGATCATAGCCCCGGGGTCTCATCACTCTCCATCAGACCAGCAAGCCTGGTCTTTTTTTATGATTCTGAGCTTTCTTCCACTCTGTTCTCCCACTCTATCCAGGATGTCCAATTTCGATCCCTTTCCGAGTGGTTGGCAGTGGTAGCCAGACGTAAGGTGAGAGATTTTAACACAAAGCTCTGGGTAGCTGACAAGCAGGGAAAACGCCGGAGAGTGACTCAGCAAGGATCTGAACAAGGCCCGACCATGTCCACGGACCAGGTGGACAGCACATTCTTTCCTAGGATGCAGGACATTCACCAGAACCGATCCATGTGCATGGCGCCACGGGACAGCTATGGCTGGCTGGCAGAATTCTTGCTGAAACAGTTGGTTAGAAGCCAGTGAGAACCCTGTGGCCCACACTGGTGCCACCTGCAGCGATCGTGGGGCTGGTACAGGACTGGCAACGTTCCGTTCTGGCGGGCTCAGGGTCTGTACGAGTCGGGGTGATTTGAGAGTAGCTGCAACAAGTCTGTGCTGACCTAGAAAGCCAGTCCCAACCAATGGGAAAGGGCTGGAAGCACACAAGCCGAGTTCTTTGACCACAGTGGAATTAAAGTGGAAGCCAGGATGGGAAAGATAAGCAGAAAATGCTCATCTATTTGGAAGCTAAGCCGTGTCCTCAGCGCCAGACTGTTGTTAATTCTGCATAATCCCACTTGCTTCTGTTCTCCGCTGGCCCCTGGAGAAGGCCATGCTGGAGCTCCCAGAATCCCTTTCGCGTGTATATTCTGACAGCGAGAGGTGTCTGAACGGCGGACGGGAAGGGCCGCCATTGTTGTCCAGTGGCAGCCGCACAGAGGCCATGGCTGTCGTTGGTGGCGGTTTCCCTTTTTCTGGGACCAATCTGAGCATCCCTGTTGAGGTGCTGCAGGTGACCAAGGACACTGGGGGTGGCTCTCAGGCACTTCAGTGCTTCAGCCCTCGAGGTCACAGGTCTGGCTCCCTGCTGGCCCACACTTCCTGAAAGATCTGAAAGTTCAGACCCTGAATGTTTAGGCCTCTAATTGCTTGCAGTAAATCTCTTTCTACTCAAAGTACCCAGAGAGGCTTCTGTTTCCTGACGAAGCGCCCCCTCATGACCTCCCTTGGTATCAGCCCTGTTTCCAGGAATCAAAACCAAAAAACCAAACTCACTGCCATCGAGTTTATTGCCAGCTCGTAGTGATCCCGGTTGGGTTTCCAAGGCTGTAAATTTGTATGGCAAACTGCCCATCTTTCTTCCACGGAGAAAGTTCCAGTTCCACGGAGCGACTGGTGGGTTCAAACTACCACCACATTGGTAAACATCCAAATGCCCTAACCACTACACCACCAGAGCTCCTTGTTTCCAGGAAAGCAGACCTCAAAGATGGGAATCTGGGATTAGTTACCAGAGCAGATCAAGTTCAGTATCAGTAATAACCTTATCACTGTGGAAAACAGGATATAGATACTCCAAGGGCAGAACTAATAAAAAACAAACCATGCCCACTGCTGTGGAGTTGATTCTGACCCACAGCGCCCCTAGAGGACAGAGTAGAACTGCCCCACAGGGCTTCCAAGGCTGCCAATCTTCACGGAAACAGACCGCCACATCTTTCTCTTGCAGAGCAGCTGGTGGGTTCGAACATGCCAGCCCTTTGGTTAGAAGCCAAGGCCTTAAACCATTGTGCCACCAGAGTGCCTTACATGGGCATGTTGTCATTAATACCAAACTAAACTCACTGCCATCGAGTCAGATCTGACTCATAGCGACCCCTCCTCGGGTTTCTGAGGTGGTATCTCTATGGAAGTAGATTGCTCAGTCTTCTGTCCTAGGAGTGGCTGGTGGGTTTGAACCTCCAGCCTTCTGGTTAGCAGTCAGATGTCTTAGGCACTACGCCATGTTGTCATTAGGTGCTGTCAAGTCGACTCTGACTCTTAGGGATCCCACGTACGACAGAATGGAACACTGCCTGGTCTCGTGCCGTCCTCACAATGCTTGCTATGCTTGGGCCCATCGCCGCAGCCAGTGTCGATCCGTCTCGTGGAGCCCTTCCCCTTTCTTGGTGGCCCTTGCTTTAGCAAGCACAATGTCATTTCCAGGGACTTGTCCCTTCTGACAGCATTTCTAAAGTACCTGAGACGAAGTCTGGCTTTTCTTAGTTCTAAGGAGCATTCCGGCTGTACTTCCAAGATAGGTTTGTTCGTTCTGGCAGTTCATGGTATATTCAGCACTCTTCACCAGCACCACAACTCAGAAGTATCAGCTCCTTCCCTCTTCCTTAGTCAATGTCCAGCTTTCACATGCATATGAGGCAATTGGAAACACCAAGGCTTGGATCAGGGGCATCTTAGTCTTCAAAGTGACAGCTGTGCTCTTCAGCACTTGAAAGGTGTCTTGCAGCAGGTTTGCCCAGTGCAATGCGTCCTTTGATTTCCTGACTGCTGCTTCCCTGGGCATTGACTGATCCAAGTAAAATGAAATGCTGGGCAACTTCCATCTTCTCTCCATTTGTGATGATTTTGCTTATTGGTCCAGTTGTAAGGATTTTCATTTTCTTTACGTTGAGGTATAATTCAGACTGAAGACTGTCATCTTTGATCTTCATCAGTAAGTGCTTCAAGTCCTCTTTACTTTCAGCAAGCAAGATTGTGCCAATTGCATATCACAGGTTGTTAATGACCCTTCCTCCAATCCTGATGCCACATTCTTCTTCATATAATCCAGCTTCTTGGATTATTTGCTCAGCATACAGATTAAATAAGTATGGTGAAAGGATACAACCCTGACACACTCCCTTCCTGATTTTAAACTGTGCAGTATCCCTTTGTTCTGTTGAAATGACAGCCTCCTGGTCTACATACAGGTTCCTCATGAACACAATTAAGTGTTCTGGAATTCCCATTCTTCTCAATGTCATCCATAATTTGTTATGATCCACACAGTTGAATGCTTTTGCATAGTCAATAAAACACAGGTAGACATCTTTCTGGTATTCTCTGGTTTCAGGCAAGATCCATCTGGCATCAGCAAGGATATCTCTCATTCCATGTCCTCTTCTGAATCCAGTTTGAATTTCTGGCATTTCCCTGCCAACGTACTGCTGCAATACTTTTTGTATTATTTTCTGCAAAATTTTCCTTGCGTGTGGTATTATTCTTCATTAATTTACATGTTCTGTGGGCTCACCTTTCTTTTGAACGGGCACAGATAATGTACTGCTTCCAGTCAGGTGGCCAGGTAGCTGTCTTCCAAATCTCTTGGTGTAAATGGGTAAGTGCCTCCCGTGCCGCATCCACTTGGTCAAATAGCTCAATGGCATTCCATCAATTACTGGAGACTTGTATTTTGCCAATACCTTCAGTGCAGCTTGGACTTCTTCCTTCAATACCATTGGTTCTTGATCAAACTCCATCCCTGAAATGGTTGAATGTCAACCAATTCATTTTGGTACAATGACTCTGTGTATTTCTTCTATCTTCTTTTGATGCTTCCTGCATTGTTCAATATTTTGCCCATAGAATCCCCCAATATGGAAAATTCAAGGCTTGAATATTTTCTCCCAGTTCTTTCAGCTTGAGAAATCCAAGCATTTTCTTCCCTTTTGATTTTCCAAATCCAACTCTTTGTACATTTTATTATAATACTTTACTTATTGGTCCTCTTGAGCTGTTCTTTGAAATCTTCTGTTCAGTTCTTTTACTTAACCATTTCTTCCATTCACTTTAGCTACTCTCTGTTCAAGAGCAAGTTTTAGAGTCTCTTCTGACCTCCATTTTGGCCTTCTCTTCCTTTCCTGTTGTTCTGGTTCCCTAGTGCCACTCTGACAGGAATATACCACAAATGGAATGGCCTTAACAAACAGGAGTTTATTCTTTTACAGTTTGGAGGCTTTAAGTCCAAGTTCAAAGTGCCAGGCTCTAGGGGCTGGCTGATAGCTCCTCAGCCTTGGGCTTCAGCTCTGCCTCCAACTCCCAGCCCACTGAAGCTGGGGGCTTCTCTTCACTCAGGCAACTACTGGCTGATGAGGATAACAAGCCCAAGGTCAACAAATAAAATGGCACAGTCCCAATGTTACCAAACCACACAGCAGGCCATTAATTTAAGTTCATTGTAAGTCCCAAGGTTAACAGAGCATGGCAGGCTGCTGAACAACAACTTGGCTACATGCAGGGTCCAAGCGTGCCATATGCTAGAGACTATCCCCAAGGCTTCTCCTTATGTACAGGAAGCAGACCACATCCCAAAGGCAGCTACTCAGCTGCTTGTAGTAGATCCCACCATGGACTCGATTGCCAGTCTCATCATGGGGAATACTGCATCCAGCTGCCCAGCCACTCAACCAGGACCAGCCAAGTTGACATACAAATTTAACTACCACACCTGTCTTTTCAATGACTTTTGTTTCCTTCATGGATGATGTCCTTGATGTCATCTCACAACTCATCTGGTCTTCTCTCTCTGGTGTTCAATATATCAAATCTTTTCTTCAGATGGTCTCTAAATTGAGGTCAGATATACTCAACATCATATTTTGGATCTCGTGGACTTGTTTTAATTTCTTCAGCTTTCATTTGAAGTTGCATATGAGCAATTGATGGTCATGTCTACAGTTGGCCCTGGCCTTGTTTTGACGGATGATATTGAACTTCTCCATCACCTCTTTCCACAGATGCAGTTGATCTGATTCCTGTGTATTCCGTCTGGTGAGGTCCAGGTGTATAGTTGTCATTTATGTTGTTGAAAAAAAGTATTTGCAATGAATAAGTCATTGGTCTCGCAAAATCCTCTCATGCGATCTCCACAGTCCTTTCTATCACCAGGGCCATATTTTCCAACTACCAACCCTTCTGCTTTGTTTCCCAACTTTTGTATTTCAATCACCAATATTTATCAACACATCTTGATGGTATGTTTGGTAAATTTCAGACTGCAGAAGTTGGTAAAAATCTTCGGCTTCTTCATCTCTGCCTTTAGTGGTTAGTGTATAAATTTGAATAACAGTAATATTGACTGGTCTTCCTTGTAGGCATATGGTTATTATCCTATCACTGACAGCACTGTACTTCAGGACAGATCTTGAAACATTCTTTGTGACGATGAATGCCATGCCATTCCTCTTCAGTTTGTCATTCCTGGCATAGTAGATCATGTGGTTGTCTGATTAAAAATGGCCCAAACTGGTCCATTTCATCTCACTAATGCCTGTTGTTGTTGTTGTTATGTGCCATGGAGTCAGACCTGACTCATAGCGACCCCTTCTTGGGTTCCCAAGGCAGTATCACTACAGAAGTGGATTGCCCCATCTTCCTTCCAAGGAGTGGCTGGTGGGTTTGAAGTGCCAGCCTTCTGGTTAGCAGTC
>NW_006921831.1:3907867-3922813 GCF_000298275.1 Orycteropus afer afer
GCTGCAAAGGACTTCTTTCAAGTGCTGAGGAGCAAAGATGTCTCCTTGAGGACTAAGGTGCACCTGATACAAGCCGTGATATTTTCAATTGCTTCATATGCATGTGAGAGCTGGACAATGAATAAGGAAGACTGAAGAAGAGTTGATGCTTTTGAGTTGTGGTGCTGGTGAAGAGTGCTGAAAGTACCGTGGACTGCTAAAAGATGGAACAGATCTGTCCTGGAGGAAGTGTAGCCAGAGTGCTCCTTGGAAGAGAGAATGGCCAGACTTTGTCTCACCTACTTTGGTCATGTTGTCAGAAGGAACCACTCCCTGGAGAAGGATGTCACGCTTGGTAGGGTAGAAGGTTGATGAAAGAGGGGAAGGGCCTCAATGAGATGGATTGACATGGTGGCTGTGACAATGGGCCATGGGAACCCTATAGGCCACTATGGTCCAATTCACATGCTATGGGCTGTATGTCTGGGGAGAGGTTTTTCTTGGGGAAGCCTGACTTCAAGTGAAGTGAGGGGCTAGGAGCCGTGGGCGGAACAAGCAGTGCTGTTACCTGACGAGATGGTTCCCAATAATAACCGATTATGTTTGAAAGAGATCAATAGGCGTGAAGTACTTTGGAAGAAAACATCAGTAGTAAACTCAGAAAAATGTTAAAACACAGAATAGTAATTTAAACTAAGATATATATGTATATATATATATAGAGAGAGAGAGAGAGAGTGTGTGTGTGTGTGTGTGTGTGAGGAACTCTGGTGGTGCTGTGGTTAAAACACTGGGCTGCTTTCATGGTTTGAACCCATAAGCCACTCTGTGAGAGAAATTTGAGGCAATGAGTTTCAGTAAATATTTACAGCATGGAGGCCCTCTGGGGCAGTTCCCCTCTGTCCACCGGGGTGCTGTGGGTCAGAATCGACTCCACGGCAGTGGGTGTGGTTAGGGCTTTGCTTCGGTGAAGACTGACAGCCTTGGAGACCCCATGGGGCAGTTCCACTCTGTCCCCTAGGGGCGCTGTGGGTCAGAATTGGCTCCAGGTCGTTCAGCATCATAGCGGCATCACGCCTCTCTTGACAGATTGTGACGGTCATGCCCTGGCTGGGGACTGAAGCCAGGCCTCCTGCACTGCAGGGGAGAACTCGACCACTGAGCTACCACAGCCTCCTACTGGCATGTGTGGTTGTTGTTGCTGTTAGGTGCCATCGAGTTGTCTCCGACTCATAGCAACCCTACGCTTGGCAGAATGAAACACCACCCAGGCCCACACCAGCTCCATGATCCCTGCTACAACTGAGCCCATCACCGCAGCCACTGTGTCAATCCATCTTGTTGAGGGCCTTCCCCTCTTTCGTTGACCCTCCACCCTACCAAGTGTGACATCCTTCTCCAGGGAATGGTTCCTTCTGACAACATGACCAAAGTAGGTGAGACAAAGTCTGGCCGTTCTCGCTTCCAAGGAGCATTCTGGCTGCACTTCCTCCAGGACAGACCTGTTAGTTCTTTTAGCAGTCCACAGTAGTTTCAGCATTCTTTACCAGCACAACTCAAAAGCATGGATTCTTCTTCTGACTTCCTTATTCATTGTCCAGCTCTCACATGCATACGAAGTGATTGAAAATACCATGGCTTGTGTCAGGCACACCCTAGTCCTCAAGTCCATCTTTGCTCTTCAGCACTTGAAATAGGTCCTTTGCAGCAGATTTGCCCAGTGCTATATGTTGTCTAGGAGCTCTGGTAGCATAGTGCCTAAGGCACTTGACTGCTAACCAGAAGGCTGGCAGTTCAAACCCACCAGCCACTCCTCAGAAGGAAGATGAGGCAATCTACTTCCATAGTGATACTGCCTCGGAAACCCAAGGAGGGGTCGCTATGAGTCGGGCCGACTCCACAGCACGTAACAACAACAGCAATATGTTGTCTGACATCCTGACTGCTGCCTCCATTGGGGTCGATTGTAGAACCAAGCACTGTGAAGTCTTTGACAGTTTCAATCTTTTCTCCATTTATCACGATGCTGCTTATAGGTCCAGTTGTGAGGATTTTTGTTTTCTTTATATTGAGATGTAATCCATAGTGCAGACTATATTCTTCAATCTTCATCAGTAAGTGCCTCAAGTCATCCTCACTTTCAACAAGCAAAGTTGTGTTGTCAGCATATCACAGGTTGTTAATGATTCTTCCTCCAATATTGGCACATATACACTGGGATTTATATATTCAAATTCATGCACACACAGTGCTCTTGAGGCTCTGAGAGACAGACTTAACTCATTCTCTTGCCACATGTAAAGTTACCGACTTTTAATTAAGTCAGTAATTAAAACTACTTTTAATTATAAAATTATAAAATTAAAATTACTTTTAATTTTATAAATTAATTATATTTTTTATTGTGATTTGGGTGAAAGTTTACAAAGTGGTTTTCCATTGCACAATTCATACACATTCTGTTTTGTGACATTCATTGCAATCCCCACAATGTAATGCCTCTCTTCCCACTTCCTCCCTATGTTCCTTGTTTCCATTCATCCTTTCCTACCCCTTCCTGTCTTCCGAGCCTCCTCCCTGGGCACATGCTGCCCTGTGGATCACATGTAGCTGGTTGTTCTAATGAGTGTGAACCTCCCTGTGTGACTGTTCACCTTACAGCCCTGTCTGTTGTATGGCTGAAAGTTGGGCCATGGAGTGAGTTCCGTTCCAGGCTTGAAAGGTGTCTAGGGCCATAGTCTTGGGGATTCCACCAGACTCTATCAGACCAGTAAGCCTGGATCTTTTTTATGATTTGAGATTTGCTCCACATTTTTCTCCCACTCTATCCAGGACCTCCTACTGTGACCCCTTTCAGAGCTGTGGGCAGTGGTAGCCAGGCACCATCTAGCACTTCTGGTCTCAGGGTTGTGGAGGTTGGGGTTCACTTGGTCCATTAGTCCTTTGGACTAATTGTTTCCTTGTGTCTTTGATTTTCTTCACTCTTCTTTGCTGCAGATGGGGAGAGACCAATAGCTGCCCCTTAGATAGCTGCTCACAAGTTTCTAAGACTCCAGTCACTGTGCACCAAAGTAGGATGTAGAACGCTGCCCTTGTGAATGATGTTATGCCAACCAACCTCAGTGCCCTCCAAGACTGTGGTCCTGAGTCTCCGTGCCCAGTGACTTGTTCCTACCAGGTGCCTGGTTATGGCTAAGAGGTGTTCATGACTGTCCCATGTGCTCCACTACTCGATGTACATGTTAGCAGCATATGTAGACAAATACGCAGAACCACCCTCTGTCATGCGTGTAATGGCTCACACAATCTAAAGACTAAGTTGGGAACATTCGTTAAGAGTCATAAAATGTCAACCAACCTGAGCTTTCTGCCTGTGGAGAACGTGAGCGACAAGGAGTGGACTCCCTAGAGAAGCCAGGGGCAGAGTGTGTAACTCTCAGATCTGAACCCATTTCAGCAGGAGCTGAAGAGCAGTGGTGGGCTGCTAGCCGACCACACACATCAGATTTACTGAACACCTCACTGAGGTGATCAAACGAAAAAGAAGGATAAAAGAAGGAAAACTTCCTGTTCACCAAAGAGCAGGCAAAGCAATGACAGCCACAAGCCTACATTCGTAGCCCTGTGAGTCTTAGAAAAGATGCTTTTCAATTGTCCTGTGTTTTTATGACAGTTTCCCACATTGTTTTCTTATTGGGAGGGGGATTTTTGCCTCTCAATGAAGACATAAGAAGTATTGTAGTGTTACCTGGAAAAAAAAATAGCGGAGAAGTAGTGGAAAGAGTGGTGGAGTTGGAGAGATTGTACCCATCACAGTGCAGACTGCTTAGGACAAGAACCCTCAACAAATGTTAAAGCTGGAGAGGAAAGCTTGCAAAGGAAAGAGGTATTTTCACAGTTTCAAGAGGCTCACAAACGGCTTACAAGTGGACAGAGGGAAAAATATAAATGTGGCAGCCCAGGTAGGGTGTGACTACTTAACCAAGTCGTCATGAGGGACACAATAAAGAACTTGTTTTGTGCTTGTCTCATAAAAAAGAGAGTAATAAAATGTGTGTGAGTGCCTCTGTAGAAGTGTGCATGTGCGGGTGTCTCTGTAGACATGTGCATGTGCATGTTTGTGTGTACTGTGCATACATGTGCTTATTTATTTAGAGACCATCTCAAGAATAGATTCGACACATTGAACATCAGTGACACAGACCTGGGTTTATTGATTATGCAAAGGCATTGGACTGTGTGGACAGTAAATTATGGACAATATTGTGAATGGAAATTCCAAAAACTTAATTGTGCTCATGAGGAGCCTGTACATAGACCAAGAGGCTGTCATTGGAACAGAACAAGGGGATACTGCATGGTTTAAAATCAAAAAGGATGTGTGTCAGGGTTGGATCCTTTCACCATACTTATTCCATCTGTATGCTGAGCAAATAATCCAAGAAGCTGGACTGTGTGAAGAAGAATGTGGCATCAGGATTGGAGGAAGACTCACTAACAACCCGCGATACACAAATGACCCAAACTTACTTATTTAATGCAAAGAGGAGTTGAAGCATTTACTGATAAGGATTAGACTACAGTCTCAAGTATGGATTACATCTCAACATAAAGAAAATGAAAATTTTCACAACAGGACCAATAAGCAACATCATGATAAAAGGAGAAAGGATTGACGTTGTCAGGGATTTCATTTTACTTGGAACCACAATTAACCCCCATGGAAACAGCCGTCAAGAAATGAAACTACATATTGCATTGGACAAATCCAGGGCAGAAGACCTCTTTAATATGGCACTTTGAGGACTAAAGTGTACCTATCTCAAGCCATGGTATCTTCAATTGCCTTACGTGCACGGGAAAGCCGGGCAATGAACAAGGAAGACTGAAGAACTGATGCACTTGAATTATGGTTTTGGCGAGGAATATGGACTATATCATGGGCTGCCAGGAGAACAAACCAATCTGTCCTGGAAAAAGCCCACCAGAACGCTCCTTAGAAGGGAGGTTGGGGAGACTTGATCTTACATAGTTGGACATGTTGTCAGGAGGAACCAGTCCCTGGAGGAGGACATCACGCTTGATAAAGTAGAGGGTCAGTGAGAAAGAAGAAGACCCTGATGAGCTGGGTCAAACAGGGCCTGCAACCAGGGGCTCAAACACAGCAAAGACTGTGAGGATGGCCAGGGCCAGGCAGTGTGTTGTTCTGTTCTTGGAGCGTTGCTGCGGGTCAGAACCAACTCAATGCCACCTAAGTACAACACAACAACCAAGCTGAGGGGGCACGGTTCTGGAGATTGCCTAAACATCTCACGGGATTGGGTTACTGGATTAAAAGGCTTCGGACCAGAGCCTGGTAGGACAACTTGGTCGACCAGCAACACGTAATTCACACAGACGCCCTACACAAGGTCGCGATGAGTCGGAGACGACTCGACGGCACGTGACAACAACATCCTAGTTTGGTGAGCGGCATCTGGGATTTTAAAAACTCTCCAGCAGGTATCTCATCTACAGCTATGGGACCTTCCCACTAGGAACAGAGGAGAATGGAGGGAACAAAGACTCAGGGGGGAAACTAATCCATGGGACTAACAGCCCCAAACCACGGCCTCATCTCGCCTGAGGCCAGAAGAACTAGCTGGTGACCAGGGACACAGTACAAGGTCCTGGATGGAACAGGAGAAAAACGTACACAGAAGTCAAATTCCTAAGAAACGCCCGGACTTACTGGACCAATGGAGACTGGAGGAGCCCCCGAGATGGTCACCCTAAGACACTCTTTGAAGTTGGAACTGAAACCGCTGCCGAGGTCATGTTTTGTCCCAATAACAGATTGGACGGTAGAATGGACACCAGCACCCACGAGGCCTCCCTTAAGTGATCCAGTATATGAGGACAGGTGGCCAGCATGACCCTAAAGCAAAGACAGGAAGGTCTGGGGGGCAGGGAAGCGAGACTGAGGCACAGAACCAACAATGGACCTGAGAATGCTGGCCGGTGACAATGTCACTGACACCACAGGACGCCTGGACATTGTTCAATGGGAACCAAACCTGCAAAGCAAACTTTCACCCAAAACGCGAGAAGATATCCTTTTATAAAAGGAGTAGCAAAATGTCCACCACCTTTGGACTCAGGAGCTCAGTTTGCGGAACTAAATTTTAGGGAAACATTTCCAGAGAAGGTGGCTGTTGGAGTGTTAGCTATTGTCACAAATACACTTGGAAATGACCCAAATGTCCACCAATGAAGGGACGGTTGACTGAATTATGGTCCAGTCCTGGGATTACTATGCAACTGGGACGTCCTGTGCCCCAGGCTGAGGTGAAAATGAGAAACAGCTGTGGCCAGCACTCCTGCCACGGTCACCCGGGCCGGGCGCTCTCTAACCCCTTCATCTCCAGACTCAGGAGATCTGGTCCTTTCCCCACACCTAGAGAGAAAGCGCCACCATCACACAGCCCCACGCGGCAGGGTGGGGCTTGAACCCCGAGGTAGGTTCCAGGGTCCCTCCTGCCACCCTCCACAACCCCCAGGAGGTAGGGGTTTGCGGGAGGCCACCTCGAGGCCGACTCTCCCACGCAGCTGGGAGGCGCAGGAAGGGCTTTAGACAGAGGTACTGGTACCTCTCCTGGCCAGAGAGATGTGGGCAGGGGGTCAAGGCCAGCAAGTGGACGGAGGTCCCCCTGCAGCCCTGGCTGCCTGGTTTGCACCCAGCTCTATGGCGGAGGGGCAGTGAGGGCCTGAGCAGGGCCCAGCTGGTCAGTATGTGCTGGATGAACCTGGGGACCATGTCCGCCCCTGTGGACGGCTGGTGGGAGGGCTGATGGGAGCGGAAGGAGGGGGTCAGGGCAGAGTGTGAGGGGGAGGGGAGGAGGATCAGGTCTGGGAAAGGGGTGCTGCTTGAGGTGGGAGGACAGACCACTGCCCTCATGTACGGGCAGGGTGGGCGGGCTTGACCCCAGAGTGATCACAGGACGGGGGTGGGGGGCTCTTGCTGCTACTGGGAGCCCAGCCCAACCACCCTGAGCTTGCAAAGACCAGTCAGCTCTGACCCCCGTGAGGGATGGGGGCCCCCAGGTGGGCAGGGGGCTACATGACAACTAGCTCAGTTACATCTTCACCCTTCCCCTGGGCAGCAAATATGGGGTGGGGGGGTTCTTTATGTGAACCAGTGGTCAACATGTCCACCGTCCCGGCTATAGTCTGGGCAGATTAGCTGGCCTCAGGCTTCGTGTCGTTCAGGTGCCTGGCCAGGTGCTCAGCCAGGCACTGGGCTAGTTGCCAGGTCGGGTGCCAGGACAGGTGATGGGTCCCGTGCTGGGCTGGGTGCTGGGCTGGGCGCCAGGTGGGTGGGAACAGGTGCTGGAGCAAGTGCTGGGCCAGGTGCTCCGCCAGCTGCTGGAGTAGGCACTGGGCCATTCAGCTGCCGTGTAGGCTCTGCCCGTGTCCTACTCCCTGGACCCTTGTACAAGCAACAGGGAAATTCCAGCGCCCGGGCCAGAGCAGAGCTCGGTGCAAGGTGGGCCCTGTGCTTTCCTGGGACCTCCAGAACAAAGCACCACACACTGGAGCCTGACAACAGCAGGGATTTACTCTCCCAGCTCCAGGGCCCAGAGCAGAACTGGGGGGGCGGGGCCGCACGGTGTGGGCGGGGCCGCGCGGTGTGTGGTGGGCGGGGCCGAGCTCCCTCCGCAGGCTCTAGGGGAGGATCCTTCCAGCTGCTGGTGGCTCCAGGGGTCCCCTCGATTGTGGCTCTACTGCTCAGGTCTCTGGCCCTGTCTCTCCCTGGCAGTGAGTGTCCTCTCTCTGTCTCCCCTGTGTGTGTCTGTCTGCATCAAATCCCTCTCCTTTCTCTTGTGAAGTCACCTGTCATTGGACCCAGGGCCCACCTGGATGTCCAGGATGACTTCATCTGGAGACCCTTCACTTCATCACATCGACAAAGACCCTTTCCCCTAAAGGTCACCGTCACTGGTTCCAGGGTCAGGGCGAGCATACCCACTGGGGAGCACCGTTCATCCCCTCCAGCCCTCAACCCCCCCGGGCGAGCGGTGTGACTAGGGACCTGCACTCGGGGGCCAGAGCCAGACCTGACTTTCCCTGAAGAGGAGAGGGGACGAGGCAGGCTCCAGCCTGAGGCCTCGCCAGAAAGGGCTGTCCCACATCCGGGAACACTCAGAGGCTCACCCTGACCCGACACCTGAGGGTCAGCAGCACTAGGGGCCCTTCAGTGCTCTCCCCCATTTAACGTTCGAGCGCTTACTCATGAAAGCGCCGGCTGAGCCGGAGCTGAGCCAACCAGGTGGCCAGGGAAGCCCTCCCAGAGCCTGCAGAGATGGGAGCCTCTCCCTGGCCCCCCTAGAGGGGTGGGTCTGAAGCCCCAGAGAAGGTTCTGGAGCCTCAGGTGTGAAATGGCTGTGGCTGCAGTGCATGCCAAGCACCAGGCAAGAAAGTGAAGAGGGGATCCTGCCCTTGAACGGGAGGGCAGCGCCCACCTGTGGGCAGGTGCACCTGTGCACAGGGCACCGGTGGAACCTGGGGGGAGAGGATCAGGTCCCAGATCCTTGGGCAGTATGGCTCCTGACCACACCCTCTTCTGAGGGCAGGGATGTCTGCCTGCGCGCCACTGTCAGTCCTCACTGCCCCGCAGCTCCCAGCAGGCCCTGGGACAGGCATGGGCTCAAAGGTGCACTGAATTCAGAACACCCACCCGATGGGATGAGGCTCAGAGGTGCCTCTGGAAGGTTGGCACCAGCTGAGCACAGAGGAGGGGTGGGTATGTACCCCTGGGAGAGGAGGGGAGGCTGTGGGGCACCCTAGACAGCCTGGGGGCAGGGAGGAAGGGGTGAGAATGGGCCACAAGCATCCCCTCTGGAGGCATGGGTCACACGGACAGTCCCCAGAGATCCTAGCTTGACTCTTACCCTGGCAGCCAGCAGAGGACAGGGAAGATGCCACGCCGTTCCAGTCAGTTTGGTTGATTACCTTGAGACGGTGCACAGTCCCTGGTCCATGGCCTGGGGCCACAAATCCCCACCCATTGAGGGCAGGCCCACCTGGCCGCTGGCTTTATCTGAGAGGCTGCCCGCCAGTTCTGAGTCAGTGTGGTTTAAAATGAGCCTGGCCTGGCCAGAGGCACTCTGGTGGCACAGTGGTTAACGCAATTGGCTGTTCCAATCCACAGCCGCTCTGTGGGGAGAAGTACGAGCCAGTCTGCTTCCCTAAAGATTGACAGCCTTGGAGACCCTGTGGGCAGTTCCACTCTGTCCTCTAGGGGTGCTGTGAGTCAGAATTCAGTGGGTGTGGTTTGGGCTTTGCTTCTGTAAAGATTGACAGCCTTGGAAACCCTGTGGGCAGTTCCACTCTGTCCTCTAGGGCCGCTGTGGGTCAGAATCCAGCAGTAGGTTTCATTTGGGCTTTGCCTCTGTGAAGACTGCTTCCCCAAAGATTGACAGCCTTGGAGACTCTGTGGGCCAGTTCCATTCTGTTCTCTAGTGGCGCTGTGAGTTGGAATTGACAAGAAGGCAGTGGGTTTACCTGTTTTGCCAGCCACCCATGTCTTAGTTTCTAGTGCTGCTGTAACAGAGATACCACAAAGTGGGTGGCTTTAAATGGAGCCCTAGTGTCACAGAGGTTAAAGCATTGGGTTGCTAACCAGACGGTCAGTGGTTCAAACCCACCAGCAGCTCTGTGGAAGAAAGATGTGGCAGTCTGCCTCTGTAAGGATGTACAGGCTGGGAAACTGTGGGGCGGTTCTGCTCGGCCCTAGAGGATCCCTATGAGTCAGAATCAACTTGATGGCAGTGGGTTTAGTTTGGCTCTGCCTTACAGCCTAGGACGACAAAGGGAACAAAGGCCACGGAAGGAGCACTGCCGTTGTCCCCTCGCTCTGCTCTCGCTTGCTCTCCCGTCTCCGGCTCCGGCCAGCTGGAGCAGGTGGGGGGCCCCCAGGGATTTGAGGGTTCTTTGTGTTCTCTCCCAGGGAGGGCCGTAAATAAATCATCCAGCCAGTTGAAGGGCATGTTTTTTCTAATAGGAAGGCCTGCAGATGACAGGAGGGGGTGGGGCAGCCCTCCACCCAAGGACACTGCAAGCAGAGAGCTGCCCAGCCAGAGTCACTGGGCCCATCAAGGCCCCAAGACACAGCAAACAGATGGGAGCTTGTAAACTGTCCGTCTGCTCTTGGAGTGGTGTTCCAGGGGCCTGGGTGGGGTGGGAAGCGAGGCTGGGCACTCATGGGGAGATGGGGTGTGGGAGTGTCCCCAGGCAGCCACCAAAGAGCACCAAGACCGGGGAGGACCAAGACCAGGAAGGGCCGGGACCGGGGAGGGCCGAGACCGGGGCTTACACAGCAGAAGTCCACCGTCTCCGGCTCTATTTTGATTCGCCAGTTCCGCTCTGATAGGAATAGACCAAGATGGGTGGCTTGAACAAACAGGAATTTATTCTCTTACAGTTTGGAGGCTAAAAGTCCAAGTTGAAAATGCCAGGCTCTAGGGCCTGGGTGAAAGCCCCTCAACCTTGGGCTTCAGCTCTGCCTTCGCTCCTGGCCCACTGGAGCTGGAGGCATCTCTTAGCTCAGGCAGCTGCTGGCTGCTGAGGCTGACAAACCCAAGGTTGACAAGCGAAAAGGCACAGTTCCAATGTTACCAAACAACATGGCAGAACACTAATTCAAGTCCAGAAAAAGTCCCAAGATGGGCAGGGCATCATGGCAGGCTGCTGAGCAACAACTTGGCTACATGCAGGGCTCAAGTGTGCCAAAAAGCTCAGAGACCCTCCTCAAAGCTACTTCTTACATATGGGAAGCGGCCCACATCCCCAAAGCAGCTACTCAGCTGCTCCAGTGGATTCCACCACGGAACTGATTGCCAGTCTCACGTGGGGAATAACCACACTCAGCTGCCTGTCACTCAACACCGGGCCCAGCCAGGTGGACGACAACTTTAACCTCTGCAGGCTTGGAGCCCCGAGGCTAAATTCAGGACGTCACAGGACAGGTGCCTCCTGAGGCTCTGAGTGGAATCTGGTGGTGGCCGGCAGTCCTTGGTGACCCCTGTGGATGCACTGCTCCGATCCCCGCCTCTGTTGTCATGCTGTCACATGGCGTCTTCCCTCTGTGTCTCTGAGTCTCGTCTCTTCCACAAGGACACCACTCACCTGGGATTAGGACCCACTTGCTTGGGTGTGGCCTCCTGTGACCAAACAGATCATATCTTCAGAGACACAAGGTCCCTCTCCCAGGCACCAGGGCTTCCAGGTCTCTCAGGCACGCAGTCAGTCCTGAGCAGAGGAGCTTGGGCTGAGGGTGTCTCAGCTCAGAGGCAGCTCTGTGTACCTGGGAACCCTTCCTATACCACCAGCTGGCTCTGTCTGTGTGAGTGATAAACACCGTCACAAGTCATGGGTGACTCCAGCACCCAGGTGGGCACCGATGGCAGTGGTCAGCCCCACACCCTCACAGTCTGCTCTGAGTGTCCACCAGCTCAGAATGTGGGGGGTGTCAGTGACTGGGTCCTTCAGCCCCCATGGTCTGTGGCCAGGGCACCCTGGGGAACGTGATAGACATATGGGAGCCAGGAGGGGTTTTCAGAGAGCTAGTTCCTGCAGCCCGTGGCTAGACGTGGCCTCTGCTGGAGGGATTCCCAGCTGCTCACCTGGCAGAAATACAGCACTCAGCTCAGGCCACTCACCTGCTGCACCCCAGAAATGGAGACACGGGGAAGAGTCAGAGTCCCGGACAATTCTTAGCTGTCTGTCTGTCTAAATAACTGGATGGGTGGTAGTCATATTTACAGAGATGAGGGCGTGAGGCTGGACTCTGGAGATCCCAACTTGGAATTTAAGGACATGCATTAGTAACCACAATAAAACTGGTAACCGCTAACAGTTTGAGTCTAGCGCTGCATCAGGTGAGGGCCAGGGCAGTGCAATGGTGAGGTCTCATCTTTAATGCAGGTGACCTTAATGCCCAGCCGGTGCACCGCATGCTTGGTCACCACCAGCTGGCCGGTTGCTGGATGCTGAACGGGTTTCAGCAGTGCTCAGTCTAAGAGAGACCAGGAAGAACGGCCTGACAGTCTGCTTCCACAAACGACCGCCTCCTGGTCTATGGACAGGCTCCTCATGAGCACAATCAAGTGTTCTGGAACTCCTGCTCTTCTCAACGTCAGCCACCATTTGTTATGACCCACACAACTGAATGCTTCTGCACAGTGAATAAAACACAAGTAGACATCTTCCTGGTATTCTTTGCTTTGAGCCAATATCCATCTGACATCAGCAGTGATATCCCTCATACCACGTCCTCTTCTGAATCCAGCTTGCATTTCTGAAGCTCTCTGTCAATATACTGCTGCAACCGTTAATGAATTATCTTCAGTAAGATTTCACTTGCGTGTGATGTTAATGATATTGTTGAATAATTTCCACATTCTGTGGGATCACCTGTCTTTGGAATGGGCACAAACATGGGTCTCTTCCAGGCAGTTGGCCAGGCAGCTGTCTTCCAGATTTTTAGCACAGCCGAGTGAGCGCCTCCAGCACGGCATCTGTTTGTTGAAACATCTCAGTGGGTGTTCCGTCAACTCCTGGAGCCTGTTGACCAGCTTGCAGTGCAGCTTGGACTTCTTTCTTCAGTAGCGTTGGTTCTTGATCACATGCTACCTCCTGAAAGAGTTGAACCTGGACCCACTCTTCTTGGTACAGGGACTCTGGGTATTCCTCCCACCTTCTTTTCTGGGTTAGTGTTTAACTGAAGTTCTGAGGTAGGACCATCGGTGCAGGCTCTGATGGATTCTCTCCATGAAGGGAAGACGTGTCTTTCCTGCTCCTGCTCTTTGCAGGGTTCCGCCGTTAAGCTCTTAACGTACCAGCTGCGTTAACAGGCTTCTCGGGGCCACAACACCCATGCGTGCTGAGTGAACGTTGCTTGGCTGTGGCAAGTTGCTGTTTTAATCCCATGCTGCATTCTGTCTCCTGCTGTCTTGTTCAGAAAAGCACCGACATGACTCTGTTTCTCTCCATACATAGAGTGCAGAATAACACACAGGGGACCCCAGCTTTGGGCACAGGGAGGGGACCGGGCAGGGGCAGCCATCAGAGGGGGACAGAAACGTTGTCTGTGTGGTCTGTCGTATTACGTGTGACTCGGGTCGTGGAAACACCCTGGGAAGCAGAAGATGAAAGCGCTTCTCCTGTGTGCTCAGGTGGCGTCACGCTGGCGTTCTCTTTTCTGTCCTTTTTAGTGTGTGCAGCTGCATCTCTGTGACTCGAATGTGTCTGTGTGTGAGTGTGTGTGTATGCCTTTCTGTGTGATTGTGTGTGGCTGTATGATGTTGTGTATGGCTCTGTGGGTGACTGTGTGTGTCTGTGACTGTAATGTGTCTGTGTGTGTGATTGTGTGAGGCTGTGTGACCATGACTGTGTTTGCCTGTGTATGTGGTTGTGTGTGTGTGACTCTGTTGTATCTGTGTGAATGTGTGTGATCATGTGTGTCTGTGACTCTGTGTGTGTGTCTGGGGATGTCTATGCCTTTCTGTGTGATTGTGTGTGTCTGTGTCCATGTGTGTTTCTCAGTGTACGTCTGTGACTGTGTGTGGCTGTGGCTTTGATGTGTCTGTGTGTGATTGTGTGTGGCTGTGACTGTGCGTGTGGCTGTGACTGTGTGTGTAGCTGTGTATGATTGTGTGCCTGTGTGATGTGCATACGTATTCCTGTGATCGTGTGTGTGACAGTGTATGTCTGTGTGGACTAGGGTGGGAAGCTCTGGCCCTAGGGCCATGGTGAGCTCCCGTCTGTTGCTGGGCGTTAGAAGCAGTCACGTGACAGAGGCACAGCTCGCCCCTTGAAGATCTGCTGCAAGTGCTCTGTGAGGCCCTGTGTCTTGTGGAGGCTCCTGGCTGCCACTGCACATCTCCATGGCCACTGTTCCCCTCTGGGGTCCTGTCAGAACATCACCTTCACTGAGGGCAGGGATCCACGTCTGCCATGGCCGTCGCAGCAGCACCTGGAGCAGTGCCAGGCTTGTGGAGGTGCCTTGGGAAACCACCTGGTCTGATGAGACCCTCACCCTTAGCTGGTACAGTCCTGGGCGTTGGTCCCCGTAGTTTTCGTGTCTCTGGGATTTGTCACCGTTCCCGTTGCTCTTTCTGCACTCGTTCCTTCTCTCTTCTGCTTACTCAGAACTGTTCTTTTCAAAGTCCAGTGTTGGGTTTGATTGGGCAAGCCTACTTTCGTTTTATTTCCTACTTTTCTCACTTGTTCATTTTCAGTAATCCCTGTCCTCTGCCTTATTGGGTGCCCTTTGCTGTCTCTTCTTCCAGCCTAATCATCTTGTTGGAGTCTTTCTTGTTTTCTAGCAGAAGGCTGGAAAACCCCCTCGGGCTCCCGTTCGGTGCCTTCTGGAAGGGTGTGCTGTGGGCTCACGGGCTGTCTCCTCTAAGCAGCTGGGGAGGCTGGCTTTATGTCCCCATTAACCAGTGGGTCCTTCAGAGCAGTAGGTTCCTAAGTGTCCTGACTGACATGTTTATTGCATGGCATTCTGGGAACACGGCCTGGGAGCTGGGAGATTCCACTCCTGGCTCCAGGGCTCCAGGAAGGCGGGGCATTTTCCATCCACACGCAACCCGGCTTGTCGACGAGGCCCCTCGGTCCTCAGGAGCTAAGGTGGCTTTTGTCCACTTTATCTGTTGGTTTCTGAGAGAGGATGGGGGCAGATTTCCTCGGCATGGTCACAGGCTTGGTCAAATCTAACAAGGTTTTGCTTTCTGTGGCTCAAACATAATCCTTTTGTTTTTTCATTGTGATCTGGGTGAAAGTTTACAGAGCAAATTCACTTTCCATACAACAGTTCACATACACTTTGTCTCATGACATTGACTACAATTTACCCCCAATGCAACAGTTCCCCTCCCACTTCCTCCCAACAGTCACCTCTTTCCTGTGTCCATTCCTCCATGC
>NW_006921831.1:3927014-3931181 GCF_000298275.1 Orycteropus afer afer
ACATGCACATTCCCCCCTCCCCTGCCCCAGGCTCCCCTGAAGCACCCCACCCTCTTGATCGTCTTCTTTCTCTGCCTCCTTAGTGCTTGTCCGTGTTGTCCGCACACTGACCGGCTGGCCGGGCCCCCACCTGCAGGACTTGGCCCTTTGCCCTAAGGCCACATGGCATGTGGTGCAGACTGCTTGGTGAGGGGCAACTACCACATGCCAAGGCAGCTTCCCCTTCAGGGACAAGTGCCCACAGTGTCTCAGATCCTCACATGGGGACTCCATTCTTGCTGGTGGCTGGGCAGCTGGCAGCAGGCCAATCCTCTAGACAGCCAGGGGTCACTGGGGGGAGGTGTCTTAGTGCCAGGTCTGGTCCCCTAAATGATTGTCAGCCTGGGAGTACCCCTTGAGGGACCAGAAGAGGCTGTAAGGAGATGAGTGGACAGAGGACTGATGGGGGTGCAAGACCAATAGAGACAGAGTGACTGACAGAGACAGAGAGAGAAGGGGGAAGAGACAGAGACAGAGAGGTGGAGACAGAGAGACAGTGAGAGACTGATTTGGAGACAAGGGGCAGAAGAGGAGAAGGACCTCAAGGGCCCAGCTAGAGAAGTGGGGAGCATGCAGGAGGACACGGTGAACTTGTGGGGTGGGGCACAGTGGAACTGCTGGACACGTGTGACTGACTGTCTCCTTAGCTCCTCTCACCAGCTCTGCCTTTCCAGTGAGGCCCCTGTGCAGTGGCTGGTCATGGCCAGTCATTGGTGCCCTACTTGCCCTGTCACCTTCCCTCACATCCGTTGCCGCCCACACCCGACAAGGGCACCCTGCACCGCTGCTGGGTTGCCTCCCTGGGGCCAACAGGTGGCGATGGAGATGTTTCCAGAAAGCAGAGTCAGAGCTGGAGCGGCAGGAGGGCGGGAGGGACGCCCTCTCTCCTTTCTCCTGTCTCTCTCCCTGTCTCTGTCTCTCCTCTCTCTCTGTCTCCCCCCTCTCTGTCTCTGTCTCTCTTTCTGTCTCTGTATCTTTTCTCTCTCCCTCTCTCTCCCCCCTCCCTTTCTCCCCTCTCTGTCTCTCCCCCCTCTCTGTCTCTGTCTCTCTCCTCTCTCTCTGTCTTTTCTCTTCCTCTCTCTGTGTCTCTCTCTCTCTGTCTCTCCTCTCTCTCTGTCTCTGTCTTTTCTGTCTCTGTCTCTCTGACTCTGTCTCTTTTTCTGTCTCTGTATCTCTACTCTCTCCCTGTCTCTCTCCCCCTCTGTCTCTCCCTCTCTCTGTCTCTCCTCTCTCTCTGTCTCTTCTCTCTCTCTGTCTCTGTCTTTTCTGTCTCTGTCTCTCTGACTCTGTCTCTTTTTCTGTCTCTGTATCTCTCCTCTCTCCCTGTCTCTCTCCCCCTCTGTATCTCCCTCTCTCTGTCTCTCTCCTCTCTCTATCTCTCTCTGTGCCTGTTCTCTCTCTCTCTATCTTTTCTCTCTGTCTCCCCCCTCTCTGCCTCTCCTGTCTCTCTGTCTCTCTGTCCTTCTGCCCTTTGTCTCTGTCTCTATGACTCTGTTTCTCTCTCTGTCTCTGTCTCTCTCTCTGCTCCCTCTCCTTTCTCTCAGTCTCTCCTCCCTCCCTACTTCCTCTCTCTCCTTTTGAACATGGTCTCAATTAAAGATGACATGGAGTTTACACACAGACTATGCTGGGAACAGATTTAGTCAGACCAGGGGATGAGAGAGCCCTCCCTGCAAAGTGGCAGCAGGAGAAGGCAGAGGTTGCAAAGGAAGGGCTGAGAGTCCTGGCCCTGTCCCAAGTCTCAGGGCCCCAGCACCTGGCCACAGAGGAAGGCCTTGCCTCCGGGTAAGCACAGAGTTAGGAGACACACACAGTGCTGCTCACAGGGCAGGCCCACCATCTGTTAGAGTGGGCACCACCGTCACCATGCTCCCAGGGCCTGTGCCATCTCGAGGGCTTGTCGGGGAGGCACCATGTCTGCATGGCTGCCCCTCCCAAGTGGTGAGGCAGGCTGACCCATGGACACAGATGTGGGGCTAGCACAGCCCCTCACAGCCCGTCTTGTTTTTCCATTTTTATTTTGAACGGGCCATTTGGTAGGTTTACAGAAAAACTGCACAGAGTGCTGAAAACCAAAACCAAAGCTGCCACCCATGCGTCAATTCCAACACACCGCGCCCCTGTGTGTTAGAGTGGACCTGCCCCATGGCTTCCCTTGGCTGAGGACTTAACGGACCCAGGCGACCAGGCCTTTGTGTGTCAATTCTGACACACCGTGACCCTGTGTGTTGGAGTGGACCCACATGTCAATTCCGACACATGGTGACCCTGTGTGTTAGAGTGGACCTGCCCAATGGTATTCCCTTGGCTGTGGACTTAACAGATGCAGGTGACTAGGCCTTTGCATGTCAATTCCAGCACACCATGACCCTGTGTTAGAGTGGACCTGCTCAGTTCTGACACACAGCTACCCTGTGTGTTAGAGTGGACCCATGGGCTTCTGTTGGCTGTGGACTTAACAGATGCAGGTCACCAGACCTTCCTTCCATGGCACCACTGGGCATTTTCAAACCACTGACCTTTCCAGTTAATAGTGAACACTTAACTGTTTGTGCCACCCAGAGGGTTTCCGTGCCCCCCTCCCCAGCACGCGGTGTCCCTCTTGCTGAAGTCTTGAGTTCCCTGCAGGCCCCTGTTGGTAGACACTCCTCTTGGGTCCCTTGCTATCATCTTGCCTGATTCCAGCCCCTCCAGGAGGAAGGTGTCCTCCCCCAGCCCTGCTCACACCTCCCCTCCATGGGGGGGGGTAGTGAGACACAGAGGAGAGGCCACCGTGCTGGACCCGGTGGACAACGGTGCAGGTGGGGTTACTGCAGCTGCCCAGAGCCAGGGCCACTCTGGAGGAAGGGCTGCGGTCTGGTGGGGTGAGAATCCGACAATAAATGCCAGAGAACAGTGGGACCCCAAAGCTCACCACTCTCCTTCCTCGTACTGAAATGTCCCCTAGTTTTCACAAGGCCATGGCCAGCTGGGTCAAACAACATTCCCAGCATCTCCTGTGGTGAGATGTGAGCAGGTGACTCAGTCCTGGCCAATTAGACATGAGTAGACGGGACAGGTACCCCCCACAGGTCAGTCCTTGGGGAAGCACCTGCCTGCGTCTCTCTGTCTCTCGGGCTGCTCAGGTGTGGGTGCAGGGCAGGGGGCCAGCAGAGGGCCCACCTCTGAAGAGTCACCTGACTGGAAGACACTTTGGCGGTTCCTCCAAAAGCTGAAGGTGGGGCTCCCACACGAGCCAGCAGTCCCAACCTGGGTGTACACCCAGCAGCAGTGTGGCAGGGACACAGAGGCCTGCCCACCAGAGTTCACTGCGGCACTACAGCCATCAAGGAAACAGCCAGAACAGCCACCCACAGATGAACGGACACGCAGTGGGTGGCCCACCCCTCCCACGCAGTGCTACTCAGCCGTAAAGACTAGTGAAGTCTTGATGGATGCCCTATGAACACCTCACATGGGGCGGAATCGGTGGGCCACAAATCTGTGAAGATGACGGATGACGGCACAGAGGGGGTGAGGGAGGAGAGTCAAGGCAGGAGCATCAGCCCAAAGCTGATCCCCGGGCGGCAGAGTCAGACCCGCCTCCACCCCTGTGGAGAAATGAGGGCCTTTCTGTGACCTTTCGCCTCAGTTCTTTGGAAAAACAGCCTACAACCCTTAGAGGAGAAAGCTCTCAAGCTGTTTTTCCAAAGAACCAAGGCAAAGGCCACATAAAGGAACTTGTTTCCCCTTAGACTCATTCATATGATTTAAGCAAGGACAGTGAAACCAAAGGTTAGTGGTTACCAGGGAGCAGGGAGGGAAACCGGGGAATTCTGCTCACGGAGCAGGAAGCTCGTGGTGACGAGGGTGGGAGATTTTGGGACAGTTGGTGAGAATAGAGGCACAGCATGAAAACCGTAATCAACGTCAATGATTATAAATGTGGAAGTTGTTGTGTTGGCAGATGCTTTGGTGTGCGTGTGTCACCACACAGACATAGAGACACACACAGACACACACCGAGACACGGACACACAGAGACACAGCCACATACAGACACACACAGAGACACACACAGACAGACGGGCACACAGAGACACAGCCACATACAGACACACACAGACAGACAGACACACACAGACAGAC
>NW_006921831.1:3931776-3941851 GCF_000298275.1 Orycteropus afer afer
TTCTGGAACTCGAGCTCTTCCTTCATGTTTTGATGTTTTCATCCACTCGCTCATATGTCATCTTTGCAGATATGGATAGTACATGCCCGCTGTAGAAATGGTGTGGAGGCATCATCCAACCTCCTCTCACTTCACAAGGGGGGAGGAGGGTCAAGAACCTCAACAGCCCAAAGCTGAATCCTGTGGAGTGGAGGTCAGACAGGCCACCACCCTCCAACCTTTCTACCAATTCTGATACCAACTGTCCCTCCCACAACACTCTCTACTTCTCTGCTGGTCTGATAATCCATTACAGTGACCACACAGAACCCACAGACAGTATTCACGATTTCGGGTTTTGAAAGGAAAGCAACGGATCGCAATTCTGGATCCGAAACTACTCAGGACTCAGCTCTTGAGTCAGAGCAGCTTCTTCTTTGACGCGCTGCCGGCAGGCTTCTCTCTGGCTTTGCTCGCTCAGTCCTGCAGCCCGTTGGCCTCTCAGGACGATGTTACAAAGCTCTTTCAGCCCTCCCAAAATGTGCCTGGGCAAGCACCCCACTCTGCCGGCAAGCCACCTGCCTGAAGGCACTCAGCGTTCTCGCTCCCCCGGAGCCCACTGGGAAGCCCACTGCTCGGCCTCATGCTCAGCCGCCATGGCTCCTCTGCGGCTGCTCCTGGCCGTCTCTTGCCGTCTCAGCAAAGTGTTATAGCTCTGTCTCCTAGGCCAGAGGTCCAGTGCAGGGACCTCAAGTCTAAAAGATACACTCCACTCCTGATTCTTCTTTCTTGATGGTAGCAAGACCCCTCTTTCCACCTCTGAGAGGGCTCATTTAAGCCCAGTGAGATGGCAAAACTGACCAATCCCCACGTTAGGATTCCATTCACCTCATCAGCTCAGTCCCTCCCCGCAGGGGTGCCATGTATCTTATTTACATTATGCACGGAGGCAGTCTCCCCTCTTCAGTGCAGGACAGCTCTCTCAGCGCCTCTCCACCATATAGGCCTCCTCTCCGCCCCCTTGGGACAGGCTCCTCCTGGACCCCTTCCAGGCCTGTTGCCACCGGCTCTGCCACTGGCCCTTCTGAGGCTCGTGCTGTCTCCAGTATTTCAACCCTTGACCAGTGTGACAGGAAGTTCCCTCCCTCCAACCTCCCGCTCTGACTTCTCCCTCTGCCTGTTGCTCCTCGTCCGCTTTTCTCCAACCGAGAAACCTCCATGGGGCTGGTTGCGATTGCAAGGCTCGGGCCCTTCCAGAGGCTCCACCAACTCACCAATCCCCTCTTGGTAGGCCACAGCCACTTCATTTGCACAGCCAGCTGCAGACGCTTCATTAGTGTAGTCTGTTGACCAATCCCTGCAAAGTGTACACCAATCACAAAAAGCTGCAGCCCAGGGCCAGGCAGGAAGTAGCAAACCCAGCCAATCGCAGCCAGTCCAGGAGCTGTCAGTCAACCTGGGAAAAGTGCCAGAGTCCTCGGGGCTCAGGGGGAAACCTCTCAAGCTGTTTCACCAAAGAACTGACGAAAGGCCACAAAAAGGAGCTCATTGGCCACAAGCTGCATCCCACAAAACCTAGTGTATTTTTCATCTTCGTTCAGTTCAACGCTGCCTAATTCCTTTGGATTTCTTCTTTGATGCATGGCTGCTTTAGATGTGTGTTATTTAGTTTCAAAATATGGGGCATTTTCCATATTTTTTTTATTGATTTCTAATTTTTTTCCATTTTAGTCAAAGAACATACTTCATATGTTTTGAATCAGTTTAGCCTGTTTCCTGGCCCAGAATATGGTTTGTCTGGATGAATGTTCACTGTGCACTGAAAATTGTGTATTCTGCTGTTGTTGGACAAAGTTTTCTGTAAACTGTCTATAAACGTTGCCAGTTGGGCCAAGTTGTTTGGTAGTATGGTTCACGTCTCCCATGCTGCTCTTGTTTGGAGCAGTCCAGTTTGTTCCAACTCACAGCAACTCTTTGAACGGAACGAAACACTGCCTGGGCTCAAGCCGCCTCTCCATCATGGCTCGGTCTTAGCCCGTTGCTGCAGACACTGTGTCAGGCTCGGTCTTGAGGGTCATCTCTTTTCTGCTGACCTACTTTACCAAGCATGATGTCCCTCTCCAGGGACTGGTCTGTCCTGATAAAGTGTCCAAAGTCCACAAGGTGATGTCTGATTGTCCTTGCTAATAAGGAGCATTCTGTCTGTACTTCTTCCAAGACAGATTCGTTTATTCTCCTGGCAGTCCAGGGTATATCAGATATCCATCAACACCATAGTTCAGATCAACTCTTCTTCAGTCTTCCTTATTCACTGTCCAGTTCTCACGTGCATAGGAGGTGATTGGAAATAGCATGGCTTGAATCAGGTGCACCTTAGTCTTCAAAGAGACATCTTTGCTCTTTGGCACTTTAAAGAGGTCTTTGGCAGCAGATTTGCCCAGTGCAATACATCATCTGATTTCTTGACTGCTGCTTCCATGGGTGTTGATTGTGGGTCCAGGAGAATAAAATCCTTGACGAGTTCATTCTTTTCTCCTTTATCAGGATGCTGCCTATTGGTCCAGTTGTGTGGGTTTTTGTTTTCTTTATGTTGAAGTGTAGTAATCCACACAGATGGCTGCAGCCTTTGATTTTCATCAGGAAATGCTTCCAGTCATCTTCACTTTCAGCAAGCAAGGTTGTGTCATCTGCCTATCGCAGGGTGTTAATGAGTCTTCCTCCGACCCTGATCCTGTTCTCCATATGGTCCAGCTTTTGGGATTATTTGCTCAGCATGCAGATTGACTAAGTGTGATGAAAGGGTACAACCCTGATGCACACCTTCCCTGGTTTTAAACCACACAGTGCCCCCTTGTTCTGTTTGAACGATGCCTCCCGGCCCATGCACACCTGCTGCTTGTCTGTTTGTTCTATCAGATGTTGGGAGAATGGCGCAGCGATCTTTGATTACGGTTGGGCAGCTGCTCGTTCCTCCCTGTGAGGCTATCCGTTTTTGCTCCAGCTATTTGAAGCTCTGAGCTCGGTGGCGTAGTGCCTAAGGCATTTGACTGCTAACCAGAAGGCTGTTGGTTCCAACCCACCAGCCACTCCTCGGAAGGAAGGTTGGGCAATCTACCTCTGTAGAGACACTGCCTCAGAAACCCAGGGAGGGGTCGCTAGGAGTTGGATCCAACTCTACAGCAGTGAGGCTTTTTTTTTTTTTTTCAACTAGGGGTCTAAGTTTATAAATTGCTGTGCCCTCTTGATGGACTTATCCCTTTATCATTATGGAATGACTCCCTTTACCCCCGGTCACGTTAAGGCAGGAACTCTTCTGTCTGCTCTGCGCAGTGTCCTGTGGATTGTGGGGTTTGTCTCTGGCTGGTGGGAACAGCAGCTACCCCTGGCTCAGTGTGAGTTAATGATATTGATTCTGTAACTCTTCCAAGTGGTTCTTTCCTCAGTCCTGGTGTTGTGGCTTGAATCGTAGTCCCCACACTGTGTGTTGTAGATCCTTACCCCATACCTATGCATGTGATCCCATTTGAATAGGATTTCCTTTTATGAGGCCCTATCAGTGTCTTAAGCCTAACCACCTTGGAGAAACAGAAAGAGCAGATTGGGCTCAGAAGGACGCTAGGACAAACGAGGGACAGACAGACGCCACCTGACGGTCCTGAAGGAACGGTGAGAAGAACAGCAGAGAAGCTGAGACAAGGGTCTTCCCCAGGGCAGGCAGAGAGGGCAGGCACCTTCAGTTCAGAACTTTGTGAGAAAATAAACTGTTGCTCGTCAAAGCCACCCCCTTGTGGTGCTTGCGTTGTAGCAGTGCCGGGAGACTGGGACACTTGGGCAGTCTCACAGCAGCATTTGCTAATCTGTCCTCAGCGCTCAGCCGAAGACTCAGGGAGGTCACGTCCCTCTCTGCCGCTCTCTCTGTGTGGCTCCCCCCACCCCGCCACCCCGCTCCCCTGCCCTGAACATTCTAGTCTCCCTGGCCTCCCAGCCATGTCGCCTCAGCTCGGGGAGGCCACTGTCTTCAGCCAGGCTACCCTCCTTACGCTGTGTCCTGGACTCTGCAACCATTGCCTCACCTTGTTCGTGTCCTGTCTCTCAGGCATCGCTGTCCTTCACTGACTGATGTCCAACGTCTTGAAAATTCTTTGACATGTTTTGCTGGGATTTAAAAAATTGATACAAGTTGTTCTAGGAACATCTGCTTTCTTGTCTCTCCCAGACATTACGGTTTATTTATTCATTCCTCTAACGAAGCATAATTAGGCGCCAACTTCTGCTACACAAACAACTGTGCAGCAAACAGCCTGGAGCCGGTCCCTTGTGAATCTGTGTGAGAACGGCTTCTCAGGAGAGCGCTCCCAGGGCGCAGTCCCTGAGGACGCTACGTGACTTTCCTGAGTCTTTACCAGCTAACACTTCTGTCAGCAACGTCTCCAGCACCCTAGATCTCACCACAGCTCGATAATCACCCCACCTCGCTCCGAGGACCCTCAGGAATGGACAGTGCTAGCTCTTCCCTTTCTTCCCTGTCACGGTATCACTAGTTTGAGAGCCCCTTCTCACACTTGGCTGGCATTTGAGGTTTTCCTCTCTGAATTGCCCATTCACAGCACCTGGTCATTCATTGTTCCTTTGCCTTCCGATTTTTAGGGGTCCTTTGTATATTGTCAAGGAGTCTTGTGGCACAGTGCCTAATGGCTGCTAACCAGGAGGTCGGTGTTTCAAAGTCGCCAGCTCCTCTGTGGAAGAAAGATGAGGCAATCCATAATGATTTGTTGTTGTTGTTATGTGCCGTCGAGTTGGCCCCGACTCATAGCGACCCCTCCTTGGGTTTCCGAGGCAGTATCACTACGGAAGTAGGATTGCCCAACCTTCCTTCCGAGGAGTAGCTGGTGGGTTTGAACCGCCAGTCGTCTGGTTAGCAGGCAAGTGTCTTAGCCACTATGCTACCAGGAGCTCTGGTAGCATAGTGGCTAAAAGCACTTGACTGCTAACCAGAAGGCTGGCGGTTCAAACCCACCAGCCATTCCTCGGAAGGAAGGTTGGGCAATCCTACTTCCGTAGTGATACTGCCTCGGAAACCCAAGGAGGGGTCGCTATGAGTCGGGGCCGACTCGATGGCACACAACAACAACAACATAATGATTTACAGCCTTGGAAACCCAATGGGGGTCTCTGTAAGTCAGAATTGACTCAGTGGCAGTGGGTTTGGATTTTTGGTTTCGTATAATTGTCAGAATTGGCTTGATGGTGTGGGTTTGGTTCTGTTTTTTTTTTTGCATATTGTGGATACTAACGACTTGTTGATTTTAAACATTATAAACATTTTTGTCTGTCATCTGTTAGCTTTAACTAGTGCCCTTCATTTTAATGTAGTCAAACCAGTCAATTTTTGCCTTAATGTTTGTGTGTTTTCTTGTTATAAAAAGTCTTCTCCCAACTTCTCATACTAATATTGATACTGATAGAGGTAGGAGTATGTCACGGATGGAACTGTGTCCTCTCAAAATTGTACACTGAAGCCCTAGCCCCTGGTACCTGTGAGTGTGACTTTGTTTGGGAATGGAGTCTGACAGTTAAGGTTGCATGTCAACTTGGCTGTACCATGATTCCCAGTGATTTGGCAATTATGTAATGATGTAGTTTGGCAGTCACATAATGATGTCATCTGGCAGTTATGTAATGACATGATCATCCCCCCGATGTGCTCTGATGTGATCACCAATCCGCTGTGAGGGGAGTTTCCTCAAGGGTGTGCCCTGCATCCAGTGTATGTTCCGGCAAAGCTCACTTGCTTGCTCCGGATTCTGCATCCAAGTGCATCATCATCTGACTTCTGGTTCTTGGGATGCATCAGCCTCAGTGGCCCGTGAGCCAGCAGCTTCCCACCTGACCTGCTCATCTTGGATTTGTCAGCCCCTGCAGCTACGTGATCAAGAGAAGCCTCCAGCCTCATGCCTGATCCATGAACTCGGACTTGCCAGACTCTACAACCACATGTTCAATATTGATTACACTTCAGCATCAAGAAAACAAAAATCCTCACAACTGAACCAATAAGCAACACCAAGATAAATGGAGAAAAGATTGAAGTTGTCAAGGATTTGGTTTTACTTGGATCCACAATCAATGCCCATGCAAGCAGCAGTCAAGAAATCAAATGGCCTATTGCATTGGGGAAATCCATTGCCAAAGACCTCTTTAAAGTGTTTAAGAGCAAATGTCACTTTGAAGATTAAGGTGCTCCTGATCCAAGCCATGCTATTTTCAGTAGCTTTATATGCATGTGAAAGTTGGACAATGAATAAGGAAGACCACAGAAGAATCGATGCATTTGAATTGCAGGGCTGGCAAAGAATATTGGATGTAGCATGGACTACTACAGGAATGAACGAATCTGTCTTGGAGGAAGTACAGCAGGAATATTCCTTAGAAGTGAGAATAGCCAGACTTTGTCTCTCATACTTTGGCCATGTTGTCAGAAGGACAGTCCCTTTAATAGAACATCATGCTGGGTAAAACAGAGGGTCAGTGAAGAAGGAAAAGACCCTCAACAGGCTGGATTGACACAGTGGCTGTGATGATGGGCTCAAGCATGGCAACAGTAGTGAGGATAGCTCAGGACTGGGCAGTGTTTTGTTCTGTTGTACATTGGGTTACGGAGTTGGAACTGACTTGATGGTGGCTAACACCACCAACAACAACACATATTTTTTTCATGAATTTGCGTTCTGTTCCACATTTTTCTCCCATCCACCAGGGCCCGTCAACTGTGGCCCTGATCAGAATGGTCGGTCATGATAGCTGGGCACTGTCTAATTCTTCTGGTCTCAGGTGGATGTAGGCTATCAGCCCTGTGGGCTAGATTCTTCTCTGACACTTTGGTTTCCTTCTTACTCTTGTGCTCCTGATGAGTAGAGAGTTAATGAAATATTCTCAGAATAAGTTTAGGTGTATACAGAACTTAATAAGTGCTAGCTACTGTAACTGTTAAGGAGCTCTGGTGAGGCAATGGTTAAGGCATTTGGCTGCGAACCCAAAAGTCAGTGGTTTGAACCCACCAACCACTCTGGGGGAGAAAGCTGGGGCAATCTGCTTCTGTACAGATTGACAGCTTTGGAAACCCTGTGGGGCAGTTCTACCCTGTCCTGTAGGGTGACTATGGGTCAGAATCAACTCAACAGAAGCAGGTTCAGTTTTGGATTATTGTGACTGTTATATTTGTCAATTAAAAAAAAACTAAAAAATGTGAGAACAGCTCCAGCTCCAGACATCATATCCAAACTCAGTCCAGGAAGACTGAGGACAGGTGATGCAAACCAAGACTGGGGTTTTTATGAGTAAAGCAAACCCTTCCCAGAATTCCCCAGCAGACCTCTCTTTATAGGGAATTGACAGACTGGGCTACATGATTACTTCTCAACCCCCTTTGGAAGTTTCCAACTCTTTCACGTCATCGGTTCTCCCATTCGCTTTAGGTCTTCCCCACTCAAGAGCAAGCTTCAGTCTCTTCTGACACCCATTTTGATCTTTTTTTCTTTCCTGTCTATTTAATGACCTTTTGATTTCTTCATGGATGATGTCCGTGAGTCATCCCACAGCTCAGCTGGTCTTCAGTCATCAGTGTTCAATGCATCAAATCTATTTTTGAGATGGTCTCTAAATTCAGATGGAGTACATTCAAGGTCATACTTTGCCTCTTGTGGACTTGTTTTTAATTCTTCAGCTTGAAATTGCAAATGGGAATTTACAACTAGATCGGTAAGCAACGCCAGGATAAATGGAGATGTTCTGATGGATGATACTGAGTATCTCCACCGTTTCTCCCACAGACATAGTTGATTGGATTCCTGTGTGTCCTATCTAGTGAGATCCATGTGTACAGTGACCGTTTGTGTTGTTGAAAAAAAGTATTTGTGATGAATAAGTTGTTGGTCTTGCAAAATTCTATCATGTGATTTCTGGCATCATTTTTATCACCAAGGTCATATTTTCCAGCTAGAAATCCCTTGCTTCTGACTTTCACATTCCAATCACCAGTAATTATCAACACATCTTGGTTGCATGTTTGATCAATTGCAGACCACAGAAGTTGGTAAAATCTTCAATGTTTTCATCTTTGGCATTAGTAGCTGGTGTGCAAATTTGAATACCAGTTGTATTGACGGGTCTTTCTTATAGACATATGGATATTATCGTACCTCTGGCAGTGCTATACTTCAGAGTAGATCTAAAAGTGTTCTTTTTTTATGATGGCTGTGACACCATTCCTTTTCAATTTGCCATTCCTGGCATAGTAGACCAGGAGACTGGTTCAAAATGGCCAATACCAGTCCATTTCAACACATGAATGCCAAGATGTCGGTCTTTATGCGTTCCACTTAATTTTTTTCCTTGATCATTGCGTGCTGATCTCCCTCTTATTGTTCATTGTCTTTCCCTTCACCCAAGTTAATACTGTGTCTCTCTCTAGTTCATGAATTACCCTCTTTTTCCCTCCCAACCTGGTAACTTTCAAAGAATGATTCTTTCTGTGTGCAAACCTATAGGCAGAGTCCAGTCTCTCCACACCTTCACCAGCTTTGTTGTCTTCCATTATTTGGAACTTTGCTATTAACTCTGGGATGAGATGGTATCTCATTATTGTTTTGATTTGCATCTCTCTGATGGCTAGTGATCAGGAAAATTTTTTCACAAGTTTGTTAGCCACCTGAATGTCTTCTTTGGTGAAGTGTCTGTTCGTGTCCTTTGTCTGTTTTTTAACGGATTGTTTGTCTTTTTATTATGGAGAAGATGAAGTTTTCTATAAATTGTAGAGATTAGTCCTTTGTCTGATATGTTGTTGCCAAATTTTTCTTTGCCAGTGTGTAGGTTCTCCCTTTACTCTTTTGGCAAAGTCTTTTGATGCACACAAATATTTTATTTTAAGGAGGTCCCAGTTGTCTAGTTTGTCTTTTCTGCTGCTTGTGTGTTTTTCAGTTATGTTTAATTTAGTTACGTGTATTTATGCCATGTATTAGAACCCCTAAGTTTTCCCCTATTTTTCTTGGATGATCTTTATAGTTTCAGGTTTTACATTTAGGTCTTTGATCCATCTTGAGCTAGTTTTTTATATGGTGAGAGGTATGGATTCTATTTCATTTTTCTGCAGATGGATATTCAGTTTTGCCAGCACCATTTGTTAAAGAGACCATCTCTTCTCCATTGAATTGGTTTTAGCCTTTTGTCAAAGATCAACTGTCTATAGGAGGATTTTTCTAAATACTGTCACCAATGTTAATAAGTCTGGGTTGTGTCTGTTCAAGCAGACTGACTCAGGGATGCCTGAGGGCTCCAGCATCTGTAGTCCAGCATGACCAGTTCTCTTGGATGAGTTCCTGCCTCTCCCTGCAAAGAAACCAGCTGGCTTAGGGGAACTTGACAATAGCTTTACTGTTTGTACAACTCACTGGCAGAGACCCACTCCAGGGAGCCTCTCAAACAGACTGCCACTGGACAGCCAGAAAGACGTGGGGGGTCCCCCAACCCAGCCCCGGTTAATGACAGCAGGCAGCCTGGATACTTAAAGAGTGATTTTTGACAGCTTCCAATTTTCCTGGATTCACACCTCCTACATCCCATGTTCTGACTATTAATGGAGGTTTGCAGTTGTTCCCTCTCATTTTGAGTTGTACCCCGTCAGCAAATGGAGGTCCTGAAAGCTCTACTCCATCCACATCATTAGGGTCAGCTCTGCTCTGAGAGGCAGCTCCTCCCCAGTCATGTTTGGAGGGCCTTCCGACCCGAGGGGCTCTGTTTCATCTTCTGGCATTGTGTCACACAGTGTCCTCTGCTATCCATAAGGTTTGCAGTGGCCAGATTTTTTTTTTTTTTTTCCACAAGTAGACTGCCAGGTCCTGCTTTCTAGCCTGTCTTAGTCTGGAAGCTCTGCTGAAACCTGTCCACCATGGGTGACCCTGCTGGCCTTTGAAGTCCTGGTGGCATAGCTTCCCAGCATCACAGCAACACACAAGCCACCACAGTGCAACAAACTGAGCTGAGTGGCAGTCAATGAGTATGGCGTATATGTCTCAGTTTGTTTAGTCTTTACTGCCTCTCA
>NW_006921831.1:3950720-3951911 GCF_000298275.1 Orycteropus afer afer
GAGTTCTTCAGTCAAAGGCTACTGTCTGCTAGCTGGTTCCCTGTTGCTGGTTCCTCGATTTCTTTTTGTGGCTTGGTAGCACTTTTTACTTTTATTTTGCTGAATGATTTTAATTATATGGATGTACCACAGTTTATCAGTTCGCCTATTGAAGGACATCTTGGTTGTTTCTGATTGTTGGCAATTATGAATAAAGCTACTATAAACACACATATGCAGGTTCCTTTGTGGACATGTTTTCATCTACTTGGGTAAATACCTAGAGTGTGATTACTGGGTTGAATGCAATGCCTGTGTTTAGCTTTGTAAGAAATGACCAGACCTAGACAGGCTGAACAATCAGGTCTGTCCAGGCCAAATGGAAAATACCCATGACCATGTATCAGTGTGGCAGACAATATTACTACATACATATTGGTATGTGCTCTAAGAATTTATATATAAATAGAACTAACATGGGGCAAAGTTATAACTTTAGCCATAGCCAATCACCCTGAGGGAGCAAGTAATTGGCCTTGTGGGCTGAGGACCATGGTTGTGGGGGACATCAAGCTCAGTTGGCTTAACAAACTACACAAAAACACTGTTCTACATCTTACTTTTATGAGTAGTAACAGGGGTCTTAAAAGCTTGCAAGCAGCCATCCAGATGCAACAATTGGTCTTTCCTTGTCTAGAACAAAAATGAATGAAGAAAACCAAAGACACATGGGAACAATTAGTCCAAGGGACTAGCAGACCATGCAAACCTCAGCCTACATGACCTTGAGACTTGAAGAACTAGATGGTGCCCACTATTACTGTCAACCACTCAGAAAGGGATCCTGGATAGAGTGGGAAAAAAGTGTGGAACAGAACTCAAAATCATTAAGAAGACCGGGCTGACTGGTCTGATGGAGACTGATGAACCCCCTGAGACTATGGCCCCTAGTCATCTTTTAGGCCTGGAATTAAACTCACTCTGTAGCTTCCAGCCAAATGATAAGCATATAAGGTGAACATTTCTACCAGGTAGGTGCATGCCTTACAACAATCAACCACAGGAGATCAGAAGGGCAGCACTTTCACAGGGAGATAGCTCAGGGGGCAGGAATGCATAGGAATGAAGGACACAGGGAAAAGGTAACCACAGGGAAGAAGTGGGAAGAGAGCTATTACAATATGGGGATTGCAATCAAGGTCATGAAACAGT
>NW_006921831.1:3952766-3953818 GCF_000298275.1 Orycteropus afer afer
AATGACTAAGATGCCTTGGGGGTCACTTTACCCTCGCTTGCAGAGTGGCTGGTGGGTTCAAACTGCCGAATTTTCAGTTAGCGGCCAAATGCTTAACCATTGCACCCCAGGGCCCTAAAATAATTCTTAAATGTCTCTAATTATCTTTTTAAGTTTGACATTTGGTAGCTGGACCCATTGTGACTGAGCTGCTGGGCAGCCACTTATACCAGGAGGGGTAGAAAGCATTTCCAGGATGAAGTGGCTGTGCCAGTCTGGCTGTGCCTCAAGAAAGATGAGTACTGGGATTGACTATTAATGATGTGGAACTCACTGAACACCTCGACAAGAGTCCAGGGCACTGAGAGGCAAAAACCAGCCTGGAACAGTCTTCGAAGAGAACGGGGAAAGAGGAGTTGGAGTATTTCGAGTTTTGCTGTGAAAAAGAAATGTGACAGTGGCCTCAGGTTCCTTCTCTTGGGAACACCTTCCAACACTTGGCCATTTATCCGAGTAACCCTTCTCAATTTTCAAAGCCTGTCCAGCCCACACTTCTCTCTCCTTGAGCCTGACTCCTAAGGATTCTTGGTAGCAGTGGTTAAAACCCTCGGCTGTTAAATGAAATATCGGAACCCATCCGCTGCCCTGTGGGACAGAGATGCAGCAATCTGCCTGGTAAAGATCTACAGGCGTGGAAACCGTATGGGGCCGTCTTCTTCGGTCCTACAGCACGGCCAGGAGTTGGTGGACAGAATGGCAGTTTACTGTAGCTCGACCCCTCTCCCTTTTTCTGGGTGTGGGATGGGTCAAATACAAACGCTTCTCCACCCAGACAAACCATCTGCAGTCAATCCAAGGCCTGCGATGGTGTCTGGCTCCATCTGGACCTGCTTTGCTCTGGCCCAAGGCACGCAGGTCTCTTCCTTTTCCAAGAAGGGCCTCACGCCCGCTGGTGGTGGCTCTATCCGTTGGTACCAGGATCCTCCGCTTGCGAACAGCTGGGGCTCCCACCTCTGGGCGCTGGTGGTTAGCGCCTAAGGCGCCGACGGCACCCACGCAGAAGCGTTTTCTCC
>NW_006921831.1:3955688-3958311 GCF_000298275.1 Orycteropus afer afer
CCCCCCCGGGACCCAGTTCACTTGTCTGCGGTCTCGTGACCTAGTGCCGAGGCCCCTGCCGCCTTTGCTGGGCCCTCTCCCACCCAGCGTGTCGGGCTGACAGGGTTATGGTCACTGCAGGGCTGTCACAGGTGTGCAGCTGCTCCCCTTCCTGCTCGACTGAGCTCACATAGCGCCTAGGCCTGGCTCAGCGCGTGGCGTAAGCTTTCAAGCAAAGTTAGCACTTCCTGTCACTGAGGTGGCTAGGGACAGTCAAACTCTGTGACCCCCCTCAAGCTGAGAGACGTTAGACCCTGTAAGGAGTCCTGAGGGCTTCAGAGAGGACTCAGCAGGACACGTGACATCAGGCCTAACGTGTCTGCTTTCTGTCCACACTGTAGCTTGTCTGGATGTGACACAGTCGGCCTGCACAGGCTTTTGTCTCTAACAGCCCCACAGATGACGCTCCTGTGAGTACGTCTCAGAAGTGCCCTCCCTGCCCTGTGGGCACAGCAGCGTTAGGTCTGTGTTGGGACCAGTGCCCACCGTGGCTGGTGGCTGCGACACCCCAGAGTGGGGACCACAGATTGATTAGGCCAGCATTTCTGATCCCCACCTTTAGGGGGCTGGGCCCCCAGCTGTGCAGCCAGGACACAGTGAGCAAAGAGATGTCGTCCCTGCTCGCGGGGTCTTCCGGTGTAGCACAGGGACCAGACAGCGGAGAACCTGGGTCAGCCGCCCAGTTAGGGTCTTAACCGCAGCAGTAAGAACAGGAAGGGTCTAACCTGGTAGAGCTTGGGGTGAGCTTGCTCTTTTGAGGCGGAATCGTCTAACCTGAGACTTGGAGAAGGAGCAGGTGGGACCATGGAGAGCCCATGAGCCCAGAGCCCCTGGGTAGGTCTGGCCGACCGAGGGCAGTGAAGGAGGCCAGCGAGGAGGGGTGGACGGGTTGGCGGGAGGTGGGGTGGGTGGGGGAGCCCCGGAAGGGCTGCATTGGGGCGGGTGCCTGCGATTCTGTGTGAGACAGCCAGTTGGCCAACGTGTCTGTTCCAGCTGGCAGGGTCCTTAGGAGTTGCCACTCGGAGGAGGGCCGGAATTGGTCCCAGCCGTGAGTTCAGTCTGGTCACGCAGTGTCCTGTTGTCGTTTGGCGGTCTTGCACAGCCTTCCTGTCCCCACCCTTCCGCCCCGAGTGTCCCCTGCCTGTAACCCCCTGGGTGGACTGCTGCTTGGAAGGACTCCGTGGGCAGCTGGCAGTGGGCTAACTGCTTTTGCAGAGGTCTCTTGAGCCAGTATTTAGGGATTTCTGCTTCCTGTGTCTGGTGCCAGGTGCTGCGGGCAGTGGGCCATCAGCAGGGGCCTTGGCCTTTGAACAGAAAGGGTCCTAGATGCAAGGCAGTGGGTACCATTGTGGGAGCTGGGGCTGGGACAGGCGGGCTTTGGGTAGTGCGGACTGGGCAGGGCTGGCCAAAGAGGCTCAGGAAAGCCAAGCCCCGGTCGGAGGGGCTCAGTCCCTGTGCACCCGAGGGGGCCTTTTATAGCACTTGGGCCGCTAGCGAGGGTCCCTCCATGGCAGCGGGGCATGGGGGTTGGGGCTGTGTTCCTTGAGTGGGCGGAGCTCAGGCAGGGGCGGGGACGGTGGGGCGTGGCTGGCTGGAAGGTGCACTCAGCTTCCCCGCCTGTCCTCCCCTCGTTCTGATGTGCCAGGGCTTGTGAACTCTGCACCCACCCACTGGCATTTTGTGATCGCAACCCTTTCTATGCAGCATGTCTGGCTGGCCTCAGTGTAAAAAGCTCCAGGGAATAACTATGTCATGGAGAGGGACTGAATGGCTTTCCCGGCCTTGCGGGAGCCACTCTGAGAATCCCCCAGCCGGGTGGGGTGCCTGCTTCACTGGAATAAGTCCTGGCAGCGGGTGCTGGCAGCCAGCGGGCCATGGCCCCCTCGTGGGCCCGAGCGCCGTGTGCTGCCCTCTCAGTTGTGGTTTGGTTTAGTTTTCTGGCAGTTGCATCACTTGGCTGTTTGAACCCCATTTTTTCTTTCTAACCAATTATTTTTTATTGAGATGGACTAGTTTAGAAGTTGCCAGGCAGGCGCCACACCCTCGGGCTGAGTCCATGCTCCCGGGCAGTGCCTTCCACACCTCGGGGCTGGCTAGCTCTGGGAAATGTTCTCTTCTAGGTTCAAACCCACCGGCCACTCCTCAGAAGGAAAACCGGGCAATCTACTTCCGTAGAGATACCGCCTCGGAAGCCCAAGGAAGGGTTGCTGTGAGTCGGAATCGACTCCAAGGCACTTTGAGTTTTTTTGTCTCTGCACAACGTCTGCATGAGCGTGAATCTGTGTCCGTGTCACAGCTGTGTAAGTGTGCGTGCGTCCACATGTCTCTGCACACGTCTCCATGTGTATCTGTGTATGTGTCACAGGTGTGTAAGTGTGCATGTGTCCACATGTCTCTCCACATGTGTACATCTGTGTACGTGTCACAGCTGTGTAAGTGTGTGTCCATGTGTGTCTCCGTGCACGTCTCCACATGTGTGCATCTGGGTATGTGTACATGTCTCCGTGCACGTCTCCACACGTGTGCATCTGTGTACGTGTCACAGCTGTGTATGTGTACATGTGCCCATGTGTCTCCGTGCATG
>NW_006921831.1:3960611-3965778 GCF_000298275.1 Orycteropus afer afer
GTCTTTTATGGTTTCTTGAAGTAGCTTTTTATAGTTTTCTTTGTAGAGGTCTTTTGTGTCTCTGGTAAGATTTATTCCCAAGTATTTTATTTTTTTGGTTAGTTTGTGGGTTTTTTAATTCTGATTTTTGCCTTCTACTGATTGGGGAAACATGTCATGCTTCAGTCCTCTCAGTGGGTAGTCTGGACAGGTCACATGGCGTTCTGCCAGGATCTGAAGTTAATCGTTACCTCTACCATATTTACTGATCAATACTGAGCCCATAGCCTCACCCCAGCTGGCTCCACCGGTGGCGCACATGCCCCCTCTTGTTCTGAGGTCTAGCATCTGCTCTTCATTGAACCCTGCAAGATGTGAGTGTCGTGTGTTCTTCCTCTGTCCCTCACGTGTTCTTTGTCCTCATGTGTTCTTCCTCTGTCCCTCACGTGTTTTTCCTGTCCTCGCGTGTTCTTCCTCTGTCCCTCACGTGTTTTTCCTCTGTCCCTCACGTGTTCTTCCTCTGTCCCTCACATGTTCTTCCTCTGTCCTCACGTGTTCTTCCTCTGTCCCTCACGTGTTCTTCCTCTGTCCTCACATGTTGTTCCTCTGTCCATCACGTGTTCTTCCTCTGTCCTCACGTGTTCTTCCTCTGTCCCTCACGTGTTCTTCCTCTGTCCTCACGTGTTCTTCCTCTGTCCATCACCTGTTCTTCCACTGTCCTCACGTGTTCTTCCTCTGTCCATCACCTGTTCTTCCACTGTCCTCACGTGTTTTTCCTCTGTCCTCATGTGTTCTTCCTCTGTCCCTCACGTGTTCTTCCTCTGTCCCTCACGTGTTCTTCCTCTGTCCCGCATTCTTCCTTCCTCTGTCCCTCCCGTGTTCTTCCCCTGTCCCTCCTGTGTTCTTCCTCTGTCCCTCCTGTGTTCTTCCTCTGTCCCTCATGTGTTCTTCCTCTGTCCCTCATGTGTTCTTCCTCTGTTCTCATGTGTTCTCCTGTTGCTCGTGCATTTTTCTTCTGCCCCACACATGTCCTTCCTCTGTCCCTCATGTGTTCCTCTGTCTCTCCCATGTTTGCTGAGCTGCTGACTCCTTGTGGATTAAGTCTTGTTTCTCCCAAAACAAAACCTTGCTGTCTGCTGTCCTGAGCACATTCTGTTGTTGTTGTTGTTGTTAGGGGCCGTCGAATCTGTGCCTCCTCAGAATGACCTCACGACAGCGGAACGTCGCACTGCACATCCTGCACCATCCTCCCAGCTGTCGCTGTGCACGAGTCCAGTGTTGCAGCCCTGGGTCAGTCCCTCTCATTAAGGGTCTTCCTCTTTGAGGTCCTTCTCCAGGGACCGGTCCATGGTGAGAACATGTCCAAAGGCTGTGAGGCAAAGTCTCGCCACCCTCCCTTCTAAGGAACATTCTCACTGCACTTCTTCCAGGACAGGTCTGTCGTCCGCTTTGTTCATTGATCTTCCAACACCACAGTTCAGCACTTAGTTCTCTGGTCTTCCTCACTCATTCTTCAGCTTTCACACGCATATGAGGCGATTGAAAGTACCATGGCTCCAGTACCATGGCTCCAGTACCATGGCTCCGTCAGAACTTACTCTTCTGAGTGACATCTTTGCTTCTTTAATGCTTTAAGGAGGTCTTTGTCTTTGCTCTTCAACGTTTCAAGGAGGGAGGTCTTGGTCTCTGCTCTTTAATGCTTTAAGGAGGTCCTGGTCTCTGCTCTTTAATGCTTTCAGCAGGTCTCTGGCAGCAGATTTGCCCAGAGCACCACATGTTGTCTTCTCCCTCAACACCAGCTGAGTGACAGCTGGTTGAGCCTCAGCCTGAGGGCAGGGTGGCCCCTGGGAAGGACAGGAAGGTGCTCAGACAGAGGGCGGAGGCACCACGAAGCCTGTTTGACTTGCTCCTCCTGTTGGGAGACCTGCCACTGTGAGTCCTGGGCCTCTGAGGATGCCTGATCACCTGCAGTGACTGAGGGTGCCTACCCTGCCTGGGGCATCTGGGACACCGGGCCTGGCCACGCCTTCTCTGCCTTCTTTCTGTATCTCCTCCCTGGGCCCTTAGCTGGGTCCTGCTTCGATCGCGCTGCAACAGTGGACGGTGATTGAGCTTGTCTCGCCCGTCAGTTGCTACCTGCCACCTCCTGTGGATGGAGCAGATGTCCGGTACGGCAGCCCTCGTCGCTCCATACCTGCCCTCGCGCTGGGTCATCTTCCCTGTCTCACAGCTCCACCCTCTGTGCCGTGCGCGGCTCGGCTGGGACACCCTTGTCTGCGCTCTGTCACAGTCTATGCTGTCGCTCTAGGCCCCGTCTCACTCGGCACAGATGGCAGTGGCACTCGTCCAACGCCCCCCGCCCATGCATCCTGCCGAAGGGTCGGCGCACAGCCCGCCCGGCCCCTTCCTTGCCCGGCTCCCCATTTCCCTAAGAGCTAAGACCAGAGTCCTGCCGGCGCCTGGGGGGGCTCTGCTTCTGGCCACCCCGCCGCCTTTCTGGCCTCTCTTTCTCCTGCCCCTCCCCTTTCTGGCCACACTGCCTCCTTGCTGCCTCTGCACCCAGGCAGCTCCTGGTGTCCCCTTCTCCTTTGGGTCGTCCGGGCCTCCCACCATGTGCCCTTCAGGTCTCTGCTTCTCAGAAGGCATCTTGCACACATCTACCTGTCAGTCACCAGTCACGGGTGTCGTAACTTACTGATGATGCCCATCACTCGTCTCGTGCAAACCCAGCACCGTGTTCCGAGGCGTTCCTGCACACGGAAGGGTGTTCCTGTGCCCTGGGGCCCCCAGAGCTCTGTGTCATCAGGTGTCCCTTCTGTGTCGCGTGGTCTCCGTCCCTGTCCGTCAGCCCGTCAGCCTGTGGTTGGGTGGATTTCGTTTGGTTTTGATGAAGGCACGGGTTTTTGAGTCTGGGCATTGATGGCTCCTGAGCCAGTGGCCAAGGGGCTACGTGCGGGGAGTCCTGAGAGACGCACCTGTCACCTGGCGCTCCTGCGCCACTGCTCCTGTGTCACCTGTCACCACCCCGTGTCACTGCTGTGTCCCTGCACCTGTCACCGCTCCTCTCTCACCATTGCTGTGTCCCTGCACCTGTCACCGCTCCTGTGCCACCTCTCCTGTGAGCAGGTGACTGAGGGCCTGCATGCTGGGCAGTCCTGAGAGACCCAGGAGTCACAGCTCTTGGGTCATATCTCGTGTTCCACCCTGTGTTTGGGGACTGTGGTGGTCATCACTTGGCCTGGTTTTCTACTTGTTGCTGGGTCTCCCCCACACATAGGCACCTGTTTCAGGACTGTGACCCTGCAGCTTCCCCTCTCTGGGGGTCCAGTGCTGTCTTACTCGCCAGCAGGTGGGGCACCCCCACGTTTCTACCTGAAGCGCCTGCTCTGTTATGAGTAGGTAGGGAGTAGGCAGTGCGGGGAGCAGGGACAATAGCTGACCTCAGAAAGCCCCATGGTTCTTGCCATGAGACCTCAGGAAAGGCCAGGAAAAGGGAGGAGTTAAGTGGGGTCCTCTGGTGAGCAGGCATAGACCCCTGAATCCCAGAAGTGGGGGTGGCAGACTTGGAGGAAGGGTGAGGGGAAGGCATTCCCCTTGGGCTGACACTGTTGTGGACAGAGTGTCTGAAGCCACCAGCCCTCCCAGGTTACGTAGCCACTTGGGGTGATTGGGGAGACGCTGCTCATCTGTTGAGTGATTGTCACTGAACAGGGCAGGGGCAGTGGGATAGTGAGGGGGATGGTGAGGATAGTGGGGGGTGGTCATGGCTAGGGGACATCAGGGATGGTGAGCACCAGGGAGCAGTGATGGCTGGGGAAACAGTGGGGGCTGGGAGTCCATTCTCGTCACAGCGGGTGCTGGGGCTCCACTTGCTTCCGGGCTGGGTGGTTCCCCACTGTGTGTAGAGACCACAGCACACACATCCAGCTGTCCGTGGACAGGCACCTGCATTGTGCCCACCCCTTGGCCATTTGGGCAATGCTGCCGTGAGCAGAGGTGGATCCACACAGGCGTCCCTGTCAGGTCTTCTGGGTGAGAACCAGAAGTGTGGTTGCTGGGCCAGACAGTGACTGTGGTGAGCTGTGTGAGGAACCTGTTTCCAAGGCCCTTTCTGGGCCCTGTGGGGCCTGTGGAACGTGCCCTGGGAGATGCCGCCTGAGACAAGGCTGTCCCACAAGGGCTCTCTGAAGGGAGCGTTTCTCCCGGCAACCCTGGGCCTCACGGGTGGCCAGCACCTCCTGCGGCCAGGCGGTTGGGAGGAGTGTACACGGAGGCCCTGGCCCACCCCAGGATGCAGCAGTCCAGGTGGCACACACGACCTCCCCTAGGGCTTTTCCCCCAGCAGGGCTGAGGTCACGCAGTTACGGCATCGTGGGGTGCCTGGTGGGCGTGTGCCAGGCCAGGGTCAGCACCAGCCTGCCAGTGGGCTCTGTGCCATTGTCCCAGACTCGGACCACACGGACCAGCTCTTGGTGCCCGTGATTTCTCTTTGGTTGTCTCCCTTTGGCTCTCAGTAGTATGGGTGTTCTCCAGGTTGGGATGGGGACGCAGGCAGGAACCAGCCTTTGCAAACAGTGTTTGTGTGGGCAGGTCGTGGGTCCTTGGGGAGGGGTGTCTGTGGACACGAGACCCACTGACAGCGTGGTTGGACTAGAGTCTACGTGGTTGTACACGGCATCTTCCGGCACCAGCCTGGCACTTTATCCCACAGAGGTCCACGCCAGGCCGTTGTTGGTCTGGGCTCCATGGCACACAAAGAGGCCGGCACACTGGAGAACCCCCCCCCCCAGGGTGCTCAGAAGTCACAGTTTGCCAAACGCACATCCTGGTCACACACACAGGGTGTCTGGTCCCATGCATGTGGTGTGTGGTCACACAGATGTGGCATGTGGTCGTGCACTCAGGGTGTCCGCTCACATGTACATGGTGTGTGGTCACACATTCAGTGTTTGGTCATGCATACAGGGTTACCGTCATACATGCATGGTGTCTGGTCACACACACAGGGTGTCTGGTCCCACGCATGTGGTGTGTGGTCACACAGATGTGGTGTGTGGTCACGCACTCAGGGTGTCCGCTCACATGTACATGGTGTATGGTCACACACTCAGTGTTTGGTCATGCACATAGGGTTACCGTCATACATACATGGTGTCTGGTCACACGTGTGTGGTCACACGGATGTGGC
>NW_006921831.1:3966413-3967703 GCF_000298275.1 Orycteropus afer afer
TGCACATAGGGTTACCGTCATACATACACGGTGTCTGGTTACACACACAGGGTGTCTGGTCGTGCATGTCCATTCTGTCCCCTGAAACCCCCAGTCCTCCCCATCTGGGCAGAGTGGGGCCTGTCGTAGGCATTGGCCTCACTGTCAGGTGCACGTCGTGGCCGCCAGCAGTGCTCACTCAGTTTGGGTCGAGCTCTGCCGTCATCACCGTTCGTTCCTCCAGCCTCCAGAGCACCCTCCCCCCTGTCTCTGGGGCTCTACCCATTTCCCTTTCCCGGCCCGAGGGGTAGGCAGCAGCATCGCCTACCCCACGATCCTGGCCCTGAACGGAGGTGTGTTGGCAGTTGGCGTGGCACTGGGGGCCTGGCCCGGTTCCCCGCTGAGCAGCTGTTGTGGCTGGGGGGTGCTAGCATTGTGAGCCCGGCCCGCCCAGGTTGGACCCCAGGGCTGTGGACTGGTTGGGGTTGGCATGGCCTTCGCTTATCTCTGGGCAGAATGTGCTCTAGGGGACACGTCCAGGAGTCCCCGAGACCTTCCAGTTCTGTGCGGTGGCTCTGCTGTGCTGACCTGGTCTCCAGCCCTGAGGCTCTTCCCTTCTCGGTTTCAAGGCCCGTGGCCTGGTGAGAAAGGGTCGGGAGAAGTAGAAGGGTGTTTGGCCTTGGATCTGTCTGCTGCTTTTCCTGTGTTATTTGGATTTATGTTTCGGATGGAACACCACGAGTGCCTGTCACCTAGGTGCATGGTCCCACGTGGTCACTGGTTTGAACAGGTGACTTCCTCACACCCCTGCTTCACGTGCAGGAGGCACAGACCCGTCAAGGACACACAGACGGAGCATTAGGCCCCAGAGCCACCTTCTGGGCACCACCCTCCACGGCGGCTCCCCGGGTCTGAGCACCCGGAGCCCCTTGGGCGGGGGTGCATAGGAAGGGCTGGCCCTGGGGCACAGCTGCCAAGGGAGACGGGGGTTGGCCCAGGACAGAGTCACCAAGGGGGTTGCGTGTGCTGGACCTCTGTTGAGCCCTGGTCTTCCAGGTGATGAAGCGGGGGGTGCGTCAGGGTCTGGCTGCTGGGCGGCCCTCACTCACGCCCCCGTGTCCCCTCGGTGCCCAGGTGTACATCGGCGACCTCCCGCAGGACTTCCTCCGCGTCACGCCCACGCAGCAGCAGCAGCAGGTCCAGCTGGATGCCCAGGCTGCACAGCAGCTGCAGTGCGGCGGCGCCCTGGGCCCCGTGGGCCGGCTCAGCATCACCGTGGTGCAGGTGGGTCTGCCGGGGCAGGGGGTCCCC
>NW_006921831.1:3968255-3974541 GCF_000298275.1 Orycteropus afer afer
GTGTGGGTGTGGGGGTCCCCAGTGTCACTAGGGTGAGGGTGGGCCCAGTGTGTGTGTGGGGGGGTCCCCAGTGTCACCGTGGTGAGGGTGGGTCCAGTGTGTGTGGGGGGTCCCCAGTGTCACCATGGTGAGGGTGGGTCCAGTGTGTGTAAAGGGGTCACCGTGGTGCGGGTGGGCCCAGTGTGTGTGTGTGGGGGGTCCCCAGTGTCACCATGCTGAGGGGGGGTCCAGTGTGTGTGTGGGTGTCCCCAGTGTCACCGGGGTGAGGGGGGCCCAGTGTGTGTGTGGGGGGGTCCCCAGTGTCACTGTGGTGAGGAGGGCCCAATGTGGATATGAGGGGGTCCCCAGTGTCACTGTGGTGAGGGTGGGCCCAGTGTGTGAGTGTGGGTGTCCCCAGTGTCACCAGGGTGCGGGTGGGCCCAGTGTGTGTGAGTGTAGAGGGTTTTGAGCATCAGCGTGGTGTGGGCGGGCCCAGCCCAGCGTTGGTGGCAGGTGAACGATGGGTCCCTGAGTTCAGGGCCCTGTTGTGAACTTAGAATTGTAAGCATTTTCCACGTGGACAAATTGGCATTTATTTCAGATACCGGTTTTCCCTGAAAGCTGTGTTTGACTTTAATCTTGGAAAAGGACAGATGTGAAAACCTGGGCCGGGTCTTGGTGCCCACTAAGACGGTCAGCAGGACTGTCTTGGTGTCTGCCCCATGCCTGTACTGGTCCACATGTGTGAGCCCTGGCTGGCTACTGGGGTGCCGTCAGGGCTACAGAGGGGGTGGCTCTCCCCAGGCCACCCACCAGGCAAGTACGGCATGAGGACACCTCCCTCCAAGGAGGTTGGCCCTGGGTCAGGGCACACGTCAGAGTGACACACGGTTTGGTCGGCTGGGACGCCCTCAGCTGCTGTGCACGGCAGCCCCGTGAGCCACGGGTGGCGCTTCTCCCGATGCTGAACAGACTGGAATGAGAACCCAAACCTACTGTTAGCTGTAAAAATGGTTTGATCAGACCCAGCTTCTGCTAGACCACGAGGAAGGGGAAGCGTCGTGAGCCCCTCGGCTCGGTAGGAGCAGAAACAGATGCGTGTCCTGCACAGAGACCGCACAGCCGCTGTGTTGGTCGGGCGCACACACCCCTGCTGAGACGTGGGCAGCGCTGTTCACGTCACACCTGCCCTGCATCACGGTGCGTTCCACGTGCTTGTTCATCATGTCCCCGAGACGGTAGCCTGCCAGCTGCTCACCCAGTGGACCCTGACCCTAGCTTCCTTCCCCCACTGGCTCAGTGGCGCATGCTTCCTCCACAGATCGCCACCTCCTGGTGGAGCGGGGGCACTGCAGGGCACCACCCTGCCCTCCAGCCCTGCAGGCGTGCCGTCCCTGCTCCTCCACCCAGGCCGGTCCAGGGGACGGGATTCCCGTCCCATCCCATCGTATGTGGCCCCGGCTGCTTTCCCCTTTGCTGCTAACGCTTTGGGACCTTGGCTTCCAGAGGGTGGAGCTCTCGGTCCCCACCCTCTCCCCTGTTCTCCAGACTCCCCAGGGCCAACAGCTTGTGTCCCTGCGGTCTGAGCGCTGTCACGTGCTGGGATGCTGGGCTCTTAGCGCAGGCCAGACCGCCCCTCACCTAGAATCGGGCATAGCACTGCTTCAGGGCCCAAGCAGGGCTCTTGTTGAGCCCGGTCCCCCACACCCTGCTGCTCCCCAGTGTCCATCCTCATAGATGCTCAGGCTTTGGACCCTGACTCCTGTCTCCCTCACGCACCTGCCCCTCAGCATGGGCCCGTGCTGTCCTCACCTGCGGATGGCAGCAGAGCTGTGGCTTACCTGCCATGTGACTGCCTAGACACGTCCACTCCTGAAGGTCAGAGTGACACCCATGCAGGCTCTGGCTGAGGCACAGAGATGCTGCACGTGGACAGCCTCAGGGACTACCAGGTGGGACGTGCCCTGGTGGGCCCGCTTCCCTGGGAGTGACTGCACACCCCCGTGCTCTCACAGTTCGGCTCCACACAGGACAGTGGTTCAGCCGGTGGCCATGGGCTTGGTCACTGCCAGGCTGTGGCCCAGATGTTTCATCTCAGACCCACATGATCCAGCCAGCAGCTGCTCTCAGTTACAAATTGTCATTCTGCTCAGGCGAGGTGGGTGGTTGACGCCATCCTGACGGGTCCAAGGCACAGGTGGCTTTGGCAAGCGCTCAGTTCTGACCGTTTTGGCTCATTTTTCTTTCAGGCCAAGTTGGCAAAGAATTACGGGATGACCCGCATGGATCCGTACTGCCGGATACGCCTGGGGTACGCTGTGTATGAGACCCCAACAGCGCACAATGGTGCCAAGAACCCACGCTGGAACAAGGTCATCCAGTGCACAGTGCCCCCGGGCGTGGACTCCTTCTACCTGGAGATCTTTGATGAGGTAAAGGACATCCACCCTTGAGCCCATGGGGTCCCCTCGCGGGGCCAGGCTGTGCGCGGCCATGTCAGCACCAGAGCATAACGCTGTGGAAGCCATTCCAGGCTTCTGTGGACTGAGGTGCGCCTGTCCATGTGGTGTTTTATACGTCAGGTTAGAGGTACACGGTGCCCAGCCATCCTGAGCAAGGGGAGGCAGGGCCTCTTCAGGTTCTTAAGCAGCGTCCCCGGATACGTCATTACCAACAGCAGCAACACGGATCATTCCATGACACGTGATGTCTGCATGTACACTTGTCCAGGTGCAGACACGTTATTACCAACAGCAGCAACATGGATAATTCCATGACACGTGGTGTCTCCATGTCTACCCGAGGCACACACTCCATTGCTAATAGCAGAAACCTGAGACATTCTGTGACACGTGGTGTCTCCGTGTCTCCCCCAGGCACACAACGCCATTGCTAACAGCAGAAACCTGAGACATTCTGTGACACGTGTCTCCGTGTCTCCCCCAGGCACACAAGCCATTGCTGACAGCAGAAACCTGAGACATTCTGTGACATGTGGTATCTCCGTGTCTCCCCCAGGCACACACGCCATTGCTGACAGCAAAAACCTGAGACATTGTGTGATACGTGGTGTCTCTCTGTCTCCCCCAGGCACACACGCCATAGCTAACAGCAGAAACCTGAGACATTGTGTGACACGTGGTGTCTCCGTGTCTCCCCCAGGCACACACGCCATTGCTAACAGCAGGAACCTGAGACATTGTGTGACACGTGGTGTCTCCGTGTCTCCCCCAGGCACACACGCCATTGCTGACAGCAGAAACCTGAGACATTCTGTGACACATGGTGTCTCCCCCAGGCACACACGCCATTGCTAACAGCAGAAACCTGAGACATTGTGTGACACGTGGTGTCTCCATGTCTCTGCCAGGCACACACGCCATTGCTGACAGAAACCTGAGACATTGTGTGACACGTGGTGTCTCCGTGTCTCCGCCAGGTACACACGCCATTGCTGACAGCAGAAACCTGATTCATTGTGTGGCCGTCAGTGACGGTGGTGATGAGTCCTTGCATATTGCTGCGCCCTCTCCTGCCTTGGGCTGCACTGACCCAAATCGGCTGGAAGCGGGAGACAAGGGGGTGTGGGGGATGGGTGGGACAGGGTGGGGTTGGGACCGAGCTCCATCCTTTCTTCTGTCCATTGCCCCCTGCCCTGTGGTGGTCACAAGTAGCTCGTGCTGAGCAAGAGGATCATGAGGGGTGGGGGTGATGAGGGAGTGAGCATGTGGGTGTACAGGCGCGTGGCCCCGGGTGACAGGTGTGTCTGGATGTGACACAGGGTAGTGCAGGCGTGCGGCCCTGGGGGACAGGTGTGCATGTGGGTGACACAGGGTGAAGCAGGGGTGCAGTCTTGAGGACCGGTGCACATGGGGGTGACAGGGTGGTGTGGGGCTATGGCCCTGGGGGATGGGTGTGCATGGGGTTGACATGGGGTAGTGCAGGGGTGAGGCCCTGTGGGGGATGGGTGTGCGTGGGGGTGACACGTGGGGGTGGCGTGGGGCTGTGGCCTTGGGGGACACATATACACAGCTGACACGGGGTAGTGCAGGGGTGCGGTCCTGGGGAACGGGTGTGCGTGGGGGTGACATGGGGTAGTGCAGGGGTGAGGCCCTGTGGGATGGGTGTGCGTGGGGGTGACACATGGGGGTGGCATGGGGCTGTGGCCTTGGGGGACACATACACAGCTGACAAGGGGTAGTGCAGGGGTGCGGTCCTGGGGAACGGGTGTGCATGGGGTGACACGGGGGGCTGTGGCCCTATGGGATGGATGTGCACAGAGCTGACACGAGGTAGTGCAGCAGCACGTGGGGGTGACACACGGATGTGGCACGAGGCTGTGGCATTGTGGGATGGGTGTGCATATGTGAGGGGCCATGACACTAGGCCCTGCTTGGGGGGCATCGGGAGGCAGCTGGACTGGAGTTGAAAGGGGGCTTATGAAGCTGGGTGGGCAACTCCCTGAAGACACCAGCTAAGTGCTGTGCCCTCCTCAGAGAGCCTTCTCCATGGACGACCGCATCGCCTGGACCCACGTCACCATCCCCGAGTCCCTCAAGCAGGGCCGTGTGGAGGACGAGTGGTACAGCCTCAGTGGGCGGCAGGGCGATGACAAGGAGGGCATGATCAACCTGGTCCTGTCCTACACGGTGAGGCTGGGGCAAAGGCACCTGGGGAGGGGGTGTCCTGTCCTGCACGGTGAGCCCGGGGGTGCAGACACCTGGAGAGGGCTCCCACTGTGGGAAGCGCCACACTGGTGTGCCCAGCACTATGAGGAGTAGTCTGTTTCATGCCCAGCACCTGTCTCGGTCGTTGTGTGAATGGCTTGATTCCCAGCGGGAGGGAGTCTGCGTCAGGTAGTGTTGCCCCACAGCTGTGTTTCCAGACGGCGGCTCCCCTGCGACAGTTCATCCAGCGCACCCGGTTCCTTACAGGGAGATCGGTTCAGGGGGACTTCTCCTTTACCAAGCGGTTCTCACGTTTTATTGCATGTAGAATGCCACCAAAGGAGATGCTGTCCCAGACCTCACTTGTGTGTGTTACTTGTGATTGCTGAGACACGGGTTGGTGTGAGCCTAGAGTGGGTGCACCCCCAGCCCGAGCAGAGCTGAGCCAGCTGGGGGCATCCACAGTGCAGGTGGGCACTGAACAGAGAGAGGCCTCTGCACTCTCAGGGCTCGGTTCCCGGCCTGCACCCCCAAGCCCTTTAAGTGACATTGAGTGACACTGGGAGGGACAAGGTTCTGGGGTTGTGGAGTGTTCTCCTGTGACCTGTGATTGTCTGTTTTAGTCACTGCCGGCTGCCATGATGACGCCGCCACAGCCCGTGGTCCTGCTGCCCACCGTGTACCAGCAGGGTGTCGGCTACGTGCCTATCACAGGTGGGTGACCACCCCTCCGTGAGTATCTCAGACCAAGAGCAGCAAAAGGGGGTGGAGATTCAGCCACTGTGGCCTTTGACCCAGCAGGCCTCTGCTGTTAGGAGCGAGCATGTGCAAGTGTGGACGTCGGGGTTAGAGTCTGCTGTTAGGGGCGAGCATGTGTGAATGTAGACATTGAGGTTAGAGTCTGCTGTTAGGAGTGAGCATGTAGTGTGAGTGTAGACGATGGGGTTAGAGTCCGCTGTTAGGAGCGAGTGTGTGTGAGTGGACGTTGGGGTTAGAGTTTGCTGTTAGGGGTGAGCGTGTAGTGTGAGTGTAGATGTTGGGGTTAGAGTCTGCTGTTAGGGGTAAGCGTGTGTGTGTGAGTGTAGACATCAGGGTTAGAGTCCGCTGTTAGGAGCGAGCGTGTATGAGTGTAGACATCAAGGTTAGAGTCCACAGTTAGGAGTGAGCATGTGTGTGTAAGTGTAGACGTCAGGGTTAGGGTCTGCTATTAGGAGCGAGCGTGTGTGAGTGTAGACGTCAGGGTTAGAGTCCACTGTTGGGGTGAGTGTGTGTGTGTAAGTGTAGATGTCGGGGTTAGAGTCTGCTATTAGGAGTGAGCATGTGTGAATGTAGGCGTCGAGGTTAGAGTCTGCTGTTAGGAGTGAGCATGTAGTGTGAGTGTAGACGTCGGGGTTAGAGTCCACTGTTAGGAGCAAGTGTGTGTGAGTGGATGTCGGGGTTAGAGTTTGCTGTTAGGGGCGAGCATGTGTGTAAGCGTAGACGTTGGGGTTAGAGTCCGCTGTTAGGAGCAAGTGTGTGAGTGCAGATGTTGGGGTTAGAGTCCACTGTTAGGAGTGAGCATGTAGTGTGAGTGTGGACGTCGGGGTTAGAGTCCGCTGTTAGGAGCGAGTGTGTGTGAGTGGACGTCGGGGTTAGAGTCC
>NW_006921831.1:3975531-3989145 GCF_000298275.1 Orycteropus afer afer
GCGAGTGTGTGAGTGTGGACGTCGGGGTTAGAGTTCGCTGTTAGGAGCGAGTGTGTGAGTGTGGACGTCGGGGTTAGAGTCTGCTGTTAGGGGCGAGTGTGTGTGAGTGGACGTCGGGGTTAGAGTCTGCTGTTAGGGTTGAGCATGTGTGTAAGCATAGACGTCAGGGTTAGAGTCCACTGTTAGGAGCAAGTGTGTGTGTGTGTGTGTGTGTGTGGACGTCAGAGTTAGAGTCCACTGTTAGGGGTGAGGTGTGCGAGTGTAGACTCTTGTCGTTGTTGTTATGTGCCGTCGAGTCAGACCTGACTCATAGCGACCCCTCCTTGGGTTTCCGAGGCAGCATCACTACGGAAGTAGATTGCCCCATCTTCCTTCTGAGGAGTGGCCGGTGGGTTTGAACTGCCAGCCTTCTGGTTAGCAGTCAAGTGTCTTAGCCACTATGCTACCAGAGCTCCCGAGTGTAGACTGGGAGGTGTTTTTTCCCTAATTGCCAGTGTGCATGGAGTGAGTTGACACTTCAGGGACAGGAGGCGTTCTGAACATTCTGCCTTTGAGTTCCAGGAGCTTGCAGTGACGGTCTGTCCCGCATAGTGGGGCTGACGGGCTCTGAGGTGGGCTCTCCGTCACGTTTGTCCGCTTTTATGAATGACTGACTTTGCAGATCAGCCCACAGCGCAGCATCAGATTAGCTCTTTGCACCATCGGTTTTATTTCCCCCCCTTCCCCCCACCCCTGTAAACAGCCCTGAACTGAGGCAGGTGTCTGCAGTGGGCTTCCCTGCAGTGGGGGGGTGCAGACCGGGGCTGTGCCAGCCTCCTGCTGCCCTGGGCCCAGCGGCTCTGGAGTCGTTTCTCTGATGAGGAGAAAGTGCAGGAGCCACAGAAGCCCGGCCCTCAGCCCCGCGGCATCGGGTACAGCAGCCCTGGCCCTCACGCATGCTCACCCACGTGTCCACGTCTCCAGGCCTTCTTGCCAGTGTGAAGGTCAGGGCATTGCCGCCTGTTGGATCTTCTGAGCTTAGAAATGAAGAAAGGTTCATGCTGCCTAGGCTGTCTCGTCTGACACCCCCGCGGCCTCCTTGGGAGGCTCGGCTGGGCTCTGCAGCGTGCAGAGCAGACGCCGCTCACTCCCGTCCGGCTCTTGGAAGACGGGTGTGAATGAGGTCCGCAGTCATTGCCCTGGATCTCGCCAGCCCTTGCTCACTCTCCCTGCCTCGCTCGCTGCTGTGAGGGTCAGCTGACCTCTGACCGAGGGGTGGCACTAGGACGCTTTCTCAGGCACAGGCCTGAGGTCCTCCCGGCGGGCTTCTGACCTCCACCACTTGGCTTGTCACCCACTTTTCACAGTGGGGAGAAGGGCGTGCTGGGCACAGGTGGGCGCAGAAGGAGACCAGTGTGGTCAGGCCCAGGCCGCTGGCACAGGCACTGCTGGCACCTTCCTGCCCCGTGACTGGCCCTGGGCGGCGGGAGTCTCAGCCATGGCTCCTTGTGTCCTGTGCTCACTGCACACAGGGCATGGTGCTGTAGGGTTGCTGGGGGCTTGTGGGGCTTTCTCTTCTTTGTCACAATGGGGGTGAGGTGATGTGTGTGCCACGCTGGGAATGCACGTCCCAGGACACTTGGAGGAGGCACAGAGGCTCGGGCGGGGCACCAGCATGGCCGCAGGCTCCCTATTTCTACCTCAGGCGGAGAGAACGGTGTTACGACCTGTGGTTAGCGCCATTAATGGTCGAATGGCACTACGACCCTGTGACATAAATGACACGTGACGTGAAGTCTGTATTACCCTCTGTGATGTAAATGACACATGACGTGAACTGTGTTACTCTCTGTGACAAAAATGACGTGACGTGAACTCTTACTCTGATGTAAGTGCCATGTGTAGTGAACCGTTACTCACTGTGACATAAATGACACATGACACGAACTCTTACCCTGTGACATAAATGACACATGACATGAACTAGAGAGCTTTTAGGAACACAGTGTGACCACTTGTGTGATGCTCCTCCACTGGGACCGCAGGTCTCGGCGTGGAGGGTGAGTGGGCGGTCCAGGCGCCTCAGGAAGGGCTGTGCAGCAGCCATCCCTGCAGGACCAGGGGTTGTGGGAGACCCGGGTTGTGCACGTCCCTTGGGGACCCTGCTGCGGCGCCGTCTTCCTCACTGAGCGCTGGCACCCCCTTGCACCCCCGGCGCTCCCACATGGCCACCCTTCTGCTTTCAGGGATGCCTGCCGTCTGCAGCCCGGGCATGGTGCCCGTGGCCATGTCGCCGCCAGCCCTGCCTGTGCAGCCGCGCTGTAGCGAGGAGGACCTGAAAGCCATCCAGGACATGTTCCCCAACATGGACAAGGAGGTGGTCCGCTCCGTGCTGGAGGCCCAGCGGGGCAGCAGGGATGCCGCCATCAACTCCCTGCTGCAGATGGGCGAGGAGTCCTAGGGCCACACCCACCCGCGGCCCCCTGCTGCCCTGTGGCCCCCTGCTCTGGACTTGCCAACCCAGGGCCCCCGGAGACTGCCCTCCAGATCCAATGACAAGCACCGTGGCCACCCTCCCTGGTGTCCTGCTGCCTGCTTGCCTTGCTCTGTTGGATGCATGTGGGGTCTAGGCTCCTAGCGGCTGGACCCGCCATCGGTTCAGGTGGGCGGGGGGCTTTGCTTTCTCTTCCTTGTGTTGCTTGTGAGCGGACAGGGGCATGGCGTCGTGCCCTGTGCAGACTCGTGTTTCTGCCCCTCCTGGCACTGCCCTGGCTACTTCTGTCCCTGAATGTGTTGGGACATGTGCGTCTCCTTCCAACTTGAATGGCACGTGGACATCTGGCTGAGGCAGGCTGGGCCTGAGGCCCACAGAGTCCTTAGCAGCCATGGGGGATCGCTCGTAGAGCCTTCAGTCAGCACTCACGTCCTTCCCGCCTTTCCCCGTTCCTGGTCTGGGCTCCACCCCGTGCCCTCGTCCCTGGCGAGCTGTGTGAAGCCGCCCCAGCTGCTCAGCAGTATCAGGCTTACCTGGCGTCCCTTCACTGTCTAAGCCCGGCAGGTGCTGGCAGGGCCACGTCTGAGCCCGCGTGCGATGTGTGGGCAGAGTGCTATCTGAGGCTTTCCCGTGGTACGCCCTGTCGGTGAGCTGCTGGGAGCCCTCACGTAGATGGAACCGAAATGGGACCTGAAGGCAGGGAGTGGTGGCTGGTGGCTGACAGTCGTTACAGGGCTGAGGCCCTGGTGGCCCACTGCTGACCTTCCCACAGCGAGTGCCGCGTGCTGGCGCAGAGGCCTGGTGAGCAGTAACCTCAGCATCTGTCCTCTTGGTGACCGCAGTGACAGTTCAGGGCTGTCGACACCGGGAGTGTGGGTGGTCTCAGAGAGGCTTTCTGGACAATCAGCGGGCTGCCGGGACACCACCACGCACAGCGGCTTCACAGAGTGTGTGCTCCACGTGAAAGAGCGCTGTTGTCCGCTTCCACGCACTCACACCCACCCTGTCCCCACGGTCTCCCTGGATGGACGGACACATGTGCCAGCACTTTGGCTTCTGCGTGTGACTGGGAACAAGGACCCTGTGCCTGGGTGTCTCTTTCCCTCCCAGGGTGTGGGGTGAGCGCTAGCGTCAGTCAGGAGAGATGTCCGTGGCAGCCCGGCTCACGGTCGCCAGCAGCCTTGAGAACCGATGCTCCTGGCTGGGCTCTCTGTTGATGGGGAGGACTTAGTTCTGGGATGTCCCTACGCTTCAGACATTGCTTTTTATTCTCCTGCGTGCGTGCTTTAGTTTTTCAGTAGACCAGTGAGCGCGCGGGCGTTAGAGGCCGTTAGCCAAGCGGCTGCCCCCATGGTGGCGCGTGCCCTTCCTGTTTGACCAGACGAAGTGGCTCACGCCGAGCCAGCAGCTCTGCTCAGTGCCCGCTGCCAGCTTCTGAGCGACCCTAGTCCCGTCCTCGCCTGTGCCCAGACTGGGCCGTCACCCTGGGATAGGCTTGGGGCCTCATCAGGTCAGACCACTGCCCTCTCCTTGCCCCGCAGACAAAGGTCAGGTCGTTCGCCAGGGTAGGGGTCAGATGGGAGGCTTGGGCTGTGCTTCCTCCTACTGGGCGGGTCCCCTCAGATCCAGTCCCTGCGGCCTGTGGTCGTGGCGAGGGGAGCGGTCTCAGTGAGGGTCGTGCTGTGTCCCTGGCTCTTCCTGTGTCTTGGCGGTACCCCCTCCACAGAGTCCGTGGCGGCGTCATGTTGCAACATGAGCTGTGTCGTGGCCTGAAGTGCACTGTGTGTGGCGGGGTCGGCAGCCGTGGCAGCAGTGGCAGCAGTGACTCTCAGAATGTTGTTTCCGACTTTACTGGGATCCAGCGTCCAGACTTTCTTTTTGTTGTAAAATATGTTTTCACTTTTCAGCCTTCTAATTTAATAATCACCCATATAAAAATAGAATTAAAGTTCTTTAAAGGAATGTTTACTGTTGGTCCTGAGTATTTTTTTATTTACTACATAATACCCACACCAAACCCACTGCCGTGGAGTCCATTCCGACTCACAGCGCCCCTAGAGGACAGAGTGGAACTGCCCACAGGGTCTCCAAGGCTGTCAGTCTTCACGGAAGCAAAGCCCAAACCACACCCACTGCCTGGAGTCCATTCCGACCCACAGTGCCCCTAGAGGACAGAGTGGAACTGTCCACAGGGTTTCCCAGGTTATAACCTTTATGGAAGCAGGTTGCCTTATCTTTCTCCATTGGAGCCGTTGGTGGGTTTAACCACCAGCTTCTTAGTTGGCATCTGAGCAGTTTGGCCACTGTGCCACCAGGGCTCCTGTGGTACACACAGCATGACTAGATCAGCCACAGTAAGCACCTCACTGATAAGCTGGCAGCAGGGTCATATAGATAAAGACTCCGAACTGGGAAGGGGAGTCAGTGCTGACCTGCGTGTTAATGGCAAGTGTGAGTTCTTCCCAGTTAACATCGAGAGAGAGCCCCAGGTGCCCTGACGCACTGAGAGTGCTCACAGCTCTGGCCGATGTGGTTCAGATCAGAAAACAGACCTCCTCAGGAGGGTGGTGGGACTGCAGCTCGCAGGCTGTGGACATGTCGTCAGGAAAAGACCAGTGGCTGGAATAGGGCCTTGTGTTGGGTAAAGTGCGGGGTGAGCGAAAACGGGACCCTCGTGGGACGGGTGACACCGTAGCCTCCACAGTGTGGCTCAAACACAAGCTGGTGACAGTGGTTCGGACTGGGCAGCATCTGGTTCTGTTGTTCGTAAGGTCACCAGGATCCAGACGGCAACTGAGAGAAGCAACACTGGACTCACGTGTCACCAAGGCTCCTTTTATGTCTCCGTAACTGTGTTTGTAAATTTCCCTTTCCCACCATTTCCTCCTGGGAGGAAAAATAGGACATGGACTCGGAGTCGTGGGTCTGTGGGTGGGCCTCTTGGGAACTGTCACCTGGCCTTCCAGACCAGGTCCGTCCTCAGCTGTTACATCTGCAGAGCACACGCCACGAGCAGGCGGTGCTTACAGAACAGGCTGGAATCACACTGGGTGTGGCCACAGATGTACCACGTTCAGAGACAGGCCACCCATGGCCCCCCAGGTTTCCTTTGCCCACTTCTTCCAGGGCATGAGCTTGCTGAGTGGACGGTGGGAGACACGCCTGGGCTCCGTCCTCTCACTCACTGTGCCTCTCAACTGAGTGTGCAGACTGTTGAACTCACAGAGGATATGGGGCGACTGCTGTAGGTAACAGTAAACACAGATGCATTTAAATGCTACCATCATGGTGTAAAGTCACTGAGCAATTACTGCAGAAGAGGTATGAGAACTGTGGCCAGCGCTGCTTTCCTGTAAGAATGGTGGCTGGCACCCCTTTCTTGTGGGAATGGTGATAGATGTGGCTTTGCTGTGAGAAGAGTGGCCCGCGTAGCTTTCCTGTGGGAACAGTGGCTGGCGTGGCTTACCTGTGGGGATGGTGGCCAGCATGGCTTGCCTGTGGGAACAGTGGCCGGTGTGGCTTTGCTGTGGGAATGGCGGCTGGCGTGGCTTTCCTGTGGGAACAGTGGCCAGCGTGGCTTTCCTTTGGGAACAGTGGATAGTGTGGTGTTCCTGTGGGAATGGTGGATGGCGTGGTGTTCCTGATCTGATTGAAAACATGTAACAACCCACAAACAGGCAGGTGGCTGCATGTGGGCCGGAGCATTGCCGGGCTGGTACAGTCACACTCTCAGCCGGTGACGCTTTGTGCCCGACTCTGCATTCATAGATCTGCCCGGTGCGTTTATTCCACAGTGGCCTTCCTACCATTTACTCTGTGTTACAGTGAGCAGTTACCAGAAACAACAGAAAAGTTGGGTGTGTCCGTGTGCCGGCCATGATGCAAAGAAGCCAGGAGGCTTGCTTCTGAAAAGCTCTCAGATGACAAAATGCAGAAGTCCTGAAGAAGCCACAAATGCCCTTTCACATGCTGAGCTGAGCTCATGAGTGGACACCCCATGGCAATTAGATTCCGGGCCAGCTCTGAGTGTCTGTTGGTCCCTGCCCAGGCAGGTGCACATGGTGCTCAGGCAGCGTTTGCTGTGAGAACCCAGGTGCCGAAGTCCCATGCATCTGCTGGTGTCAGAGTCCCGTGAATTACCTTGGAAAACACGTCATTGAAGAGTGAGCAAGAGAAAACTCAGCTACTGCCACAAAGATGTACAAGGAGACCGCCACGGCCCTTCCCCACACGCTGGGCTGAGGGTAGACCTCCGCAGCCCTTCCCCACATGCTGGGCCGACAGGGTGACCGCCATAGCCCCTCCCATACGGGTCAGGAGTTTGAATTTACGTGCCGTCTGTGTCCAGGAAGCGTCATGGGGAGAAGTTTGTGTCGTCCAGGCTGGAAGAAGCGGCACGTGTCCTTCTGAGGGGTGCGCTGTCAGCCTGGGCCTCGGGATTCCAGCGTGGTCAGATTTCAGTCTGAGAACGTCAGTGCTGTGGTCAGGTGTATGCTGCTGAGTTAGGTGATGCAGGTGAAACGGCGCCCCGAGGGATGGAGCGATGTGCCGGATGACAAGAAGAGTGCGGTCTGCAGTCCTGCAGCGAGGAGACGGCGGGGCTTTGCTGCCCAAGCCTGAGGAACCAGCACCCAGATGCCGCAGCCCACTCGTCAGCTCAGGCTGCTCTCACCCCGAGGCAGCATTTGGCAATGTCTGGACACATGTCTGGGTGTCACAGTGTGGGAGGGGGTAGGGTGCTGGTGGCGTGTACCAAGTAGAAGCCCGGAATGCTGCTACCACCCTAGAGTGCCCCAGGCAGCCCCACAGTTCCCCAAACCAGGGTGTCTGCAGCAGTCAGACACCGAAGTCAGAGGGTGGGAGGCGAACCTCAGCAAAATTCAGGGCCCCGTCACTGAGGAGTCTGGGTTCAGCGATTCGGGGCACATTGACATACCCCCAGTGAGAAGAAGACATGGCTGCCTTTCACTCCACTGAGCGTGACAGGGCACGAGGCTCGGTAGACACACCCCAGCTTAAAATGAGGTGAGAGGCAGTTTAAAACACTTCAAGGAAAGTACCAATGGGTCTCGAGGTATGTGGGGGCCCCCAAGCGCCATTTCCCAGTCCACCCATTCTCCCAGTGGTTTGGGTGTGGGCCCGACCCTCTTGAGCGGGTCTTCAGGTTGTCCTGCCGGCTCAGCTCACGGGCGGTGGCCTGAGTGTCCTGGCCCTCTGGTGAGTCTCTCTGGGGCCGAAGCTGGGCAATGGCCAAAACGCCTCAGTTTTCTTCTTTGAAGGTAATCTCCACAGCATTTTCCTTAATTGTTGATTTCTGTGATGGTATTGTTACAGAAGTTAAAAAAAAAAAAAGAAAAACAGCCCAAGGGGGCGGCTTTAATGCCACCACTGTCTTCTCCACTTCTGGGCCTGCAAGTCCAGGTCGGGGTGTCAGCCACGTCGACCCCTTCCTTAGTGGTAAGCAGGGGCACTTCTTGGGTCCCTGGCTTGTAGACGGGCCTCACGTCTGTCCTTCCCCTGCGTGTGATTCTGTGTCTGAACCACTCCGTTTCTAACTCAGGAGCGATTACGCGTAGGACCCACTGCACTTGGGTATGAGCTCACTAACACAGCAGCGACAAAAACCCCTTTCCAAACAGGGCACACCCCAGGTGTGGTGCTCAGGGTCCCAGCACATTCTGGGGGGACACGATCCATTCCAAATTGCACCTCAGTTTGCACTCAGCACTTAGGTACTCAGCAAAGTGAAAGTTACGCCCCAGCAATGTCACTCTGCCCCCCTGCTTGGCCAAATCCCTATTTCCCTTGAATTTTAGCACAAGGAAGACAATGCTGGTTCTGCATGTCAGCGGCGGGGGAGATGTGAACTGCTTGCCTACCGGAGAGAGGTTTGCTGGTCGGACCCACCCACGGGAGTGACACTATGAGTTACCACGCACTGGGTGATAACCAACCCTAGTGCCCAAACTGGGCCCCCTTCTGGTTAACCTCCTAATAAGTGATGACATTTTCCAAGATGCTATTTCAACAGCCTTGTATTCACAGGGGCCAAGGGTTAAGTAAGACTCAGATATAAGCTAGGGGAAACACAATTCAATCAGTAAAAGTTTGCCTTCTGGTCCCTCAAATCTGGTAGCATAGTGCCTAAGGCACTTGACTGCTAACCAGAAGGCTGGCGGTTCAAACCCACCAGCCACTCCTCAGAAGGAAGATGGGGCAATCTACTTCCGTAGTGATACTGCCTCGGGAACCCAAGGAGGGGTTGCTATGAGTCGGGTCCAACTCGACGGCACATAACAACAACAACATGTGCAAAATACATTCATCCCATCCAACCCATTCCAGCATCAACTCTATGTCCAAAACATCACCTTCTAAATCGTCTGAATCAGCTGTGGGTGAGGTTCTGGGGTAACGTGGCTCTCCATCTCTGTACCTGGGAGCCTTGACTATGAGTTACCTGCTTCCAAAGTAGCATGGTGGCACACGCAAAGGGAAGACACTCCCATTCCCAAAGAGGCTGCTGGAGAGAGAACTGGTCATAGGGAACAGGCAAGCCCTAAACCCAGCAGGGCAAATCCCACTGGATCTCAAGACTTGAAAATAACGTAACCTGTTCTGCTGAGTGTTCTATTCTCTGGGCCTACCAGGGTGGCAGCCCTGCCTCTTGGAATGGGAAGGTTGCCCTGCCCTCTGGACCCATGACATCAGTCCTGCCAGCCTCTGAACAACTCTCTTTGGAAGATAACAGACCCTTGCAGCCAAGTAGATCCATCAGCCCATTTCCTGCCTGCAAAACCCCAGGAGTCCAGCAATCTTACTTCATTTTGTCCTGTCTCTGTCCCCTTCAACCTAAGCTGGTGGTGTTTCTGCCGAGATGATCAGTTGTATCCAACAGTCACACACCTAATCCCTTTGGCAAACATTTGTCCAGCCACACCCTTGGTGTCCTCTCTGGAGCATGATCTCCCAATTTTGCAATATGGATAGGCTGAGAACTCTCCAAATCTTCAAGCTCTGATTACTCTGTGCACAGTTCATTCTTTAATTTAGCTCTTTCCTCTCTAGAAATCTCCTCAGCTAAATATCCAAGTTCATTGCTTACAAGTTTCCACAACTTTCCACAAAACATTCTAACATAATTCAAATAAGTTCTTTGCCACTTTATAACAAGGATTGCCTTTCCTCCAGTGTCACGCTCACCATTTCCTTTTAAGGCCTTCCCAGAAGCACATTTAATGTCCACAGTTCTAACAACATTTTGGGGAGGAAATGGAATGGGAGAGGGTGTACTTTTCCAGGCAGAGAGAATGAGCTTTCAACAAGGACCTCTATGAGCCTGGTCCTGCAGTGAGATGTGTGGGAGGCCCCCAGGAATGTTGTCCCTTTGCCTTGGCTGAGCTTCTGGTCCAGGGGAAGACCTGACCCAGCAGCATCCGGACGTGCCCACTGGTGCTGGTAAAGTCTCTAGGCCTCTCCTGAGAAGAGCCCATGCAGAAGTCAGCTGTGAGCCAAGAGGTGTCCTGAGGGACACAGGCACCCTCGCAGGTCCACAGCCTTCAAGGGTGGAGTTCTAGAGACGTGGGCTCTTAGATGAGGCTTCAGGGCTCCTTGACACAGCCATACCAGGGTTGCCCCTATACATGGGATAACAGGTTATGACAAGCACCTGAGGCTTGTGGACCCTCTTGAGAGTCCACAATGGGCCACCCATTTCCAAGTATATGGTGAGTTAAGTTTATTGAGACCCACTGAAAATAACCAAAAATAAGAGCTTATATTTAAAACTTTTTCCCAAATTTTTTTAAAAAGATGACAGGGGAAGAAGGAGCCCAGAAAGGTGATTCTGGCAAAGTTGAGCTTCAGTTCAGATAGCCCAGCGGAGGGATGAAGAGTTGGAGATGTGAAAATATGTGGAGAGATGTACAGTGTTCATGTCTGAAATACTCAAGATGAGAACATGCGGTTACTCTAATTACAGAGTCAATGCAACACCAACCCAAACCGCAAGTCCTGTTATTTGTAAAACTTGAGAAGTTAATTCTAAACATTATATGGAATTAGAAGGACTTCTAGAAAATAGTCAAAACATTCTTGTAAAAGCAGTTCATAGTGTGAAAACTTGCTCAAATAGACACAAAGACTGTAAGAACTTTTGTCTGTGTAAGACGGTGGATAAAGAGTCCAGTGGAACAGAATGGAGACCAGAAACAAACCACAACAGATAGGAGCGCTGCCAGGGCGGGGAAGAGGTGGACGTTTTAGTACATGGTGCTGAGACCATCGGAATCACACCTCTTTCTCACACCATAGTCAAACATCACTTCTGGGTGATGGCGAGAGCTTTTGGAAAAGAATCAAGAACGTTATCTTCTGGTCTCAGGACAGGAGGGATTCCCAAAGGCCAGAAAGCACGTAGTACCAGGAGGACATTAATAGACATAGTTCACCATAGTTAGGAACGCTGTTCACACCTTCCCACCAGAAACTGACGTCCTTGTTGCTTTCTGAGAGATGTGTGTTTCTTCCGTGGACATAACACTGTGTTTTTCCAATCCCTTCCTTGCCTCTCCCACTGTCTCTGTGCCCCAGTACAGAGTTCTATGCCTCCTGCTTGAGCTCATACTCCTTCTCTAGCTATTTTACAGGAGTCTGTTGGAGGTAAAGTTTGTAAACTTCCTTGTATGTTGAAAATGCACTTTTTTCATTGTTACTCAGGTTATAATCTGGTTGGGTGTAGGATTCTGTATTCAAAGCTGTTTTCCATCAGCCTTTGAAAATAATGTTCTACCATGTTGCATTCAGTGTTGTTGATGACAAGCCTGATACCAATAAGATTCTTACTCCCTTATAAGTAAACTTTTCCTTTCTGGTAGCTTTGAGGATTTTCTCAATATTCCCCAATCTCCCTACCAATTAAGAAAAGATTTATCTTTTCTTTCTCTTTCCTGGCACTCATTGGGTCCTGTCAGCCTAAGAGCTCAACTAGTCACCTCTGGAAGATTATTGTTACTCTCTGTTCAAATACTGCCCCTTTCCCTCTCTGGTATGTTTGGGTTTTTGAACTTGTACAGGAAGAGTCTCCAACTTACAATGGCTCCTTCTGCCGACTCCACCCTAAGTCAGTTTTGACATAGGTCAGTTACTTCTTTGTGTGTGTGTGTGTTAATTACTGCCTTTAATTATCATTACCTTTATAAATCCAATCTTTATTTATCTTGGGAACTTGGAGACGTCACAGATACACTTAGAGATACGATGATGTCAGCCCACTACCCACTGCCACATTATGTGTGGTATGTATTACTAGTGATAAGATGTCTGAAGCACAAACACGGGTGGTCCTAGGTGCCATTTGCGGTAACCAGAATATGTCATATGTCAGGGACCACCTGTGATAGAAAAATGTTGGGGCTTCTGATCTGCCCTCCAAACCCTTAACTCTGTTTCAATCATTCTGTGTTCCTTTTACTAGAACACAAGTTCTTTTTCTGAGTGAGCTTTACTCTTGAAGGACATTGGCTGTTTCTGCTTCTTGGCTATTCAGAGCACACACTGATTTCTTGTGAGCCTCCTTGGGACTGGTGGCCATGGTGCCTTCACACTGGGGCTCCCACATAATCACCTTTGTCCTAGGATTTCTGTCCGTTTTACAGAGAATTCACTTTCATGTTGGCACTTACTATTTTAAATTTCTCCTATCCTTGCCATGGCTTCTATGTCTACAGAGAAGAATGGGCCTAGTGTTCCACCTGGACACCAGAAACTGGAAACCTCTTTTTAAAAATAGTTGAAGGGTCACATTGTTTTCATACACTGTGTGTGTTCTGCCGTCACCACCTCTGTGACGCCAGCAGATCACTGTGGGTCGTGCAGTCTGGAGCCACACTGGCCGGGCTGGGCCCCTGTGCCATGGATTCAGGTGTGGCATTGAGCGAGTCTCACCATCTCTCTGAGCCTCGGCTTTACCTTCTAACCTGGGCCATAAAAGCCCACTCTGGGTCCTTGTCAGGATTCAGTGACATGGTATGCCGCACACGGAAAGCACATGACAAGTGTTGGCTCCAGGCTAGGCATAGCGACCCCTCCTTGGGTTTCTGAGGTGGTATCACTACAGCAGTAGATTGCCCAATCTTCCTTCCGGGGAGTGGCTGGTGGCTTTGAACCGCCAGCCTTCTGGTTAGCAGATGGCTTAGGCATTGTGCCACAAGAGCACCCGGTGGTCCCCCAGGTGTGGTAGAAATGGACTGAACAGTATAGATGGACTTAAGGTAGTGACCGTGCCACAGGGTGACTGAGGTTCAGGAGAATCTGTTGTGTTGCATGTAGGCTGACAAACCCCCAGACTGGGGAGTCACTGGCCACATGCAGATCATACGCTGAGATGCAGGTGTGCTTATGGGGGCCGTGACCCATTATACGCTGAGATGCAGGTGTGCTTATGGGGGATGTGACCCATCGTACGCTGAGATGCATGTGTGCTTATGGGGGCTGTGACCCACGTGGTGGCTGAGATGCAGGTATGCTTATGGGGGCTGTGACCCACGTGGTGGCTGAGATGCAGGTATGCTTATGGGGGCTGTGACCCACGTAGTGGCTGAGATGCAGGTATGCTTATGGGGGCTGTGACCCACGTGGTGGCTGAGATGCAGGTATGCTTATGGGGGCTGTGACCCACGTGGTGGCTGAGATGCAGGTGTACTTATGGGGGCCATGACCCATCATACGCTGAGATGCAGGTGTGCTTATGGGGGCCGTGACCCACATGGTGGCTGAGAGGCAGCTGTGCTTATGGGGGCCGTGACCCACGTGGTGGCTGAGATGAAGCTGTGCTTATGGGGGCCGTGACCCATCATATGTGGAGATGCAGGTATGCTTATGGGGGCCATGACCCACGTGGTGGCTGAGATGCAGGTGTGCTTATGGGGGCCATGACCCACGTGGTGGCTGAGATGCAGGTGTGCTTATGGGGGCTGTGCCCCATCATACGATGAGATGCAGGTACGCTTATGGGGGCCGTGACCCACATGGTGGCTGAGATGCAGGTATGCTTATGGGGGCCTTGACCCATCATATGCTGAGATGCAGGTGTGCTTACGGGGGCCGTGACCCACGTGGTGGCTGAGATGCAGGTGTGCTTA
>NW_006921831.1:3989425-3989850 GCF_000298275.1 Orycteropus afer afer
TGCTTACGGGGGCCGTGACCCACGTGGTGGCTGAGATGCAGGTGTGCTTACAGGGGCCGTGACCCACGTGGTGGCTGAGATGCAGGTGTGCTTATAGGGGCCGTGACCCATCATACGCTGAGATGCAGGTATGCTTATGGGGGCTGTGACCCATCATACGCTGAGATGCAGGTGTGCTTATGGGTCCCGTGATCCATGTGGTGGCTGAGATGCAGCTGTGATTATGGGGGCCGTGACCCACATGGTGGCTGAGATGCAGGTTTGCTTATGGGGGCCGTGACCCATCATATGCTGAGATGCAGGTATGCTTATGGGGGCTGTGACCCACGTGGTGGCTGAGATGCAGGTTTGCTTATGGGGGCCGTGACCCATCATATGCTGAGATGCAGGTATGCTTATGGGAGCCGTGACCCACGTGGTGGCTG
>NW_006921831.1:4022003-4039471 GCF_000298275.1 Orycteropus afer afer
GACAGACAGGGAGGGGAGAAAAGACAGGAATTCCGCCTCCCAGCCTCGAACCGTGAGGGTTTCTGCGGTTGGCAGCCATGGGGTGTGGTGACGGGTCCCAGCAGCCCCTGATGCTAGTCCACCCAGAGAGCTGTGTGGGGCTGGAGCCTGAAGGCTGGGATGGTGCCCAGGGAGGTTCCCCAGGGAGCAAACAGCCCTCACCTCCAGGAAGATTTTGATGGCCTTGGAGCAGGTGACACCAGTGGTCCCGCAGGGGATGTTCTCGGTGATGATCCGGAAGGTTCTGTTGGTGGTGGCATCGCCCCCACAGTAGTCCTGGAAATGGGAAGAGCTGAACCTGAGCGCAGGTGGCTGGGGACACAGGCGTGGACATCCTGGGGGCAGAGCGGGGAGGGCTGGGAGGGGCGCACCTGGGCCAGCGTGTACTCGCAGCTGCCTTGGAAACTGTAGCGCTCCCCATCGAAGGTGATGAAGTGCCCGTCCCCGTAGGCCACGCAGGTGCCCAGGCAGGGCTGGCTGCTGCACTCCCACCTTCGGTTCCTGCACGTGCTGCATGGCGGGGGGAGGGTACGCCCTGTCACCAGGAGGGCCTGGGGCAGGGTCCCCCAGTGCCTCAGCCACAGCCCTGGCTTCCAGGGCCTCTCGGCTGGTCACTTCACCTCCCAGGACTTGGCTCTGCCAGCTGGAAGATGGCACCAAGGTGTTGCCTGGCTTGGGAAGAGGACTCGGGAAGCAGTGGGGAACTGCCCTGGTGTCCAGCTGGATTCTCATAGAGACCCCACCCTGAGCTAGGAAGGCGATGCCCCTGGGTGTCACTTCTGTCTGGCCCCGTGATTGGCTGGGCGAGGAGGCTGTGGCTCCCTGGGGCATGTTCCAGAGGACAAAGGGGACACTGGCTCTCGGGGCACTCAGGCCTCAGCCCCGCTCCCACCTCCTACAGACAGCCCACCTCCCCAGCTGGATTTAGCTGGCTGCCCTGCGCTGAAGGCCAGCCATCGTCCCCCTTCCCCATGTCAGCTCCAGCAAGAGGACTTCCCACCAACGCCCTCACTGCCTCCGGGACCCCAGACTCACCAGGTGTTGCAGTCCACCCTGATGGTGGCTCCGGGCTGGTAGATGTCCTCATTATGCACACAGGGGCAGTCCTCCTGGGCAATGCACCCCCCGTTGCCATCTGACACCAGCCCCGGGGGACAGACACAGCCAGAGACACAGTGGGTGCTGTACTGTGGGGACAGTGGGGCACAGTCAGGGGCAAGGGGGCAGCCTGCAGGGGCCTCAGTCAGCTCACCCAGCCCCCTCGTGCTGGGGACATCATGGTGAGGGGCATGGTGCAATTCCGGGGCCCAGGCTGAGGGCAGCATTGCGGGTGGGGGCGGGGCAGTGAGTACAGGGGCAGGGTGCCCTAGTGCCAGCGAGCTCAGGAGGCCAGCGAAGAGCCGAGGTCGTTGGGGTAGCAGTGTGGCTGCCCCCCAAGGGCACTCACACAGTCCACGTCAAGAGTGTGGCAGCTTCGCAGGCACTCAGCCCCGGGGGCGCCCGCCGAGACATTGCGGCAGTCCACGTACACCATGGGGGCCACACATCCTAGGCAGGGAGATCAGGCTGGCAAGGGCCTGGGGTGGGCGGCCCGGGGCACCCCGAGAGCTCTGACCGCAAGCCTGGCCAGTCGGCCCTGTGCATCTCTGACCCCATCCGACCATCTAGCGCCCTGTTGCCCTAGAATGTGTGCCCTAGCTCCAAGGGTAAGCCCCCTCCCATCTCTCTGGGAGCACCAGGCTGGGTCTGGGGAGGGGGGATGGCCAGGGGCCAGCATGGGGCTCAGGCAGGAAGGGGGTGAGGGGGGGCAGGCATTACCCATGCTGCTCTGCTCCAGGGCTCCCAGGCAACTCAGCTTCCCATGCACGCAGGAGCTGCAAGAGACGGATGGACAGACAGACGATGAGAGTCCACTCCCTCCACCTCTCCACAGACCCTAATCCCCGCCAGGCCCACTGCACCTGGGACCCCCTCCCGGGCTACGGTTTGGCTCCATGGGCTAGGGAGGCCTTGCCACAGGACCCACCATGCCCTCCCCCATGGACCCCAGGCCCTCTGAGCACCCCCTGAGCTAGGAAATGGTGCCCCTCTCTGCAGATGGGGCAAGGGCCACACTCCCACCCTAGAGTTCTGGTGACACAGTGAGTCATTTGACTGCTAACCAGGAGGTCAGTGGTTTGAACCCACCAGAAGATTTACAGCCTTGGAAACCCAATGGGGGTCACTATGAGTCAGGATTGACTCAAGGGCAGTGAGTTGGCTTCTTGGTTTCCTGGTGCTCCCCTCCAGGGCTCCCAGATGTTGAGAAACCCACAGGGTGTGGAGCAGGTGTGGCCGCAGTCCCTTGGCAGTCAGGGAGAAGGGACTACACCCGGGAGGTGATGATCGAGAGGGAACGGGGCTAGGGCCCGGCTGAGGCTCTGGCAGGCACCCCTTGAGTCCCGTGAGGAGCAGCGGGACAAGGCAGGGAGGGAGGCTCAGCAGTATGATTTGGGGGGCACTGAGTCAGGACAGGAGTTCTGTTCCTGGCTCGCCTCCTTTTCCGTGGTGGCTCTGAACACACCAGACGGGACCATCCCTCGCAGCCCTGCACCTCCCAAGTGAACCAATCTGGTGAAAATGCAGTGAGGGGGTTCTGAGCGTCCCTGCCGGAACCCCTGCCCACCCCCAGAGATGAGGATGGCAAAGCTATGTGGCTGCCCCAGACTGTTGCCTGTTCCATCGCAGGGCAGCTCCCTGCCTCCACTCTGTCTATCCCTCTGCCCCTACCCTCATTCAGGGGTTGGTGAGCGGGCCCAGTCTCTGGGGCCTGGAGGAGGAGGCCACAGCCACCCTGCCCTCCTGCCCCTATGCTCCGGGGCGGGGCCTCTTACCACACCACACCGTTGTCGTGCACGACCTCGCCTGGGGCCACCACTGTGCCACGCAGGTAGCAGGGGCACTCCTCGGCGGGCACACACGTGCCAGTGTCATCCAGGTAGGTGCCCGAGGGGCAGGTGCAGCCATCCACAGGCACGAAGGAGACATCACAGGTGGCGTCGGCCTCACTGAGGGCGCGACACGTGGGCTGGCAGGTGTCTACCACATACTCATAGCCTTGCGACTTGGGGCAGCTGCCCATGTACTTGGCTGGGGGCAGAGGGGTGGAGTGGTCAGGGGGCGGGGCTTTCCTGCAGCTCGCCCTGCCCCCAGCTGGCACTGAAGCTGCGGGAGCCTGTTTCTCCCTCCATGAAGCAGGAGTGGTGGACCCGCAAGAAGGTCCCAAGCCGTTGACTGAGCACTCAGTGGGCTCTGGGACAGGGGCTGGCCTGGCGGGGCCCACCTGCCCTCTCTGGCTGACGTGGTCAAGGCAGGTCAGGGACTGGGGGCAGTGGTCATGGGCTTGCTGTCCAGACCCCAGGAAGAGGGGACCCGGGATGTCCGTGGGCACAGAGCTGGGCCGTCCTCACCGGGATCTGCATGAGGCTTCCCCGTCTCTGGCTCCTCTCTGTCCCTACTGCCAGTGTGCACCCCCTCCTTGTCTGGGGTGGGGTGGGGCACATCCCTGAGCCCCTGGGGTGCTGATGGCCTGGTGGGGCACATGGGGCACGTGCCCAGGCCCCTGGGGTGCTGGTGGCTGGATGGAGCATGTGCCAGCACCCCTGGGGCTCCAGTGGCTGGATGGGGCTGCATGCCCAGACCCCTGGGGCGCTGGTGGCTGGATGGGGCAAGTGCCTAGGCCCCTGGGGCGCAGGTAGAGGTCTTGCCGCCCACTCACCGCAGACGCCGTTCCTCCAGCCACGCAACAGCACGCCCTTGGCGGCGCATGCTCGCACGTAGGCGGACAGCGCGGCGCACAGACAGTCCTCGGTCTTCTCGCAGTTGCACGTGTCGAACATGCAGTTCTGGGGGTAGGGACGTCAGGGGCGGCCTGTGACCCCAGCCCGTGGGATCCCCTGCCCCACCCATCCCCAAGGGCCAGGCAGGAGCAGGGGGCATAGCCTATGGGAGAGGGGCACGAAGGCTATGCCAAACGGCAGCTGGAGTGTTTGCAGACCAGCTGGTGGGCGGAAAACTGGTCCAGAAGCAAGCCCTGTGGTGAGGGGCGCCAGGGAAGTCTGAGGTTGGGACAGGTGGGAGTAAGGGGCAGGCTGGGCCAGAAGACCAGTGGGTGAGGGTAGGCTGCATGTGAGCACTGCAGGGGAGGGGTGGGGTGCCGCCTCCACGTGGGCATGAGGCAAAGGCCCATTGAGGTTGGCGCCTGGAGACCCTGTCCAGGGTAGAGCCTTGGGCTCTTGAGGGCGTCAGCTCCAGGAAGGGCTTGTCAGGCCTGTTGGGTCGGCCTGGGGAGCCTGGGTGGCCCACTGGTGGGGGACCTGGCGGATGGGGTCGGCCTGGGGAGGTCAGGTGTCCCACTGTGGGGGACCCAGTGGGTGGGGTTAGTCAGCCTGGGGAGCCTGGGTGAGGATAGAGGCCTATGAGAGAAGGCGCTGGAGGTGAATGGTGAAGTGAGAGGCTTGGGAGGGGGAGGCCAGGTCCCTCCCTCATCGCCCCCCATGCTGGAGGCGGGGCTCACCGAGTGGAAGGCTGCAGGGTTGACGAGGGAGTGGCAGGGAGCGAAGGCGCCGCCAGGGTCGGTCAGCAGGGCGCACCAGTGCTGGGCGTAGTTCTCTGGGGGGGGGGCGGGGCAGACGGTCACCCTGGGCACAGCTCTGACACCACTCACTTCCTTTGCAGTCTTGTTACCCTGCACCCACCCACACTCCTCGCACTCAGGTCGGTGGGGCGCTCTGCCCCTAGGAGTTTGGTTGCCACTCACCAGTCTGTGAGGTATTGCTTCCCAGGGTGGGGGATGCTCTTCAAGGAGGGTTTTCCACCCCGCACCCCTGCACCCCCCCCCCTCGCCTCCACATCTTCCTTCCTGATGACCCACACACCTGTCTATTGGGGTCCTCCAAGCACCGACCCCGAGAGGACCCCCCACCACGCCCACCCAGACTGGCTACCGTTCTCCACACTGAGGGAGCAGGGGTCCTCGAAGCTGTTCTTGGCGTTGGGACAGGTGGCCTGGGTCTTCCAGGTGTTGGCAAAGGCAGCACCCGTGCCCTCCACCACCCCGCTGAGGGCTGTGAAGTCGTCAGCCTGGTTCTGGTTGAAGTTTCCACACAGCCCTGGTGGCCAAGTGGGCAGGACGTGGGCATCAGTGGGCGGGCACCAGCTGAAAGCCCTTTCCCAGGGTTTTGCTTCCGGAACTATCTGAAGATGAGTCCCGATGGGGGTCAGCCTCTTCCCAGCACCACCTGAGCGGGGCAGCGAGGCTCCCACTGGTCCACCAGGCCCTTCCCGGGGCCAGTCCAATGTCAGGAAGCTCGGGGGCCTGGGCCTCCCCACCTCCCACCGGCAGCGGCCCTCAGCCTGCCTCCCCCAGGCGCCTGGGGGCCTCACCGCATGTCTGGCCTTGGTGGGCCGGGTCCAGCTGCACGTAGACCTGCATGAAGGGCACCAGCTGCACGAGCAGCTGCAGGCCGAGCCCAGTCTGCACGAGCAGGAAGAAGGATGTGGGCCTGAAGACCTTGACGTTGGCTGGGGAAAGGGGGAGGGGCATCAGAGGGCACACGGAGGCCTGGGTAGACTCTGGCCTGCCTCCCCAGCAGCTGGACAAGGGCCCACCCACTGTGTCCCTAGGGACCCTGCAGGTGGAGTGGGCCCCACTGCTGAAGAGGTAGTGCTGGGGCGAGACCCAGACAGCTGGTCAACCCAGCAGCCCCACCGCGGCCACCGTCTTTGTGGGCTGCCAAGTGAGCGCTGTTGGCCCGTGAGGGGCTCTGAGCGTGCCTGGCCCCATGGCCATGGGGAAGCCTTGCCATCCCCACTCTAGAGATGGGAAACTGGCCACGGGACATCCTGGAACTCCCCAAGGCCACACAGAGTCTGTGGGACAGAGCTGAGTACCGGCCCAGGCACTGGGAGTTGCCCATCGCGTGGAGGCACCACCTCCAGGCAGGAGCACTGGGACAGGTGTGGCGTGGCCATGTACCTGCTGACATGGGCAGCTGGACATACATGGAGTTCAAAAACACAGCACCGTTGCCCTGGATCCGGATTACCTGTGGAAAAGCGGGACCTCGGTGAGTGTGGCGGGTGCAGCAGTGCCTATCCACCCGCCGCCCCGACCCTGTTCCGCAGCCAGCCCTGGAGGCAGGGCCAGAGGAGGGCTCAGGCTTCTGAACCTTGCTCCAGCTCTCGAACCGCCCAGCGGGGCACGGGGCTCTAAAGAGGTACGTGCAAGCCTCTGATGGGCGTGGCTCTGTCTCCAAGCTCTGCCCCCTTCTCCCCATCTCTGTTGTCTCTGTGGCTCCCCCTCCCCTCCCCCTTGCCTTGAGGCCGGCTCTCACCATGTCGCCACCATGCAGGCTGAGCACCACGGACTTGAGGCAGCTCTCGGTGTCTGTCAGGCCGCACCTCCGCAGCTCGGCCAGCACAGTGAAGGTGCTGTCAGCACACCTCTAAGAACAAAGCCACAGACGCGCTGAGGACGGCTGGTCCCCGAGGGGCTGAGCAGGCCTGTGGCACCTGCAGGCACCTCTGGGTCTCCAGCCACTAGGCCACTGTGAGCCCAGGTCCTCCTCCCTGACAGGATGTGGCCACCATGCTGGCTGCCACATGAGGCCCTGCAGGGGACAGGAGAGGCAAAGGGCGAAGAGCTCTCTGGCGCACCTTGGACAGGATGTAGCTGCAATCCCCGTGCAGGTCATAGAGCTTCTCGTCGTAGGTAGAGATGTGGGCGCCCCCCTGGACAGAGCAGGTGCCTGGGCACGGGAGGTCCTTGCACTGCCACCGTCCCCTGGAGCAAGTGCTGGGGGCAGGGGGACCGTGAGGGGGGTGCGATGGAGGAGGCAGACCCCAGACCTCATACACCCCCAACCCCCAGAGGAGGGCCAGCAGGGTGGGTAGCCAGTCAAAGTACCAGGAGCTGCAGCTAGTGGTGAAGGCAGCCCCCGGGGCATAGGTCCGGCCCAGGTGGGTGCAGGAGCACTGCTGCAGGGGCACGCAGCCCAAGTGGGTGACATCATCCAGCACAGTGCCTGGGGGTGGCAGGAGGAGGGACTGCTCACAGGGGAGGGGCAGCCACAGAGCAGCCTATGGAAGCTGGTCACTGCCTGTGACCATTTGTCTCTGAGAAGGGGAACCTGAGGGGATAGGCCATCTCCTTGCCCTCGCTGAGGGGACTCCTTGGGGACGGAGCACTGGACCTGGAGTCTGCCCTCTGCCCGAGCTTCTCCGTCACTCAGTTACCAGCCCCTCCTGCTCCCAGGGGCCCATGCCTCTCGGATTGGGTCAGCACATCTCCTGGGTCTCTTAACCCCCAGCCCCCACCCTGGCTTTGGACTCTGGCCATGAGTGAACCACTGAGGGAAGTGACTCCAGAACCATGGAGCACAGCCAGCGACAGGCACTGGGAACACAGTGGCCCCAGGGGCAGGACAGTCCAGGAGAGGGGCTCAGGGCTCGGTGGACCTGCCTGGAGGACAGAAGCAGCCATCCTCACAGTGGTCCTCACAGAGCTGGGTACGCTCAGGGTTGGAGCAGGTGTCGGCGCAGGGTGAGCCGCACTCCAGGTGCTGCATGCCCTCAGGGCACGTCTGGGCTGCGGCCGGAAGGAGACAGCGAGGAACTGGGTCAATCCCGGGCCCCTGCCCCACCTTCCGTGTGCCACAGAGAGGCCCCCTGAAAGCCACGGCTGGGGCCTGAGGAGCAGGCAGACACCCCCGTGCCAGGCAGCCACCTGCTGGGTCAGGCGGGAGACCTGGAGAGCCCAGGGCTCAGCACCTCCTGGATCAGCCCTCCCCCTGCCCCCCAAGGGCCCAGCTGGCCCACACACGGCCCTCCCTGCCACCCTTCTCCCCCGCCTGCCCTCTCACGCTAGCTCTGCCTGCCCTGTCTCCCCCTCCCACTCCCCCCGTGGGACACGCACGGCAGAGGTTGGCGGTCCTCCAGTTCTGTGGCTGGCCCCCTGCGTGGGCACACTGGCGGGAGTACTCGGTGAAGGTGGAGCATGGGCAGCTGGGGCAGCGACACAGGTCCTGGGCACAGGAGGCCACGTACGGGCCAGGGTCCACCAGCATGTTGCACTGGGTGAAGGCGGGGCCGAGCAGGGTTTGGAGGCAGATGTCTTCCTGGGGAGACAGTGGGGAGCACTGCAGAGAGGCTCTGCAGCCCCTTCACCCACCCCAGAGAGGATGACCATGCCGCCATGCTCTAGAACCCTACCACCCTGTAGCCCTTAGCCAGGCTCGGAGCCCCCTTCCTTCCCCTGAGGTTCTTCCCTCCCTCTTCTCCTTCCATTCACCCTTTGTTCCATCCCTCCCTCTATCCATGCATCCATTAATCGGCCCATGCATCCATCCAACCGTCCCTCCAACCATCCATCTATCCATCCATCTATCCGTGTATTCATCATCCGGCCAGCCAGCCATCCCTCCATCCTCCATCCCTCCCTCCGTCCCTCCAGCCAATTGTCCATCCCTCTCCCATCCATCCCTCCCGTGTATTCATCATCCATGCATCCAGCCCTCTAGCCATCCATCCATTAATCAGTCCGTCCATCCGTCCATCCTCCATCTGTGTATTCACCCTCCCTCCCTCCCTCCAGCCATCCATCCGTCCATCTCTCCCTGCACCCATCTGTTCATCCATCCATGTATTTATTATCATCTCTCCATCCATCTTTCTCTCTCTTAGTCCCTTCCCCTCTCCCTCCATCCCTCCACCTTCCCACCCACCCACACACTTACATGCTGTTAACTTGCCTTTACTGGGTCCAGAGCTTGGCTTGGCTCTGGTGGAGCTAGCCGCAGGGAGTGTGGCTGTATCCTCAGCCACCTCGGGTGGAGAGACCCTGGCCCTCTTCACCTGGACATCTTGGACCCCTGCCCAGCTTCCTTGGCCCTGCCCACAGCCATCTAGCTGTTCCCACTCTAGGAGGCCCTTGGAAACACTCACTCTTGTGTCTGTGCAGTTGGTGGCCAGGGTGGGCAGTGGGTCCTGGCACTGCTCAGTGGGCCCATCCAGCTTCTGCAGGTTCCCAAACTGGAGTGCTGTCAGCCTGACATCTGTAGGGAGAGGACGTGCTTGGGGGCCTGGGTGGGGGCAGTGTGGGAGGGCACCTGGTCCTCAGGCTGTGGCTGCCAGGGCCCCATCCCTGCTCAGGACCCGGGGGCCCTCTGGAGCCTTGTCTCCTCCTGGTGCCCTGCCCCCTTGGCCTGTGGTCCCAGCAGGCCAGGCTCCACGTGGGCTCCCTTGGACTGTCAGGAAGGTGCTGGCCCTGGGCAGACACACTCACTGTGGGCGTAGAACTCGTTGGCCACAGGGAGGCCATTGAAGTCCCCACACAGGCCGCACGTCTGGTTGGCGTACTTGGGGTCCAGCTCCAGCTGAGGGCACAGTGGACTACTTGAGAGCACAGCCTCTAGCTCCATGGCTCCCCTGCCTCCACCTGAGGCATGCCCCGCCTCTGCCCCATTCCCCCACCAGGGTCGGTGGGGTGCTCACCAGTGCACTGTCCTCTTCATTCCAAAAGAAGGTCAAGACCATTCGGACGCTGATCTTGAGGGAGCTGCTGCCACGCTCCACCAGGATGCCGGCACGGCTGTAGGGCAGCTCCTCTCTAGGACAGGAGAGCTTTGTTCCCCATGGCCGGGACCCCACCGGCTGCCTTCCTCCCACGACCCGCCTTCCTCCCACCACCTGCCGTGCAGGCTGCCATCCCAGCCCACCGCTGCTCACCGCTGCCCGTCAACAAGCACCGAACCATTGGACAGCTCCAGCACTACTCCCTCCACCTTGAGGACGATGCGGCTGATGGTGGGCATGGCGCCCTTGAGCTCACGGCGCACCTGGATGTTGAAGTCCTCATAGGCGGCGCGGCAGTGCGAGGCCAGGACGTAGTTGCAGAGGCCGGGGAAGCGGAAGATGTCGCCGTCGAAGGTCTTGTAATGGAAGTCGCCCCACGTGCTGCAGACCCGCCCATTGTGCGCTGGGTTCAGGGCTACGGGGCAGGGGTGGGGGCGGGGCAGCAGGGACTGTCAGGAGGCCGGATGCCCACTGTCCTCAGCCCACCTGCTCAAGGCCCCACAGACACCATTAGGGGAGCGTCTGGAGGAGTTCCGCTGGGATCAGAGGGAGGAAACCCTGGGAACGCCCTCATGGGCAGAGCTCTTGGAAGTTGTTCCACGTGCAGCAGACCCACGCACGTTGTGTGCCGGGTTCAGGGCTGGGGGTGGGGCGTGAAGGGCCACCTGCCGACACCACCTCCCACCCTGCTCTGTAGGGGATTCCTGGAGATGGCCCCGTTCCTGAAGCAGGTGACCAGATGACTGCCTTGCTCTGTGCTGGCTGCACCTGGCCTGGCCTCCATGGAGCCAGCCCGGATCTCTGCTGAGACACCCACTCTGGTCTGGCCCGTGGCCCACTGCCTACCTGCACCCTTGCATGTGACACCCATAGGATCGTCTGTGGGAAGCCCTCAGGGCCTGCTCAGGCCCTCCAGCTGCTGACCACCCCTCCCCACCCCATGAGGCTATGCCTCCAAGCCCATGACCCCCTCACTGTCCACTTACGGCTCAGACTGGGCAACACAGTGATGGGTGGGATGAAAGTCACGTGCCGGGCAGGTGAGAGTGTGGACTGGGCTGCAGAGTGAGGGCTGGGTCACCTGAGGACCAACCAGGAGCACCGCCCCAGACCCCTCAATGGCCACACCCGGGGCTGGTGCCATCCAGACACTCTCATCCCTCTGGGGGTCTCCCAACTGTCCAAGATGTGGTCCTGCCTGGGAGGGCGCGTGCATGTGTGCGTGCATGTTTGTCAGCATGAGTGTGTGGTGTTTCACATGTATGAGTGTGCATGTGTGTGAGTGCACTCTGTGTATGTGAGTGCATGTATATGAGTGTGAATGCATGTGTGTGAGCACATGCATGAGTGTGTATGTATGCATGTATGTGAGCATATATGTGAGTGCATGTGTATGTGTGAGCGTATGAGAGTGTATGTATGGGCATATGTGAGTACATGTATGAGTGTGAGTGCGTATGTGTGGGACCATATGTGTGCACGTATAAGTATGTGTGTTAGCATATGTGTTGTATGCATGTATGTGAGTGTACGTGTGGAGTTATGCGTGTGTGTGAGCATATGTGTGGGTGCACGTGTGTGTGTGAGTCTGTGTGAGTGCATGTGTGTGTGGTGCCTGCACGTCTGAGAGTCTCTCTGTGAGTGCATGTGTGTGACCAAGTGACTGTCTGCTCTGTGGTGATCACGTGCTGGAGTTCCCCATCACTCCTCTCCCACCCCGCACTGTCCTGGCCAGAAAGTGTCCAGGAGGGGACGTGGAATGAGCTGCAGTCCCGTGGAAAGGGATTCTTCCCCGCAGTGCCCACCCCAGCTCCCCTGCCCATGTGATGCCCAGGAGCCCTGCTCCCAATGTGGCCTTGTACCACGTCCCCACTCTGACCGTCCGCCGTGGCCTTTGTGCTCAGCCGGCTTGGCTCCACGAAGTCCTGGATCTCTGCAGGGGAGAGGTGGGTGCGAGATGAGTCACCCCTAGTGGCAGTCTGTAGGTGCTGGGGGGCTGTCTCAAGGCTGGACCATTGTGCACACCCCTCCCATCCTCTGTGAGGCAAGCAAGGCCTCACCGCGGTGGGAGAGAGCCCGTCCAGGCTTCACGGGCTCGTGCTGACCCCCACCCTCCCTGACTGAGTCAGTGAAGAAGGCGGAATCAGGAAAAGGCGTTGGCCTGTGGGCCCCAGCACTTCAGGGAGGGTCAGCCCCCTCCCATGTGTCCCCCAGGAAGGGACAAAGGCTGCTTTGTCGAGGGAAGGATGCCAATGGGGGGTCACAGGCATGACTTAGCAGAAACCTAAGACCAGGTCCAGCCTGTCGTTACAGAGTCCCTTCCAGCCAAGGGAGGCTGGCCGTGGCCCAGCATGTGGCCACTGTCCATCACCTCCAGCCAAGGCCCGTGGCTGGGGGTGGATACAGGAGTCTGGAGGTAGCCTGCTTGCCCGGCCTCCACCCCTGGTGATAGGCCTTTGTTTTCCTGCCCAGCTATGGGTGGTGACCCACCCTGCACATAGGCAGCCGTGCCTCCCAGAATTTCCTCCTCACATCCGACCTGAGGTCCCTGTGGCATGGCAAGGCTGGTGCCCCTGAGTGTCCCAGCAGCCAGCCCTGTGCCTCTCACTCACCAGGCCCTGGGGAGGAGGCATCCCTGGACCCAAGCCCCACTCTGCAGCCCCCCCACCCCCATCCCCCGGTAGGTTCCCACTTCCTGTTGCCCTTTCCCAGCCATGACCTGTGCAGCTGCAGGACCGGCCTGAGCACCCATCCCCAAGCATGGGCACAGCCACTCCCTCACTCCCTGACCCTGTAGTGGACGAGAAGGGTTCGCGTGGCTGCAGCCACATGGTACCCTCCTCGGTTCAGCCACCATGAGCTCTGTGCAGACCCTTGAGAGGTGTCTCCAAACTCCCTGCCCCCATGTGGGGGGGCTCTTTCCCCTGTGCACCCAGTAGAGACAAAAGGCCCAGGACACATCCCAGGGCTCGGAGGCTCTGTTCCATGCCCAGCTGTGCTGGCTCCAAATGGGTGCTGCATTGACCCTACAATCAGACAGCAGCGAGTAGGGGCTGTGGGGTCTTGGGCCAGCCAACCCCATACAGTGACTGGAGCCCAGACCACGCGTAGCCAGGAAAGGCCCAGACGTAGTCGGGGACACACAGCCATCCTGGATAAACTGGTTTCCAAAACTGCTGTTCCCTGGGGGACCCCTGGCCCTGGGCCTTCCCTGAGAGCCCCTTTCGAGAAAGGGATCAAGCAGACTTGGGCAGGGGGCTCTGAAGAGACTAGTCAGGCCCCTTTAACGGGCCATGCCTGGGGCCTGTGCCCCCACCCGCCCAGACCCCCTATCTGTGGCAAAGCTTCTGAGGGCTGGAAGGAGCAGAGCCCAAAGACATCCAGGCACCGAGGTCCCAGGTCTGGCCTTGTCAGGGTGCACTTGGGAGCCCTGGGGCCACATCTTTCCCAGTTGACAGTAGGTATTAGTGGCCCATCCCTGAGCCACTAAGTGCCTCCGGGCCCCAGAGACAACAGACGGAAACAGAAGGAAACCGCAGGGCTTGAGGGCAGCGCTTGAGGGCCAGGTCGCCAGCTGAGTCTCGGAGCACGGGGCCTCCCAGCAGGACGGCACTGCTGAGCCCCCTGGCTCTGGCCGTGTGACCATGGGCAAATCACCTCACTGGTCCAGCCCTGTCCCCGGCTCGTGGAGCAGAGCTGGCATCCACCCTGCAGGGAGGCTTATGGCAGCCCCAAGGGGCCAGCTCGAAGGCGGGGACCCCCTCACTGTTACTCTGGCTGGCGGTCTGGGGAGGCCACGGCCTGTCCACTCTGGTAGGGGACCCCTCACCGGGCCGCTCCTCCTGTCCCATCCCAGGGCCTGTCCAGAAGCCCAGGGACCCAACCTCCCCAGACCTCGTCGAGCCAGCCCCCGTCATCCACCAGCAGAGGGGAACAGGCTCAGCCTCTGTGAGGCCCAGGCTGAGAGCACGGTACTTGTGGGTAGGAGGGCCCGTGGTATCCTGGAATATCGAGGGTTGTGTGGAGGATGCGTGGGGTAGGGGGTCTGCCTGTCTGCTCCAGGCTGAGTACCACTGCCACCAAGCTGGAGTCCAGAGGGCAGAAGGGGACAGGAAGGGGCAGGAGGAGGTGCAAGGGGACAGGAGAGGAAAGGAGCGGGCAGGACAGCCACCAGCCTTACCTGCCTGCTGTGCCACCAGCGGGGCCACGAGGACCCAGGCCAGCACCCAGCACCAGCTCCTGGTGCCCATCTCGGGGCTGGCACGGCGCCGGCTGGAGAGGAGGGAGTGGGGCCAGGTGCCCACTGCCCTGGGGGCCAGGGTTTATGTAGCAGGGAGCCTTGGCCCTGCGCCCAGCTCCCAGGCCACATGGGGTGCTGTCCTCCAGCGAGACGTGTGTTTGCTCTTGGGGAGGGACGGCGGACGGGCAGCAGGAGGCAGGGTTTGGAGTTCTGTGCTCAGAAGACGGGCTGCCCCAGGACCCCTCCCACCCCAACAAATCCTGAGAACTGGAGGGGAGGCATCCCGCCTGCTTGGGGGCAGTGCGCAAGCCCAACTTCAGAAGGCAAAGCTCACGGTCCTGCCCCACCGCAGCCCTCCACCTTGGCCTCTGGCGGTCAGCAGGCCATCAGCCTCATAGCCCTGTTCATCTGCACACAGCAGCCCCGCCTGGCTGAGGGGGGGTCAGAAGAGGCGGCAGACCAGAGGCCCCCAACTTGTGTTCCCTAGGAGTAGGAGGGGTGCTGTGAGCTGGCAAGTGGAGGGCTGTGGGATCCTGCTCAGCCTGTGTGTACGTGGCCTGTGGGGGTCCCAGGAGGAGGCCGTCTGTCCAGACAACCGGCCATGCTGGCTAGAGCCCCTCTCAGACCCCAGCTGTCCGCTGCCTGCCTCGAAGTTCCAGCACATGGGGAAACCAAGGCTTGGAGAGCGATGCTCGCCCCTCTGAGAGTCAGCCGGCTCATGTCCACCCCCCTCCCTGCACCACAAAGGGCCAGAGCCTCCGCCCAGGCCCCCTGCCCCCCACCATGATCTGGTTCCTCAGCTGCTGGGAGCAAAGACAGCTGCTGTGGTCCTTGGGAGACATGGGCAGGTGGGGTCATGATGCCGCCCTCACCCCACTGCCATGTTCCCAGGCACCATGGTCCTTGGCTGACATGGGTGACAGGGCCCTGGCGCCACCGTCACCCCGTGCTGTTCCCCAGGGGTTGTGATGGGGAGCATGGGAAGGTGAGCCAAGTGCCCAGAGCCCCTGCCTGGCCTGAAGGGACCCCTGGCCAGCAGCCCCCAGGGATGTGATGGCACCATCTGCTGGGTTCCCTCAGGGTCACCGTTTCCCTCAGCGAGAAACTCCACATGTGTCTCTGGATGCGGGACCGAGAGCCCATTCTTCCCTCTCCGGCCTCACGTGAACTGCCCCTTCTGCTGCTGTTGGCGCATCCTGCTGTGTAACCTCATGGCAAGGCCTGGGGGTGCAAGGTGGTCGCTATAGCCAGCCTGACCGAGGGACGCTGGGCCAGGTGGTTGGCGTTACTGCTCCCTGTGTCCCAGGGAGGAGTGAACTCAGGTGTGGCAAAGGGCTCCATCATGAAGGCTTCCAGCCCCCTTTGCCAAGTGTGTCCTGGTGGCCATGTCCCCAGAATCTTCCAGAAACCGCTCCTTGGAGACACGACAGCTGCAGCAGAGTCTGGAGTCTGCACTGCTTTTCATTTTGTCCACGGATTGATTCTCAAAAGTGGGGTGCACCTGCGAGTGGAGGTGGCCTCGTTCCCAGGGGCCAGGGCCTGCAGCGGGCTTGTGTGGGTCCCCGCTGTGGCTGTGGCCCTGCAGACCTGGGCTGGAGGTGGCTGATACCTTGGGGTGGGCTCCCCACTTACGTCCAGCACTGGTGGTTAGGCTGCCCACCTCCTGGCCCTCCGGGCTGCCGTGTCCAGGGCGAGGGATCCCGGGGAGGGTGTGTGGGGTCTGCAGGGTCCTCTTTCACACTCAGCCCCATTGTCCCCAGCACTGGAGGTGCTTGGGGAGACCAGTAGCCCAGATAAACAGCAGGAACTCAGTGATGCTGGGGGGACGCCTGGAAGGAAGGAAGCGGGATGCCTTTGAGGCACAGCCCAACTCCTTCTCCCAATCCCCCAAGCCACCTTGGACCCTCCTCAAGGCTGGAGTTTGGTCCGTCCACCCGCCCTGACCGTAGCCGGCACTTCCCAGCCTTCACATCCATGCTCAGCGGGCCCCATCAGCTCTTCCTGTGGCAGCCCCCTGGTCCCTAACCCACACACTCACACAAGTCCATGGCTCCAGGCTCTGTTGTCTGTCCTTCCCCTCCCCAGCCCGGGATGTGAGCTCCATGTGGACAGGGGACTAGCCCAGAATTTCCCAGCTGGCACACAGTAGGCGCCCAATCAATGCATTGAATAAAATAGAGATCTAGCTGTGGCCCTTGGCCTTCCTGCCTCGGGCAGAAGGCCCTGGGACATGGAGGGTCCCAGGCCAGTCCACCCTGCTCAAGGGGCCCAGGCCAGGGTTCATAGCAGGAGAGAGGACCAGCCAGTCTGCCCTGTTCAGGCATCCTGGGCCAGGGTTCATAGCAGGAGCTAGGACTGGCCAGTCCACCCTGCTCGGGGGTCCCAGGCCAGGGTTCATGGCAGGGGAGGAGACCAGCCCCTTCTCCCTGGTCCAGCTGGCAGGGTCTTGGCTGTTATGACATCCCGGATGTGGCTGCAGAGCGCTTGGCCTGTTTACTCAGCCAGTTTACCTCTTCACAGTTGAAGGAGCGGAGAACAGAAGATAAAGGAAGGGGAGAGGGGCAGACGGGCTCTTCCTGCTGGGAAGGGGGGGCCCCCTGCCAGGGTGACAGCCAGTGTGCCGGGAACCAGCCCTGCAGCTTTGCCCAGTCCTGGCTGGCCATGGGGGCAGGCCCAGGGCAGCCAGGGCCTGGGCCGGAGAGCCCCATGGGGGCCGATCCTAGCCACACAGCCCCTCCACTGGGCCCAGAGACACCGTCACCGGCTGTCCAGGGCCTATACCTCAGCCCCATGAAGGCCAGGGCTTTGATCAAGGGCTGGCTGTGTGGCCTGCTCTTCCCCAGGGCTGTGAGGGTCTGCGGGAACAGGGCACAGTCCTGGTGGACACATGTCTGGGCTCTCAATGTGTGTGGAGCTCCAGCCCTGCACTGTCTTGGGGGCAGGGGACAGTGACTGTCTGCTGCCTAGTGGCCACAGCAGGTGGGCACCCCCACTTTTCAGATGGTGGTCCCAGCAGCCCTGATCTGTGCTCCCAGGGAGCTCATAAACCCCCTGGGGCAGAGAGGTCCCTGGGTGAGGGCAGGCCTAGGCTTTGGGGTGGCTGGGTCCCATGCCCTTCCCTGACACACTGGGGCAGGTTCCAACAAGACTCAAAGGGACAGGCCAGGTGGTGGACAAGCCCCAGACCCCGACAGGCCCTTCCTCAGCCTGTTTTTCCCTCCTGCCCTGCTCCCCCCACACTCTCTCCCTCCCTCCCTGTCTCCATCCTTCCCTCTCTCCCTCCCTCCTCCCTCTTCCCTCCCTCTTCCCTTCCCTCTCCCTCCCTCCCCTATCCTCCCTCCTCCCCTCTTCCCTCCATCTTTTCTCCTTTCTTCTCTCCATCCTTTCACCCTCTGTCCTTTCCTCCCTCCCTGTCTGTCCTCCCTGTCTGTTCTTCCTCCTTGCAGCATGGTCTGATGCCCAGCTCTGATGGGATGTGCCATTCAGTGCAGACAAGGCCTGTTCTCAGAACAATCAGGATCCAGAGGCTTTGTCCCTTTGGGGCCTGTGATGAGTGTGACCATTCTGGCAAAGCCAG
>NW_006921831.1:4040042-4041134 GCF_000298275.1 Orycteropus afer afer
GGGGGGGGCAGAGAGGAAAAGGGGCTGTGCCTGCTATTGTCCCAGGCGTCCAGGTAGCCCACTGGGGGCTGGGCCCTCTCCCTCCCAGTCCTGTTCACTTCCCGCAGGGCCTGAGGCACCTGCAGGGCCAGGGCCTGGGGTGGCTAAAGGGGACCAGTGTGGGGTGAGAAGCCCTGGGGCGGGTACCTGCGTGGGGGTGGTGAGAATGCACCAGGCGAAGGCCGAGTTCCCCCAGCTCCCTCCCAGCGTTTGCTCAGGATTAGCGGGTGACAGAGCGGCACCCACGCCTCCAGTAAACACGCATGGCCGGTGGGCGCCGGCCGGAGCTGGCAGTAGCAGTGGGCAAACATGGCCCTCCCTTCCCTACAGGAACCCCAGTGTTGACTCAGTGCCCAAGGGCTTGGCAGGGCTCAAGGGGGACCCAGGAGTCTATGGGGCCAGAGAGTGACGCTCGTCTGGGCAGGGGCAGGGCGGTCACAGCTTGCCTGGCCTCCCCACCTGAGTCCTGGGTGTGGCCACTGCGCGGGGACCAGCAAGGGCTGGGGTTAGAGCTGCCTCAGGTCAGTGCTGAGAGCCAGGGGGCACGTGGCAGAGCTCACATGGGGGGCGGGTGGCAGGGAAAGCCTGGTAGCAGCAGGAGCCCAGAAACGTGGGAGTGAGGTGTAGACACGCCCCTGCCCTGTTGGTAGAGGAAACACATCCCAAAGTGGCCTTGTCCAGGCCACCTGTTTCTGCTACACCCACCGCCACACCCTGATTGGCTAAGAGCTGCTGCTGGGACCCTTGACTCGGGGGCTGCAGAGTGATCCCTTCGCTGGCCCAGAGGATTGTGTGAGCAGACCCAGCCAAGCCCCCTGGCCAAAGGAGCGCACCTCTGCCCAGCACAGCAGACCCCGCCCTCGACCCCAGGGGTCCCCAGCAGAGCTGAAGGTGACCAACAGCGAGTGCCATTCATTTCACGCACTGTGGAGGCAGGAGAGCTGTCGGCTGAGGACAGAGCCAGCTGCTGAACCTGTTGCCAGGGAGGAGCGCTCATGGAGACAGCTAGGGGCTGTGGCCTGGGGCTTCGGGGAGGTGGCCCGGCATCAGAGG
>NW_006921831.1:4041604-4042105 GCF_000298275.1 Orycteropus afer afer
GGTGCACCAGGCACCCTGGGGGAGGAGCTGTCACAAAGCTGAGCTTCCTCTGGCACGCCCCCCAGGACCCTTCCCTGGACGCTGGCCCAGGCTCCACCAGGCAGCCCCTCCTGAGGCCCCGGGGACGGGAGCTTAGGGAGGTGGGTCCTGACCACCCTGGGATAGAAAGGTGGGATGAGGGTGGGAAGGAGGCCACGGCCATGGGCAGGTGGGAGCATGTGAGTGGGGCCAGCTAGAGAGAGGGAGGGAGGGTAGTGGGGCCCTTGAGCTGGTTTGGGAACCTTGCTAGGTATCGGGAACTTTGCCCAGGTAGCCGGATCCTTGGTCTGGTTGGGACCCTTGGCCAGGTATCTGGGCTGGGGGGATACCTTCCAAGTCTCCACCTCATGTTTGACAAGCTCCAACAAAAGCCAAAGATGAGGAAATTGAAGATTTTTATCAACGTCTACAGTATGAAATTGACTGAACATGCAATCAAGATGTGCTGATCATCACTGGTGA
>NW_006921831.1:4043933-4045339 GCF_000298275.1 Orycteropus afer afer
CACTGCATGGTTTAAAATCAAGAAGGGAGTGTGTCAGGGTTGTATCCTTTCACCATACTTATTCAATCTGTATGCTGAGCAAATAATTCGAGAAGCTGGACTACATGAAGAAGAACATGGCATCAGGATTGAAGGAAGACTCACTAACAACCTGTGATACGCATGACACAACTTTGCTTGCTGAAAGTGAGGATGACTTGAAGCACTTACTGATGAAGACTAAACACTACAGTCTACAGTATGGATTACATCTCAGTATAAAGAAAACAAAAATCCTCACAGCTGAGCTCGACCAATAAGCAGCATCACAATAAATGCAGAAAAGATTGACCTTGTCAAAGACTTCATATTGCTTGGTTCTACAATCAACACCAATGGAAGCAGCAGTCAAGACATCAGACAACATACTGCATTGGGCAAATCTGTTACAAAAGACGTCTTTCAAGTGCTGAAGAGCAAAGATACCTACTTGAAGAGTAAGATGCGCCTAACGCAAGTCATGTTATTTTCAGTCGCCTCTCATGCATGTGAGAGCTGGACATTGAGTAAGGAAGACCAAAGAAGAGTTGATGCTTTTGAGTTGTGGTGCTGGTGAAGAATGCTGAAAGTACCACAGACTGCTAAAAGACCTAACAGATCTGTCCTGGAGGAAATGCAGCCAGAATGCTCCTTGGAAGCAAGAATGGCCAGACTTCGTCTCGCCTGCTTTGGTCATGTTGTAAGAAGAGACCACTCCCTGGGGAAAGATATCATGCTTGGTAGGGTGGAGGGTCAATGAAAGAGGGGAAGGCCCTCAATGAGATGGACTGACACAGTGGCTGCAACGTTGGGCTCAGGTGTAGCAGCATCGCGGGGCTGGCCCAGGTCTGGGCAGTGTTTCATTCTGCTGTGCACAGGGTTGCTGTGAGTCGGAGACGACTCGACGGCACCTGACAACAACCTGGCCGCTCCGGGATAGGACTCAGGAAACGGTGCTTGGGGGGCGGTTGTGAGCAGGGAAGCCTCCAGGAGGGATTGGGGCATTAGGCCGGGCCCTCGGTCAGTCAGGGGACAGCCCTGTCACACACTCTGTCCCCGTCAGCTCCCCCAGGCCTCCAGCACAGGAGAGCCAGGCTGTCCTTGTCTAGCTGTGTTTGGGGAGGGGCAGAGCCAGGCAGGGTCCTCAGCGCCTCACTGCCCCTCTGCCAGTTCCAATCACTGACCCACACAGGACCCCCACCCCCAGACCCAGGTCAGAATTGAGGCCAGGGCCCCTGGAGTGAGGCTCTAAAGTCAGGGAGCCCCAGATTAGTACTGGTGGGTGGGGTGTTGTGCAGAGTGGGAATGAACGTGGGGGCATGGGGCACCAGCGCTATGCCGTAAGGGACTGTTTCCTGAGAGGGGAGTTGTGGGAGGAGCCCCGCCTC
>NW_006921831.1:4045684-4055774 GCF_000298275.1 Orycteropus afer afer
GCCCTGTGGGCAGTTCCACTCTGTCCTCTAGGGGCGCTGTGGGTCAGAATGGACTCCATGGTAGTGGGTGTGGTTTGGGCTTCCGTGAAGACTTGGAGACCCTGTGGGGGTCCCTATGAGTCAGAGTGGATTTGATGGCTGTGGGTTTGAGTTTGGTCAGTCAGAGCTTCTCCTCACATCTCAGCCTCCTGAGACAATGTGGTCCCTTTGTTGGGTTTGGGGTTGGCTTTTTGTCTCTGTTTTTAGGGTTCGTGCACCTCTTTTTAGAACTGCTTTATTGAGGTATGAGACTCTGCCCATGTATTCAGCCCTGACATTCACCTCAATGCAGATGCGTGTGGGCACCACCATGGCTGGTTCTAGAACATTTCCATCCCCTAACTTCCAGCTCCCTTCCCCCGCCCTTGGCAGCCAGTGTGTGGCCCCCTTCTGTGTCTGACGGACACTTGAGTTGTTTCCAGCTTTTGGTAATGGGAGCAAAGCTGCCTAGAACATCTGTGGACATGTTCAGAGACCTGTTCCTAGTTCTTTGGGGTTTATCCCCAGGAGTGGAATTGCTGAGTCAAATGGGAGCTCTGGTAGCATAATGGCTAAGGCATTTGACTGCTAACCAGAAAGCTGGCAGTTCAAACCCACCAGCCACTCCTCAGAAGGAAGATGGGGCAATCTAATTCTGTAGTGATACTGCCTCGGAAACCCAAGGAGGGGTCGCTATGAGTTGGGTCCGACTCGACGGCACATGACAACAACAACGACATGGTTCCTTGGTGGCACGGATGCTCAAGTGTCCAGTGGCTGATGGAAAGGGCGGCGGTTAGAGCCCACTCACAGGTGTGTTGGAAGAAAGTCCTGGTGGAGAAGCCACAGGGCAGTTCCGCTCTGCTCACGGGGTTGTCACAAGGCCACGTTAACCCAACAGCAGTCGATGTTTCCACCTGTGCGTTCAGCTCTGGGATGAACAACCACACTGTTCCCAGCAGCCACACCATCTGTGTTCCCACCGTCAGGCATCCTTCTCACCCTCCTTAGCCCTTGTTCTTTGTCTGTTTGATTGTGGGTGTGGGTGTGGGGTGGCATCTCCCTGATCCTGGCCATCCTAGTGGGTGTGGGTGGTGTCTCCTTGTGGCTGGATTAACATGTCCCTGATGGTCAATGTCAGTGATAAACACACTTTTCACTGGGACCTAGGGTGGTGGTATTGTTGTTATGTGCGTCAAGTCAGACCCAACTCATAGCAGCCTTTCCTTGGGTTTCCGAGGCAGTATCACTACGCAAGTAGATTGCCCAACCTTCCTTCTGAGGAGTGGCTGGTGGGTTTGAACCACCAACCTCTTGGTTAGCAATCAAGTGCCTTAGGCACTACGCTGCCAGAGCTCCAGGGACCCAGGGTTCAGGGACTTTATCTTGGAAGGAGCAGGCTTGGACAATGGTGTGGTTCCACACCTGAAACATTCCAATAGTCTATCTTTATTCCATTTTATTTAAAAAAAATTAATAAATGAGCTGGGAATGAGCCACTAGGCAGATTTTACAAGCTTCTAGGAACCTTGGTGGGAGCTCTGGTGGCATAGTGCCTAAGGCATCTGACTGCTAACCAGGCTAGCAGTTCAAACCCACCAGCCACTCCTTGGGAGGAAGTCTGGGCAATCTACTTCCATAGTGATACTGCCTCAGAAACCCAAGGAGCAGTCGCTATAAGTCAGATCAACTTGACGGCAGTGAGTTTGGTTATTTTGGTTAGGAACCTGGGTGGCAAAGTGGCTAAGTGCTTGGCTGCTGACTGAAAGGTCAGTGGTTCAAACCCACCAGCCACTCTGTGGCAGAAAGATGAGGCAGTCTGTTCCCGTCAAGGCTGATAGCCTTGGAACCCTGTGGGCAGTTCTACTCTGTCCTCTGGGTCGCTGTGAATTAGAGCCCACGTGAGGGCAGTGGGGTTGGTTTTCTTCCTTTCTGCAGCACACAGGGTCTCCATGAGTTGGCATCGACTGGATGGTGACTGGCATGGTTTTGGCAGTCTCCCATGGTTTGGTGGGAAGCCCACTGCTCGCAGGGCAGGCCCACTCTGCTTTTCTTTGTCAAAACGGCCTGGTCACTGGTGACCTTTGTGGTGCTGTGTGGAATTTACAAGGCACTGGCCAAGCCCCCAGCCGACTTGCGAATTCCTGCCCACACAAGTCGGCTGGGGGCTGCCGGCTGTCTCAGGGAAATCCTGTGTGTTCTCGGCTCTGCCTGCTTCCTGCCCCCGGATCTTGCATGCTGCTCTGCCGAGGTGTGGGCACCCCTGCTTACTCGGGGGCTTGGCTGCTGGGGAGGCGTGGCCACATCTGTGACTGTTTTCATTGGAGGGTGTCACATTCCTCCAGGGTCTCCAGGCCCCTCCCTGTGGTTTGTGTGATTCTGTTGACTTTCTGTCTCAGTCTTTTGAACCAGCGTTAACACAAGGGGATGGCTTTAAAGAACACCATTTTATTTTCTCACAGTTTTGGAAGTTGAAAGTCCAGAGCAGGTCTCAGTCCTGTCAGTGCCTTCTGTGGCCTCTCTCCTAATGTCTGGTGTCTGCCGCCACTCCTTGGGGTCCTTTGCTTGTAGGTGGGTCCTCATGCAGAGTCTGTCCTCTGCCCTGGCCCCATTGTCTGCTGTATCCTGCTCTCCTCCTACAACCCCATCGGAAGTGACCAGGCTCCAGACCCACTCCATTCTGTGGTGACCCCATCAACTTCACAAAAGGAAGCTGCTACTTCCAGGTCTCAGGTCGTGGTCACAGGTGCAAGTGTCAGGACTTGGACACAACTTGGGGGACGCAGTTCATCTGATGGTTTTTCCACATAGGGGTCATTTCCCGGCAAGCCCTTCCTTCCCCACAAATGTGTTCAAGGGGTCACTGTGCATGTGGGTGATGTGCCCAGGGTCTCACATAGGGACCAGGCCATTGGCAGTTCTGGTCAGTGCCGGCCATCACCTTAGCCGCCTGGGAAGCCCCTCTTCGCTGCCAGGTGCCAGGGGCGGAGCTGAGGCCTCAGTGCCCAGCAGGCACTATGCCCAGCCTGAGTGGTCAGCACCTGCCAGCTATCCTCCCTGCCAGCCCCAAGCCCTGTCTCCAAGTCACTAAAAGCTCCCTGTTCTGTCTCTGCTCCCAGACTGCGGTGGCAGGACCCTGAGGTCACTGTGTCCAACCCCCGGACTCTGGACCAGCAGGTGCCTGACCTCCCTACGCCCTGAGCAGTGAGCTCGGCACCCAGGGCCCAGGTCTTTGACTGCAGAGCTGAGCAGAGCCGGCACGTGTCTGGTGCTGGACTGGCCTTCTCCTGTGAACACCAGATCATGCACTTTCTTCCGTGGGCCCAGCAGGCTGGGCTGAGAGGTGAGGAGGGGGTGTGAGCCCAGATTGTCTGCCTGGCCACAGCCCCTCAGACCCCTCATCCGGGTCCCCAAGCATGGAACCAGACCCCCTCCATCCACTGGGGCTCCCAGTGCCAGGACCCACACGACAGCGGACAGACGTGAGCGATGCCTGACACACACATGTGTGTGGCTAGGGAGATGATGTCCTACCCAAGGCCAGGCCCCCGGGGACTTCTAGGACCACGCTGCAGCAGGAGACACTGTGCCCACCCAGCCAGCCCCGGCCTCTGGGCTCCCTTCCCAGCACACTTCCTCACTCGGGAGGTGCCCTCAGCCTAGCTTGCTGGGCCCCGTGGGCAGAGACGTGAGACCCGCAGCGCCTAGCTTCAGAGCACTTTCCGGAAACTCTGTCTTGCACAATCTGGCCTGGGCTGCTGGTTCCAGGCAGAGGGTGATGCCGGCAGTGGGAGGCCGGGGTCAGCCTGTCCTCGCCGCAGGGGTGAGGATTAGTCATCAGGAGTCCGCCTTTCCCAGACAGGAAGAGGTGGCTTGTTCTGACACAGGATACTCTCGGGGGGTGGTGGCAGCGGCAGGCCAGGGACTGGGCCAGCAGCACTGATTACAGTGTCATCAGCTGGCCATGGGGTCACTAGCTCCCCGTGCAGATGGCTCCCCACACGCTGGGCCTTCCCGGCACCAAGAACTTCCTGCTCCTGGGGAGGCATGAGGGCACCCCAGGGTGGGCAGCGAGTGACTGCCCACCTCCACGGATGCGGTACCTCACTTAGGTAACCCTGGCCAGAGGGGCTGGACTGGCCTTTCCTATCTGAGCTGTGGGCTGAGCTTCCCCGCTGGTCAGTGCCGAAGGTTCACAGGGTCGTGTCCCCTGGTGCCAGAGCACCAACTCCCACTCTCTGCCCTCAGGGAGCCCCTGACCCCCCAGGCCACCGACTGGAGGTGCCAGGCTCCCACCTCCAGCTCCCACTGGCCACAGCTGGCTGGAGCTGAGAGCAGAGCCAGGTGGGCTGAAAGGGCTGGACAGCTGGATGACCGGGGAGACTGGGGCCATGACCCCTGGTGGCCTGGCACCCCAGTGCCACACTGGCAGCACCCTCAGCCTCCCCCTCCCCGGACCAGGCAGGATGACCGGTCATCACCAACCACAGCCAGAGCTCCCACGGGAGGACCAGACTCAACTGTCCATCTCCCCATCTCTGTGTTCCTCAGGGGGCAAGGGAGTCTGAATAACACCTTACAGAACTCAATGTGGGGGCAGAACAGGTGTGAGAGGGCAGGGACCCAAGGGCCAAGCCCAGACCCCCAAGACAGTGTGACATAAACTGTAGGCTTCTCCTCTTGACCTCTGCTCTGGCCTCAGCCCCACTGTGCCCATGGGGGCAGGCAGCCTTGAGAGGTGGCCCAGCCATCTAGTATGTCTCCTGGGACCTGGACTCAGCGGCCAGGGCCCCAGGACCCAGCTTGAACTAGGAGGTGCTGGCTATGCTGCCACCTAGTGGTGGTTGCAGGGAACATGGGTTCCTCACCCATCCCAGGGGCCCGGCCCAAGCTGGGCTGGATAACCTAGATGTTGTGGACGTGTAATTCTGAGGAGGCATGAGACCACCTTCCTTGCCCACCCTCCTGAGCTCCAGTAAGCCATGCCTCCTCTTTGCGAGACAAGGAGCTGTGCACGTCCTGGGAGAACATCTGTGTGGCCGTCTGCCCACCCCTCCCTTGTACCGCCCACACCCTCTGCCCAGCGTCCACAGTGTCCACAGCGCCCCGAATCCCTCTGGGACCTAGACAGAAGCAGCAGGACACACGGGCAGGACCCTGAGCCCAGGATGATCCAATGGCCAGCCCTGGCCCCAGCCTGCCAGGCTGCCTGCCACACATGCCAGGGGCCAAACGGGCTGGCTCACTAGCCTGACCACTCCAGTCCCGCACCCTGCTCTGGGCCTGCCCCACCCCATCCCGGATGTGCTGACGCAAAGAAACGCAGAGACACGGACTGCAAAATGCTTCAGTGTATTGATGAAATCAACCATCTTGAGGGGAAACGGGCCCAGGGCCGAGGTAGCATGACAGCCCCGTCCAAGGGAGACTCCAGGTCCTACCATGCAACTGTCATTGATGGGACCCAAGGCCAGAGGAGCCCTGGCTGGCCCAGGCCAGGCCCACAGGCTGGGGAGCTGTGGCCAGTGCAGGTGGCCTTAGGAGATGGTGGTTCGGATCCCAGCCGCCTTGGCCAGGGGCTCCAGTTCCACTGGCTGAGAAGAGAGAAGGCATGTGCCATACTCCTCGGTGTGCCCTGGAGGTGGGGGACCAGCACAGGGCCGCGGTCAGTGCCTGGGGGCCAGTGAGGCCTTCCCTCCGTCCCACTGCGCCAGCGCCTCCCTGTCGCCTTCATCTTTGCTCTGCTCAGACTCCGACTCCTCTGAGTGGCTGGGGCTGCCTGGCGCGTCGCACTGTGGGCCCATGCAGCCACACTCCTCGATGTGGCGGTAGCTGAAGGCCCTCGTGGAGCCGTCCAGGCAGCTCAGAGTCACATTCCTCAGGGCCGTCCGAAGCTCCCGGCAGCACTGACACCTGTGTTTCATCATGTTGGCCTCGAAGGAGTACCTGTGGGCAGGGACTGCTCAGCACCAGGTGCCACAGCGAGCTGCCTGAGCCTGCCCCAGGGGCCCCCGAACACACGTCCACTGCAGTGCCACAGGCCTGGTGCCACGCTCTTGATAGCAGCACTCTAGGGACTAATAGCCCACTCACCAGAAAACAGAAAAACCAACCACCTCTGATTTGCAGCCTTTGCCCCTTGCCGTGGTGTAAACGCTCCCAGTGTAAGTGCATTTGAGACACACTGAGTCAGTCAGCCCTCAGTAGTCCCAGAGGAGCTTCCGGTAGGGAAACTGAGGCCTAGAGTCTCAGTAAAAGGTGGCGCATCGTGATTCAAAACAGGATGGGGCTGTTGGTCTCTGAGGCCCCCACCCCTCAGCCCAGTCCCAGACCCTGCAGCCTGCCACCAGCTGTGCCCTGTAGGACCCGAGGCCCCTCCCTCACAGTCTGCCCTCCTGTGCCCAGGACTCCTGACACCGGGTGGCCCGGATGGCTCCCCACTGCCTACATGTCCTCTCACACCGCCCTGCGGTGCCCTCTGAGCCTCGGAGCACAGCCTGGGGCACGTACACTGAGGAGCTGTCCCCACAGTTGCCTCGACAGTAGGCAAGCTGCACGGGCTGGCTGGAGCTGCAGCCTCGGTCCCGGATGACTTCCTGCTTGTGGTGCACGGCACAGGTGGACCCTGGGGAGCACAGGGGATGTGGGCCGGGTTAGGGCTGGCTGCGCCCCCGGCCCTCCGGGGGGACCAGGCCCCACCATGGATGCCCACTTACTGTTCTGGGACGGCTGTGGGCAGAGGAGGCAGCAACCATCCTCACTGCGCTTGGCCTGGTCCTGTGTGAACAAGGTGGGCTCGGTGAGTGCGGAGGCACCGGGTGGCCGGGTGCGCCGCCCGGTCCCGGGGCCGGTCCACTCTCGGCAGGGCGGGGCGGGTGGGCTCCGGAACGCACCCGAGGGCAGTGGAGCGCAGGGCACGCCTTCCTTGTTGTCACCACCACGAGCCCGTCCTGGTGCTTCTCGCATTCGTGTGTCTCACAGCGGTTTCCGGGCTCTGACCAGGTCTCACCAGGCTGCGAGGAAGCCCCGCCCTGTGAGTGCCCCGCCCACCACGCCCGCCGGAGTCCGGCCCCCACGGCTTCCAGCAGGTGGCCCCCTGGCCTTCCAGGGGCTTTGCTGTGGGGCAGGTCCCTGCCTCAGGGGCTGCTTTGGACTGCAGAGGCTGCCCTGGGTCCCCTCCCCGGCCCCTGAGGCCAAAGGCTCTCAATCCTGGCCCCCAAGTGCCCGATGTCCCACAGGGCGCACCACCCCACCCCACGATGTGCGGCGCTCACGTAGAAGACGTGGGAAGAGTTGTCACGGGTGTTCATGACACAGGCCACCTGCACACAGGAGCCACAGCACTGTCCCGCCGGCACACGGTACTCGAAGCCCTGCAGGGACAGCAATGGGCGGCCTGAGCCCACAGCCGGCCCAGGACCTGCGGCCGGAGGGGGTGAGGTGAGGACTGGGGTAGGGGAGGGATGGGAGGGCCGCTCACCGCAGGACAGTGGCTTTCGCAGATCTGAGTCTGGCAGATCACCACGAACGGGTCTGTCTCGGGGTTTCCTGTCGCCTGACACCTGCAAGTCTCGCATGGGCTGGAGAAGACCACGGCTCCAGGCTGGGGGCGGACCAGGAGGGTAGGCGTCAGCAAGCTCCCGAGAGCCACCCCTCCTTCTTGTGCCCCCCACCCCGTTCTGAGAGTCACTTTGGCCCCGTCCCTGCCCCACCCCGACCTGCCCCCTGGGCGACACCCTCATGGACAGAGCCCTGAGCTAGGCGCCACTGTGGTCCTGGCAGCACACGCTGGGGTCAGGGTCTGAGGGGGCAGAGCCCAGGCTGCTCAGAGGCCACCCCTCTGACGACAAAGCCGATCTCAAAGGGGCCCTGGAGAGGTCACAGGAGAGGGGCTCTCTTTCCCCTTCAGCTGGCTCTCACCTGGTACAAAGTGCCGTTGACAACACAGACGTCATAAACTGTTTAGGAAAGACAAACAGACCTCCAGACCCTGCCTGACTGGGACTCCATTCCTGCTCCGCCTCCCAGCCCACCCGCACCTTGACCTGCCCCACACCCCTAACTCACCTGGCCCTGCTGACCTCCTTAGACAAGGCTCCAACCCCTCAGCTCAAGTCACCATCCCACCTGGACCCACCCTTGCCCTGCCTCCGCCCCTCTGCTGCTCTGACCACAGACTACTTGCTGGAGCCTGTCGCTGGTCCTCAGGGGTGGACCCTGCACTCACCGCACATCCCGCTGGGGCAGCATTCCCCCTCCTTGTTAGTGGGGACCAAGTGCGAGCCCTTGGGGCAGGGCGTGAGCTGGGGGCAGGAGCTGGTGTTGCAGACTGGGGGGGGGGTAGAAGAAGGGCTCAGGGCCTGCCTGGCTCCCAGGCCCTCCAGAGGCACCCTGCCAAAAGGCTCCCCAAAGGCAGGGAGGAGCCCCACCCTCCCTCAAACTCCCCCACTTCCAGCATGCCCAGTCAGGGTCACAGCTGGGGCCGAAGCAGGGTGCAGGGTGCTGGCTCCTGCCGTCCGTCCCCCACTCCTGCATTGTACCCCTGAGGGCCAGCACCTGGGCCCCCCCCCCAGGCAGCACGCCAGTGTGTCAGGCCAAAGCACAGTGCAGGGCTGAGGGAGTGTCCCTGGTGATACTGCCTGTCCCATGTGCCTGGGCAGAGGGTGCCCCACCCACCCCACCCCCAGGCTGGGGCCCGCCAGCCACTGGCGTGCTGCCCACCCAGCACCAGCCCAGGCCTACCACAATGGTACTCAGCACAGCACTGGCTGGCCTGCAGGGGCAGTGGCACCAGCACATGGCCAGGCCTGTGGCAAAGTGGGGGTGGCGGGCAGGTTTGTTTCCGGCAGGTCAGGGTCTGGGTGCTGCCCTCACAGGTGCACTCCTGGCAGTTGGTGACCACAGTCTGGCCTGGCTGTGGGGGAGAAGGCCAAGTGGGCTAGTCAGGGGTTAGCACAAGGCCTCCTCACGCAGGGAGGGCCGCGAGCCCCTTGGAGCCCTCTGCTGAGCTTGGGGAGAGGCTAGATGGTCCTGGAGCCCCCAGGGAGGCTTCCACCAAGAAAACAGGTGGAGCACCCCTTGACAGACACCACCAGGCTGGGGAAGGGCACATGCCCACCACAGCCCTAGGTGGGAAGGGGCCAGGGCAGAGAGGCTCAGCCCCACCGTGCTGGTGACCAGCCACCTTCCCCTGCTGCACAATGTCACTGTGTCTCAGCAGAGCAGAAGGCCCCATAGAAGGAAGAACATGGCAACGTGGGGCCACACCAGGCATCCCCCCGGACACAGAGCCCCAACACTCTCTGGGAGGTAGAGGGCACATGGTGAGTACGGCCTTGTTGGGGTCTCATCCCTCTCTGCCCCGCCCTTGGACCCCTGCCCTGCAGTCAGACACAGGGGTTTGGACTCCCAACCACAGAGCCCAGCTCCACACTCACCTGCACCGGCTCTCTGTTTGGCCCCAGGCACCCTGGAGGGAGACAGGTGAATGAGGGTCTGTCCCAGCAGCCCCAGCCCAGCTCTGATGGGGTGGGGTCCAGCATCAGGAACCACACAGGGGACCGGGGGACCCCAAGCCCTGGCAGAGAGTCTCAGGTACACTCTCCACCCCACCCTGCCCCTACCCGCCCCAGAGCACTGTCCCTGACGTACATTGACAGTTGGGCACGCAGACGGGGCTACTCTCACTGAAAAGCGTCAGGCCTGGCGGGCAGAAGCAGCCCTCTGTGTAGAGCCCTGGGTCCTGAAGGGCCCTGCGGGGAGATAGGGGTAGGGCCAGTCAGCTGCCTTCAGAGCTGGAGGGCTGCTCTCTGGGCCTTGGCAAGAGCCCCCCAGGAAGACACACTGGCCAGGGTTCACCTGTGACGTGAAACACAGGAGGCTGGGAGGGGTTACAGGCGAACACGGGAGGCTGGGAGGGGTTAGTTACAGGTGAACACAGGAGGCTGGGAGGGGGTAGTTACAGGCAAACACAGGAGGCTGGGAGGGGTTACAGGCAAACACAGGAGACTGGGGACGGGGTTACAGGCAAACACAGGAGGCTGGGATGGGTTACAGGCAAACACAGGAAGCT
>NW_006921831.1:4055874-4060843 GCF_000298275.1 Orycteropus afer afer
GAGGGGTTACAGGACGCACAGGAGGTTGGCGCTGTCATTTCCATAGCAGTAGGTGGAGCTCACCGGGCCGCAGGGCTCATACACCTTGTCGGGAGGACAGTTAAAAGCTGCAAGGAGGAAGAAGCTCACCGTTAGAGTCTGGGGCACCCATCCAGGGTCAACTCAAGGTGTAGCCTCAACGCTGTGTCCTGCCCAGGTTGTCTGAAAGGCACCTTGGGCCCCAGCCACCTGTGCACAGCCATCCATCAGTCAAGACCTGCAGCCTGGATTCTGGATCCTTCCAGCTCTGCCTGTCTGCAGTTTCAGCCCTACCCGTCCCACCTGCCTGAACAGCCCTGTCCCACCCAAGCCCACAACCACCACCCCGACCCCCAGTCCACAGTACTCCGGTTGTCTGGCTACTCCTTTCTCTCCCTGGGGTCAGCGTGCTCCTTCTCCTCCAGAAAGCCTACCAGGCCCAACCATGCCTGTCTACCAATGGCTGTCCAGTATCTCTGGCCCTAGCAGGCAGGGCTGTGGGAGGGGGACACTCACGGCAGGAGTGGTTGGTACGTCCCCTCCAGTCAATGCACACGCCATGTGAGGCACAGAGTGAGGCGTACAGCTCCAGGGCAGAGCACACCACATTCAAGTCTGTCATGTGGCAGTGGTCGAAGACGCAGCCCTCAAAGTACGACTGTGGGGGAATGATGCGGTGACACGGCTCAAAGACCCTGGGGACACAGGGAAGTATGTGTACAGTCTGTCCCACCTCACCTGTGCTCTCAGCCAGGTCCACAGCAGGGGCTCCTAGACTCAGGGCTTTAACCAGTGTGATGCTTCCTTCTAGGGACTGCAGACCCCCACCTGTGAACCCCCCACCTGCCCGAAACAAGGATGTGTCTGCTGATTTTGCAAGCCCCAGGCCATTGTTTGACTGTGGCCGCTAGTCTCCCCTTGGCCCTGCACACCTGGTCCCCTTTGGTGGGTGGAATTCTTCATGCCCACAACAATAGTATGGGAGCAGACAGCCTCAGAGACCGGCCAGCTGGACATCCCCACTGGGCCCGAGCTTCCCATCCCTGCCTACTCCACTTAGAGCCACATGGACTGGCCCTTCATACCCTACAGAACAGCCTGCCCCAAGACCCTGACCTGCATCCAGGTCCCACCTCGCCCTCCTTCCCCAGCAGTCCTTGCCTGTCCCTGAACCCTCCCACCTGGTGTCTTACTTGCTGAAAATCAGCTGGCAGATTGGTGACGGTGTACACGGGGTGGGGCTGGTCTTGTCTGGGGTGGTCGGCAGGAGTGTTGGAGATGGCCCATGGCAGGAAGACTGGTTGCGGCTTGTCACCTTCCAGTCGTGAGACATCTGGGAGCAGGAGGTAGCCACGGTCCCATAAGGCGTTCGACAATCATCCTTCTGGTTATTGGTGCAGGTGCCTGGGGGTGGGTGCTGGAGTCAGGCTGATGGAGGATGCCGAGCTCCCAAGCTGGGAGTTAGTTCTGATGTTCCAAGGCAGCCTCTTGGTAGTGAACCTCAGGGCCTACCTGGGACTTTCACCTCCCTGGGCTCAGCTTCCTCCAAGAGCAAGACCCTGGGCAGGGTGCAAGGATGGCCAGGTGTGGGCTCAGATATGGACTCAGCTGTGGGCTTAGGTGTTGTCTCAGGTGTGGGCTCAGGTGTGTGCTCAGGTATGGGCTCAGGTGTGGGCTCAGGTATGTTCTCAGAGGCAGGCTCAGATGTGATTTCAGGTGTGGACTCAGGTGTGATCTTAGGTGTGTGTTCAGTTTGTGCTCAGGTGTGGGCCAGGCAGAGACCAAAGCACTCAAGTTTGGAACTATGAGGCAGCCATTTGTTGGCCGAGACTGCCTTCTTGGGTGGGACCCTCCTCCAACGCCGGGACCCTCCCAACCGTGGTCCCGCTCACCGCATTGGCCCTCAGTGTTGTTGGCGAACTTGCTGAAGGGCACCTCCACTGAGAAGATGAGCCCACTGAACATGACCTGCAGGCCGATGGCAGGAATGCTCACATACATCTTGATGCCAACCTGGGAGATGATGATGCCATTGCTCCTGAAGCCAGGCTGGACCTTCTTGTTGTTGAAGAAGATCTGGACATACCGCAAAACCCAGGGGACAGAGGGCAGGTAGCCAGTCAGCAACAGCAGGAGGGTCACGGCCCTGCCTCGGGTCACAGAGGTGCCAGCAAGGGAAGGTCTCCTGTGCCCCCACCCCAACCCAGCTCCCAGAGGTGACCCATAAGGAAGCTGCTGGCAAAGAAGCCCACCCACCTGGTTGGCTGAGACACCGACCCCACCAGGCTTGCGGGTCAGCAAGACCTGGTCCTGCTGGTATTCGACAATGATGGAATGGGGACAGGACAGCCCGTCCTCGGCGTCACAGAAGTAGTTGTCAATGAGGACACGGAGATGGCCATACTTGGGCACGATCTGCTGCATCAGCACGTAAGTACAGTTGTCCAGGAAGGTGTAATAGGTGCCATCAAAGGTGATGTAGTGGGGGTCACCCCAGCCGCTGCAGACACCTGTGGGACCAGGGTGGCTGATGGGGGCCAGGCTTCCCCAAAGGTCTCCCCTCTCCCCATCAGTGGGTCACACACAGGGCCTGGCCCCACCCACCACTGCACATAGGTGAGGGCTGCAGGTGTGGACCAGGTGGGCTCTGCACCTACCCAGAGATCTGCCAAGAGGTGCTGAGATGGCCGCAGAGGAGCAGGGCTGACCCTCTGCCTGCCCCTGCCCAGTGGGCACCACGGCTCTGTGGCTTAGGCTTTTCCCACGAGCACCTCCAGGCAGAAGCCCTGAGCCAGTGCCCGGGCTGCCCACCTAGCCTGCCTTCCTGTTCGGAAGTCCTTGCTGAAGTCCAGTCCATTTCTCTTCTGCTTTTATGGAGCCTCCTCTGTCCTATGCACCCTGTCCCACCCACCTTCCCCCCTGTGCCCTATCCTCCCTGACTTCTCCCCACTCCAGCCTGGTCAGCTGCTCACACTGGCATGTGGCATGATGGCAGCAGCCGTCTTCGTCCACCGCCTTCACAGCTGGGTAGCCATTGGCACAGGTCAGCGCCCTGGCAGGTGGGCACTTCCGCGGGTGCAGGGTGATGACATTGTTGCCCTCACAGGTGGCCTGGGTGCAGTTGGGCATGTTCCAAGTCTCACCTTTCTGTGGAAGCAAAGGGAGTGCAGAGTCTCAACCGCCTAGGTCTCCAAGGGTCCCTGTGTAAGATGAGGCCTAGGGGTTCCAGCACTTACTCAGGGGATCCCAGGTCCCTTCATGGGCTCCCACTCCTAGGCCTTGGCCTCAAACCCCTATGTGGCTGCTTGGCTGGAGCAGGACACTGAGGACGTGCTGGGGGCCCAGTTCTCCCCATTCCCAGGAGAGGCTTATCTCCAGCCTCACCCCCCAGTGCCTACCAGGCACCCCCACATACACCCAGGACAGGACCACCTCCTGCTCAGTCTGCATTGGCTCCTGGCTCTGCCCGCCACGTGGACTCACAATGTCCGCAGAAGGATGGTTGATGTCCCTGAGCCACCAGCTACCATTTCCCCAGGGAGAAGGGGGAAGTTACGGTTACCTTTCTTGGAGGACCCACATCTGAGCACCCATGGTCAGGGCTGGGTGAAGGGGACAGTGGTGGTGTGGGAGTCAGTGTGGTGGCTGGGCAGTCGTGGCTGGCATGCCTGACCACGTTGCAGTCCTGCGTGCACTGAGCAGAGTAACAGTGCCCATCAAGGTCTGTCTCCTGGTAGATGGTGGTTCCTACAAGACAAGGATCATGATAGCAATTCATGGGCTGGCTCAGGGACCACACACAGGAAGGGCGCTTCAGCTGCTCCTGTCCACCAGGTGAGCCCACTCTGGGGAGAGCCACAGTGGAAGGGCCTCCTTCTACCGTCTGATGCTGGTGACAGGAAGAAAAGACACAAAGAGAAGTGGCCAGCAGGACAGAGAACTGTTTCCCTCAAACACCCAAACACATCCCATGGCACAGGAAGAGCAATGATCACCCCAATCCCTTCAGACAGGGCTCCCATGGATGGGGCACTAACACCTGACTCAGCACACACGAAAAACCTGGACAGAGAAGCCACATACCAGCAGGGTAGAGCTTGTCGGCCACAACGCAGTAGCAGATCAAGGTGGACTGCACTGTGGAGCTGACTGATGTTGTGGGAGCAGTGACGGTGGTGGGTTCTGGAGGGGACGTAGCCACAGTGGGGTGTGTCACATTGGGGCAGCCATCCTGGTGCTCACAGCACAGCACGCGGATCTCATAGTTGAAGCATGTCTTGAACTTGCCCGTCTGGTCCTGGTTCCGGCACACCAGTCCCACATCTGGGTTGCACTCAACCACCTGCCCCACCTGCTCGATGCTGGCATCGGGGTGGTTCTCTGCATGGCACTCCAGCCGTGTGATCTCCTCAAGCCTACGGCAGACTTTCTCTCCACGTCTGATGATGTTGTCATAGGTTTCCATGTCTCCACCATGTGGCCCAGGGGATGGGAAGTCCACATCGAACCACTTGGTCCATGTGCACTGTTTTGGACAGGTGGTGGTCACGGGCTGGGATTGGGCAGTCTCAGAAACAATGCTGGGAGTGCTTGTAGGGACTTGGGTTGTGGTGGCAGGAACAAGTGTTCTAGTGGTAGCAGGTAGAGAGGTAGGAGTACTTACAGGAACAGAAGTTGTAGGGACATAGATTGAGGTGGTGGTAGGGACAGACGTACTGGTGATTAGAGAGATAGTGGTTAAGGTGGTAGCAGGCACAGGGGTGTGGGTACTTAGGAGAGTTGTGGTTGTAAAGAAGGTTGAGCTGCTTTTAGGGACAAGCTTTGATGTTGTAGACACAGATGTGGTTCCAGGTCCTGGGCTGGTGACAGTCACAGTTGGGGTGCTGGGGACTGTGGTAGTTACTGGAGAAGGACAGTGTTGCTCACAGCACAGCACGCGGATCTCATAGTT
>NW_006921831.1:4061485-4061982 GCF_000298275.1 Orycteropus afer afer
CTGATATCAGGGTGATCCTCCGCACGGCACTCCAGGTGTGTGATCTCCTCAGGCTTATGGCAGACTTTCTCTCCATGTCTGATGATGTTGTCGTAGGTTTCCACATCTCCACCATATGGCCCAGGAGATGGGAAGTCCACATCAAACCACTTGGTCCATCGGCACTGTTTCCGGCAGTTGGTGGTCACAGGCTGAGAGTGGGTCGTCTCAGGAACAGGGCTGGTAGGCGTCGTAGGGATAGATGTGGAGGTGGTTGCAGGAAGAGATGTTACTGTGGTTGTAGACACAGATGTGGTTCCTGGTCGTGGGCTGGTGACAGTCACAGTTGGGGTGCTGGGGACCGTGGTGGTTACTGGAGAAGGACAGTGATGCTTACAGCACAGCACGCGGATCTCATAGTTGAAGCACATCTTGAACTTTCCCGTCTGGTCCTGGTTCCGGCACACCAGCCCCACGTCAGGGTTGCACTCGACCACCTGCCCCACCTGCTCGATGCT
>NW_006921831.1:4064824-4065301 GCF_000298275.1 Orycteropus afer afer
TGGGTCGTCTCAGGAACAGGGCTGGGAGGGGTTGTAGGGACAGATGAGGTGGTTGGGGAGATGGTGGCCGTGGTAGCACTCACTGGGGTGGCAGTGGTTGAAACAGTTGTGGTGGTCATCGGAATGGAGTTTGGGATGGTTGTGCTAACACTCGTGGGTGTGACTGTAGGGACTGGTGTTGTGGCTTTGGCAACACTGGTTGTGGCGTTTATAGGGACAGGAGTTGTGGTGGTTGGGACAGGAGGTGTGGTGGTTACAGGGACAGGGGTTGTGGTGGTTACAGGGACAGGAATTGTGGTGGTTGTGACAGGGGTTGCAGTGGTTACAGGGACAGGGATTGTGGTGGTTGTGACAGGGTTTGTGCTGGTTACAGGGACAGTGGTTGTGACAGGGGTTGTGGTGGTTGTGATAGGGGTTGTGGTGGTGACAGGGGTTGTGGTGGTGACAGGGATTGTGGTGGTTGTGACAGGGCTTGTG
>NW_006921831.1:4066817-4081882 GCF_000298275.1 Orycteropus afer afer
GGTGGTGACAGGGATTGTGGTGGTTGTGACAGGGGTTGTGGTGGTTGTGACAGGGGTTGTGGTGGTGACAGGGATTGTGGTGGTTGTGACAGGGGGTGTGATGGTTATAGGGACAGGGGGTGTGATGGTTGTAGAAACGGGGGGTGTGGTTGTGGAGACAGGGGTCACAGTGGTAGAAATAGTTGTGGTGGCTGTGGGTGGAGGGGTGGGAGTGGTTGCAGGTGTCAGGGTTGTGGTGGTTGTGGGCACAGAGGGAGGAACCACATGTGTTGTCACAGGTGAGTGAGTGACATTTACGCACACGTCCACAACATCACAACAGAGGAGGCGGATCTCGTAGTTGTAGCAAATGGGAGGCAGCTGATCCTTGTTCAGGCAGAGCAGACCCTCAGTTTTGCTGCAGATCACCTGCTGCCCCAGCAGGGCCAGCGGCGTTTCTGGGAACTCTTCTGCCCTGCACTCCACCTCTCTGGGGTGCTCACAGATATGATATCCTTTGGCTCTCAGGTTCTGGAAGGTGTCAAAGTCGCCACTGTTTCTCCCAGGTTCAGGATAGCTGCCATCAAGCCACTTGGTCCACTTACACCTGTCTTGTAAACAAGAGGGTGTGCTGACCTCACCAGGGGGCGTCCTATCTGTAGTGGCTGTTGGTGCTGGGCTGGGAGCCGAGACACTTGCTGTGGTAGGTGTGGAGGTGCCCGGGGTGGGCATGGAGGTGCCTGGAGTGGGTGTGGAGGTGCCCGGGGTGGGTACTGTGCTAGCTGTAGTGCTGGTTTTGGGCTCAGGGCCTGGAGTGGTCTTGGACGGAATGACCTTGGTCTTGGACGAAGCTGTAGTCTGGGTTGTGCTGGAGATGGCAGAGGAGGTAAGGGGTGAGCTGCCACTGGGGGTGGGGCAGGTCACGGGGGAGCAGCACAGCACTCTGATCTGGTAGTTATAGCAGAGCCCTGAGGTCTGGTCCTTATTGAAGCAGATCAGCCCCACCGTCCGGCTACACTCAACGTGCTGCCCCAGGGCTTCCAGTGGCACATTGGGCATGCCCTCAGCCCGGCACTTCACCTCCCGGGGCCGCTGGCATACTCGGAACCCATGAGCACGCAGGTTCTGCAGCGTGTCGAAGTCTCCACTGTCCGCTCCCTGTCCCGGGTGGCTGACATCCAGCCATGGGGTCCACTGGCACAGCTCCCCACAGCCTGGGGCAGGTGTCAATGTTGGGGAGCTGATTGGAGCTGTCAAGAGGGTCTTGCTGGTAACCGTGCTCACTGTGGTTCGAGGGGAACTCCCCCCTGTGGGAGAAAGAAGAGGAGGTGCACTCAGCTGGGGCCATGGCCTGGGGAGAGCCACGCCACCCAGTTGGGCCTTGTTGGTTCTTCACAGCCTGTGTCAGGCAGGGCTATGTCCTCTGCCCATCTGTCTAGCCATCACTGGAGCTTGGTGGAAGCAGGAACCTGCCCGCTCCCCAAGATGTGGCATGCATGTGGGTTGAGTGCACAGGTGAGCTGTTCTCACTCAAGAGAAGGGAGCCTCCCCAGTGTCAATGCACAGTTTACTGTTGGGGTGTCAACAGAGCTCTGAGAGCTCTCAGATACCCCCCATTAGAAGAGGACAAGGACTCAGTCACGTGTGTGTGAGGTAAGCAGAGGGGAGGGACTCCCCAGGTGTGTGTCCCAGGTCCCCACAAATTCTAGTCTGCTCCCAGAAGCTGCCCAGGATATGGGGCTCCAGCCCTCCCCTGCTGACCTTCAGCCCTGGCCCCCAGAGCCCACCTCTGGCAGCAGAGGACTGCAGAGGATGACAGGGTCATCCCCGTGCCCCTGCCCACCCCTCAGCACCCTGACTGTGAACACAGCATCCAGCAGGTAGCTCCGTGGTCAGTACCAGGAACAAGTCTTGGTGATGCCCAGGGCCTCTCTGCTGACAACCACTCCCCCACAAAAGCCACAGGCTGCCTCACCATTTGAGCTGGTGGAAAAGGAGAAGGTGGTAGTGGGTGCAGTGCTGGTGTCACAGAATTCGATGCTCCTCTCAATGGTACCATTGGCCACACAGCGAGCAGAGATGCAGGAACCAGTGCCATCAGCCGTGTGGTAGATGACAGCCCCAGGGTGGAAGCGCTGCCCACCATAGGTGCAGAAGCACGCTGCAGGGAGTGGATGGGAATGTGCCTGGGGGAGCGGCGTGGCACGGACCCTGGAACCCCACACCCAGGAGGGCTGCCCCTACTCACCCTCGGCATCATAGATGCACGCCACACCATTCTCTGTGCAAACACTGAAACAGAAGGGGGATGGTTGGGGGTGAGGACACATGGGGGTGGCCCTTCCCCCCTCCCACCATGTGCTCCAGGCCCCGCCCACTCTGCCCAGTGGCCCACCAGGTATGGCAGTTCTCATTGGAGGGCACCGAGGCACCAGGCCGGTAGTCCTTGCCCCTGACGCGGCAGGGCAGCGGGGGTGGCGGGGTCGGGCACTGGCCTACACACTGCATCTCATCCTCGTCAAAGATGGGAGCCTCTGGCGGGCACTTGGGGTAGCATCCTGTGGGGTCAGAGACCTAAGTCCCAGCCCCACCCAGCCCTGGACCACAATTGCAAGGCTGGGGGGGGGGGTTGCAGCTGCCAAGGCTGTTAAAGGCTTATGAGGGGTCAGCCCAACTAAGGGTCCACATAGGATGCCACAGGCCCCAGATCACAAGAACCTCAGAACAGACCCCAACTCAGATCCCAGAGGCTCTAGCATGTAAGAAGGACACGCCCCCTTCACCCCAGAGCAGCCGAGACCCACCTTCCAGGCCGTGCAGATCATGCAGGCAGCGCCCGCTGGGGTTCCGGCAGGTCCGCATGCAGGGAGCCCCGCACGGCTGGTAGTGCCACTCACACTCCCCACGGGGGTTGTAGTAGTCGCAGAACAGGGCTGAGGGCGGGAGGGAGCACTCAGAGGACCGCTGGACCCAGCTCCGCAGCCCTGAAGCCCCCTCAGAGACCTCAGACAGATGGCTCCAGGGAGGGCACAGCATCCCCTGAGCCCAAGTCTGGGACAGCCCCCAGGTGCCTGGAGCCATCTCCCTCTCCTGTGCCTCCAGACGTGGCCTTGGGGGGAGCCTCAGAGTGCCCACCCATGATACGGCGTGTAGGCAGGGGGACTACATCAGGGGTCTCCAATGGCTTCCCAGGGGTGCTGTTAGGGGCTCCCCAGTTAGGCCCACCAGCTCAGGCTCCATCTCGCTGGGGGCTGGGAGAGGCTCCGCCAGCCCCTCTAGCTACAGAATGTTCCCCAGGGCTGTGCTCCCCCTTCAGCAGCACCCCTGCCCCCAATTTAATTTTTCCTGTCAACCCCTCCCATCAGGAGCTCTGGTGGCATAGTGCTAAGGCACTTGACTGCTCACCAGAAGGTTGGCAGTTCAAACCCATCAGCCACTCCTCGGAAGGAAGGTTGGGCAATCTACTTCCATAGAGATACCGCCTCGCAAACCCAAGGAGGGGTCGCTATGAGTCGGGTGGACTCCACGGCACACAACAACAAAAACAACAACTCCTCCCATCAGCCTGACGTACTGAGCCACCACACCGCCCCCTCCCCGGCCCTTCAGCACCGCGGACAGAGCTCGACTCACGGCAGACGTCGGGGCGGCGCCAGGACACGCACACGCCTGCGTCGTGGCAGGCCTGCGCGTAGGCGGCCACGGCGGTGCAGAAGCACTCGCAGTCGCCACCCGAGTCGCAGGCGCACGCGTCGCTCACGCAGGCCTCGTAGTACTTGGTGGGCTCCACCTGCGGGGAAAGGAGGCTTCGGATTGCAGGGGACAGGAGGGGTGCTAGCAAGGCCCCCCTCTTTCCCCGGCTCCTTGGGGTAGGAATGCGGCTGGCGATCAGCCTGACTGGTGTCCGCTGGAGCTTGGGGAACGCAGTCACAGGACCCTAGGTGACTGCGGGCAGGGACACCATGCTGAGCACTGTACCCCAAAACTCTCCCGACCCCAGCAATGTACTGCAGTCCAGAGGGCTTCCGGCTGCCGGGGCGCTCCCAGACCTCATTGGTCTGCACGTGTAGGCTCTGCCCACTCTCCTACCCATTGGCCGGCAGGGGTCCTGGCCCAGGTAAGCAATCTGTAGGTGCTCCACATTGGTCCCCCAGCTCCAGCTGCCTGGACCCCCGCCCTAATGTCTGTCCCTTCCGCTCTCACATCCCCCCATGTGCCTTGGGCCCTTCCTCCCCACAGACGATGGCAGGTCCAGGGTCCCCTTGGCTCCGTACATGGGCATGGCAGGCGGTGAAGGTGGCACCAAGGAGGATGCTACATTGTTTCTGGGCCCAGGACTTGCGGTACGGGTTGGTGGTGCAAGGGTCCCTGGGTGCGCGGGTGTCTGGGCAGGATGGGGAGAACTTCCAGCTGTTGCCAAACTCCAGCACGTCGCCCACCACGGACTGGCTCCGCGTGGTGAAGTCGTTGATGGCATTGCCGTCAAAGTTGCCACACAGTCCACACACCTTCCCCTGCGCACAGGTGGAAGCCGTGAGCCCAGTGACCAGGAAGGGCACCACAATGACCCCAGGAAGGCCTGGGAGGGAGAGGTCTGAAGGGGAGGGGTCCCCAGTGTCCCCCCAAAGCTCCGACCGGGCTGGGCCAGCCTGTGCTGCCCTCAGAGACCATGGGCTCTCAGGCCGAAAACCAAGTGGGCTTTACATCTGCCTCCTCACTGCGTGCCAGCTCATGGTGGCAGGTGGGTGCAGGGTGGAAGGCGCAGGGTGCAGGGTGCAGGGCTTCCCTCTGACTGTGCCTGGTGGGGGCCTGGCCACCCTGCCAGTCAGCTCAGAGTGGGGTTCACAGCCTCAGGGTGGAGCTCAAGTGGGTTTCTTTGGGAGACAGCAGAGGGCTACCCTGGCGGGCGTCCTTCCTGGGGGGGCGCGGGCTCCTGCAGTCTCCCTCTGCTTGTCTCACTCTGCCTCCCTCCCTCTCTGTCCCTTCATCCCTCCCTCCCTCTCTGTCTCTGTCTCCCTCTGCCCCTTCATCTCTCTCTGTCTCTCTCTCTTCCTCTCTTTGTCCCTGTATCTCTCTCTGTCCATGTATCTCTCTCTCCCTCTCTCTCTGTCCGTGTATCTCTCTCTCCCTCTCTCTCTGTCTCTCTCTCCCTCTCTGTCTCTGTCTCTCTCTCCCTCTGTCCCTTCATCTCTCTCTCTCTCTCTCTCTCTCTCTCTCTCATCCTCTCTTTGTCCCTGTATCTCTCTCTGTCCATGTATCTCTCTCTTCCTCTCTCTCTATCTCTCCCTTTCTCTCTCTGTCTCTCCCTCTCTCTCTGTCTCTCCCTCTCTCTCTGTCTCTCTCTCCCTCTTTTTCTGTCTCTCCCTCTCTCCCACCTGAACCTCCTGTGTTCCCAGTAGGTCTTCTGCCTCCCCCTCCAAGAGGCAGCCCCATCCCAGGAGGGTGTCCTGGGCACCGGCTGACCTTGAACTCGGGGCTGAGTCTGAGGAAGAGGCTGGTCTTCTTGTCCCACTGGAGCACGAGGCCAACATCAGTGTCCACCACCAGGTAGATGCCCATCTGGCGGATGGAGTAGGGCACCGCCTGCCCAGTCCCCTTCTCTATCACCTCCACTTTCCCGCCACTCAGCTTCAGCTCATAGCTCTGCCGAGGAGAGGGGCCGGGGCTCAGACCTCGCCAGGATGCCTGCCCCAGCAGCAACCTTCTGAGGTCACCTGGCCCCTCACCCACCGCACCAAGGATAGCTTATCCAGAGTAGCCCCTGGCTCCCCCCATTTCCCACCCCACCCACTCACCCACCGGGAACAGCCCTGCCCCCTACTCACCCCGAGGAAGATCTTGATGGCCTTGGAGCAGGTGGACCCTGTTGTGCCACAGGGGATGTTCTCAGTGACAACATGGAAGGAGCCCTGGCCACTGCTGTTGCTGCCACAGTGGTCCTGGGGAAGCAAAAGGCTGTTCCAGATCCCCCCACCTTCCAGGGGCCAAGTGGGAGACTGACCCCCACACCACTAGGCACCCAAGGGGAGAGGGCAGGACGCTGAGCCTGGGGGTTGTTGAGCCGTGGGGGGGATTGCTGAGCTGGGGGGTTGCTGAGCTGGGGGTGCTGTGAGCCTGGGGAGGGGTGCTGTGAGCCTGGGGTCCTGCTGCAAGGCCTGGGGAGCACAGCGCACCTGCACCAGCGTGTACTCGCAGTCCCCATCAAAGCTGAAACGCTGCCCATCAAAGGTGATGTAGTGGCCGTCCCCGTACACGGTGCAGGTGGCCAGGCAGGGCTCCTGGGTGCACTGCCACATCCTGTTCTTGCAGGTACTACGAGGCAGGAGGCAGAGTCACAGGGCTGCAGGGATATGCACGCTGGGGACCCAGCTTGCCCGGAACTCCTCGGCGCCTCACTGGGGTATAGGCTCCAAACCGAGGAGGGGCTGGCAGGCACCAGCACCCCAGGAGACAGGAGGGATCCTGCTCACTGGCCAGGCTGTGGTGACACCTATCCAGTCATCTGCCCATGAGTCCTAGGGACCTCTTTCTAGAGGCCTGCTCGGCTTCTGAGTGACACTGCCCACCTCCCAGACCCAGAAGCCACCCCCCGAGGACTGGCCGCACCCACACATACCAGGTGTTGCAGCCAACATGCATAGTCTGGCCTGGCTTGTAGTTGGCTTCATTGTGCACACACGGACAGTCATCCACCGCAATGCAGCCACCCTCACCATCCGACACCAGCCCATCAGGGCACACACAGCCGGAGACACACTGGGGGCTGTACTGTAGGAGCAATGGCCACACAGCTGATAAGGCCAGGGGCAGGGTGGACACACAGGCAGTGAGGCCAGGGGCAGGGTGGACAAGGGCCAGAGAGAGCACACTGTGTCCTCAGAGAGAAGCAAAAGCCCCCTGTGCCCACTGGGTGGGCTGTGCTAGGGCCCCAGGTGCAGTGAGCCCAGCAAGCAAGGAGGTGGGGAGCCCAGGGGCTGGCACATGGTGCCCTAGGACCCATGCCTGGTTGGGGCCTCTGCAGATCACGGTGTGGCCCTGAGGGTCCTTCTTGCTCGTGAGTCCCCCACCCCCGCCGCTTCTGGTGGGGCCACGCATGTGTGAGGGGTGGGCGGGGGCCACAGGGCTGGTGCACTTACACAGGCCATGTCCAGGGTGTGGCAGCTCTTCTGACAGCCGGCCCCTGAGGCTCCAGGTGTGGCATTCCGACAGTCGAAGTAGACCATGGGTGCAGTGCAGACTGGGGGAAGGGTACCATTCAGGGGACCTGACCCACCCACTCACCCGTTTTGCTGCACAGGGTGTCCCAACACCACCACCAGGTGTGGAGAGAGGTGGGAGGCTAAAGGTTAACCTTTGACCTATTCAGAGAAGTCCTTGGGGTCAGGTGGAGTTGTTGGCCATATAAAGGTGGTCACTGTGATCAGGCAAACCCCCAGTGGGTTGCCAGGAAGCCCTAGTTAATTTAGAGGCAGAAACTGCTCCCATGAAAACTGAAGGGGCCCCCAGGGCAGCAGATGGCAGACTGGCACATCAGCCCAGCCCTGCCATGCCCACTGTGGCCTAGCCAGCGCCCACACAGTCACAGGAGCAACAACACTGGTCACGGCTCCTCCCTGGGGCCACAGCGGGCTTGGGTTAGAATCTCATAAGCAAGTGAGTGTTGGTGTGTACGTATGTATGCTTGCATTTTTTTATATTTTGGTGGTGGGTTGATGTGTGTTTGGGTTGTTTGTGCTATGTGAGCATCCTTGTGGCTGTATGCCTGTGTGAGTATATGCATGTGTGTGCATGTGTGGCATGGTGCATGTGTGGTAGTTGTGTGTGCCTATGGGTGGCATTTGTGTACGTGTGTGACTATGTGCATATGCATGCATGTGTGTATCTGTGCGTGCATGTGTGTGCATGTGTGCATGTGTACCCATGTGAGCATGCATATGTGGTACCTCTGTGAGTGTGTGCATGTGCCCATGTGTGTGCATGTGTGCCTGTGGGTGGATGTGTACCTCTGTGAGTGTGCACATGCAGTGTCAGTGTGAGTGTGTGCGCACATGTGTGGCTGTGTGAGTGTATGTGTGATGCCTGTGTGCATGTGTGTGCGCATGTGTGTATGTGTGCTTGTGTGTGTGTGCATGGGCGGCACCTGTGTATGCTTGTGCATTGTATCTGTGTGAACATGTGTAATGCCTGTGTGTGCATGTGTGTATGAATGTGTACCTGTGTCTGTATGTATGCATGCATACCTGTGTGTGCATGTGTACCTGTGTGGGTGTGTGCACGTGTGCGTGTGTAGCTGCATGGGCGTACAAGTTTAGTGCCTCTGTGAGTGTGTGCACATGTGTACCTATGTGAGCATGTGCACGTGTGATATCTCTGAGTGTGTGCATGTGTGCCTGTGAGTGTGCACATGTATACATGTGTGGTTACTGTGCCCGTGTGTGCATCTGTGTACTTGTGTCTGTGTGGTGCCTGTGTGGGTGTGTGCACATCTGTACCTGTGTGTGCATATGTACCTGTGAGGTGCACATGTATGCATGTGTGACATGTGCCTGCATATGTGTATTCATGTGAGTATGTGCATCTGTGTACCTGTGTGTGCATGTGTGTACATGTGTGAGTGTGTACATGTGTGTGTATGCCCTGTGAGTGTGGGCACATATATGCATATGTGGTATGTGCACATGTATACCTGTGTGAGTGTGTATGTGTGTGTACGTGTGTGCCCTGTGTGCGCTCCCCCCACCCTGTCCTCCTCACTGAGGCCTAGGGGAGCATGAGTCACCCCTGGTCCTAAGAAGCTGAGCCAGATGGGCTTGGGGACAGTTGAATCCAGGTCCATTTTGTGGGCTTACTCCCCTTTCCTTCCTTCCCAAGACCAAGGAGCTCACCTGGGGTAGGAGTGTGGCCTCCAATGCAGGTCAGCTTCCCGTGGGTGCAGGTGCTGTGGGAAGAGTGTGCTCAGAGGCCTGGTCCGGGGCCAGCACCACCCTCTGACTCTACCCAGCCGGCTGAATGCTCTTACCAGACAGCCCCGCCATCGTGCACTGACTCCCCACTGGGGACAGCCGAGCCCCGGTAGTAGCAGGGGCAGCTGGCAGCCGCCACACACTTGCCCGAGTCATCCAGGAAGGTGCCATTGGCACAGGCACAACCATCCACGGGCACAAACTTGATGTGGCAGGTGATGTCCTCCTCATTCAGGGAGCGGCAGGTGGGCTGACAGGTATTGATGAAATCCAGGTAGATCAGGGACTTGGGGCACGTGCTTGTGGGCTTGGCTGCAGAGACCCCAGGAAGAAGGGACTCAGAATGCCCATAGGCACAGACACAGGCAGTCCTCGGTGGGGTCCCCACGAGGCACTCCAGCTTCTAGCTCCTCTCTGCACCCCACCACCAGGGTCCACCCACAGAAGGCAGCCTTCCCCTCCTCCTGTGCAGGGTTCCAGGTGCCTCGCTGAGGCAATAGAACATATGCCTGAACCCCTCCAGGTATCTGTAGCCAGGTGTGGTGGGGTGTGGCGGGTGGCGAGGGGCACATGCCTGAACCCCTTGGGTGCCAGTGGCCCAGTAGGTTGGGGAGCCTAGGGAGGCGTGTCTGACCCTCTGGGATGCTGATGGCTGGGTGGGGCACATGGGCATGTGCCCCAGCCCCTAAGCTGCCAGTGTCTGGGTGGGACACACGCCTGGGCCCCTGAGGTGCTGGTGCCAGGATGGGGCACATGCCCGGGCCCCTGGGGCACAGGTGGCGGACCGCGCTGCTCACTCACCACAGACGCCACTCCTCCAGCCGTGCAGCAGCACGCCCTTGGCAGCACACGCACGCACGTAGGCCGACAGCGCAGCGCACAGGCAGTCCTCGCTCTTCTCACAGTTGCAGGTGTCGAACATGCAGTTCTGGGGGTTGACAGGCAGTTAGGGACCTCACTCGAGCATCCCTGCTCCTACTCCAGCCCGTGTCCAGGCACTCTGCCCTGCGTCTTCCTTTCTGAGTTCCTGGTCTTTCCCATCGGCCTCACAATGTCCTCCAGGACCCCTCTCCCAGACACTGGGGGTCTTCTACAGGACTTGCACAGTGGATCTTGGAGCCAAGCCTTTTGGGGTGAGGGGAGGCTCCTGTGGTGGGCTGAGGGGAGGCCTGGAGGTCACAGCCTTCTGTTAGTATAACTCCGTAAGATCAGCACCCAAACAACGGCTACCCTGGGGCTCCACTGGCCAAAACACTTGGAGTGCTTGGAGTGAATCTCTGTACCTGGTATAGGGCTGGAAGTGTGAGTCAACCATGGTGAACATGTGTGAATGGATGGATGGGTGGGTGAATAGGTGGATGGATGGGTGAATGGATGGATGGATAGGTGGATGGGTGGATGGGTGGGTGGATGAGTGGATAGGAAGATAGATGGGGGGTGAGTGGGTGGGTGAATAGATGGGTGGGTGGATGGGTGAGTGAGTGGGTAGATGAGTAGATGGATGGAGGGATGGGTGGGTGGGTGAGTAGGTGGATGGATGGGTGGGTGGATGGATAGGTGAATGTGGCATGGTGAATGTGTGGGTGCATGGTGCATGAGTGGGTAGGTGAAGAACGGGATAGAGAGATGGAACGAGAGACCTAGGCTTGGTGCCAGGCTCCACCAGCTGTGGCCTGTGGAGGGCCAGGGTCAAGTGAGGAAAGCCATGTGGGGAGGGCAGGTCACCTCCAGCCCTCACAGCTGCCTGTGCTCTGGTGCCTTCTCCTGTCTCCAAAGGTGGCTTCGTGGCCCACAGTGGGGGCTCAGCCAGGAGGGGACACAGGCAGTGGGCCTTACTGAGTAGTAGGTGGCGGGGTTCACAGCAGTGTGGCAGTGGGCGAAGGGTCCCTCGACGTCCGTCAGCCGTGAGCACCAGTACTGTGCGTACTTCTCTGTGAACACAGGAAGGAGCCCGTCGGGTGGCTGAGACCCACACCAGCCACGCCCACATGAGGCACCCTCTTGTCAGCAAGGTCCCTGCTTACCCTGTGATGCCATTCCACCTAGCCCTCTAAGCTGCTCCCCTGCTCTGGGCATTAGTGGTTGTCACTGTGGACAGACACACAGAGCCCATGCGGACTCTTCTCTGGGCACTGGTGGGTCTGCCGCTCTGGGGGTGAGCCCCACTCTGGGGGTGAACGGTCAGGCCAAACGTGAGGTAGACAAAGAGGTGGCCTTTCTTTTACCCGGAAGCCGTGGCTGCTCATAAGATGGACATGCCCGGGACAACTCTCTCTATGAGGGTGGGGGTCTCCTCTTGAGGTCGCCCGGTTTCTAAGCAGGCACAGGAGAGTGGTTTTGGCCCTCAGTGTGGAACTCTGTTCATTTTCTTCTGGAACTGTCTATGGTGGTTTCTATACACAAGTTGGTTTGTTTGCCTGTCTCTATCAGTCTTCCCCCCTCAAAGGTAGGGCCAGGGTGACCAGCAGGAGCCCTGCCTGGGCCTTCGTGGCCTGAGCAAGCGCTGCTCAAGCGGGTGGCCCGTTATGTGCAGGGTGGTGCCCTCGCCCCAGGCCCAGCAGGGAGGTGGGCGAGCAAGTGGGTACCATTCTCCACGCTGAGGGAACAGGGGTCCTCAAAGCTGTTCCTGACATTGGGGCAGGCGGCCTGGGTCTTCCACGTGTTGAAGAAGGCAGCAGCTGTGCCCTCCACTACCCCACTGATGGTCCGGAAGTCATCCACCTGGATGCTGTTGAAGTTCCCACAGAGACCTGGGGGTGGCCAGAGGGTGGACGTGAGGTCCAGGGCACCCTGGACGGCAAGGGGCCCAGTGCCCAGGGAGGGGGCAGCGCCTCTTACCACAGGTCAGGCCCCGGAGCGCAGGCGCCAGCCGCAGGAAGACCTGCATGGTGGGTACCAGCTGGATGTCCAGCTGCAAGCCCAGGCTGGTCTGGGCGATGACGAAGAAGGTCGAGGGCCTGAAAATGGTCACGTTGGCTGTGGACACAGAGGGCGGGGCTTCAGAGGGGGCGGGACCCCAGGCACCACGGCCTGGACACAGAGGGCGGGGCTTCAGAGGGGGGTGAGGGATGGATGGAACCCCAAACACCATAGCCTGGACACAGAGGGCAGGGCTTCAGAGGGGTGTATGGGGTAAGACCTCCAGGTAGGGCTTCAGAGGGGGATGAGGGGTGGGACCTTCAGGCAGGGCTTCAGTGGGGTGTGAGGACGGGTCCCCCAGGGAGCACGGCCCAGACAGAGGGCAGGGCTTCAGTGGGGTGTGAAAGGTAGGACCCCAGGCAGCATGGCCCCAGACAGAGGGCTGGGCCTCAGTGGGGTGTGAAAGGTAGGACCCCAGGCAGCATGGCCCCAGACAGAGGGCTGGGCCTCAGTGGGGTGTGAAAGGTAGGACCCCAGGCAGCATGGCCCCAGACAGAGGGCTGGGCCTCAGTGGGGTGTGAAAGGTAGGACCCCAGGCAGCATGGCCCCAGACAGAGGGCAGGGCCTCAGTGGGGTGTGAAAGGTAGGACCCCAGGCAGCATGGCCCCAGACAGAGGGCTGGGCCTCAGTGGGGTGTGAAAGGTAGGACCCCTAGGCAGCATGGCCCCAGACAGAGGGCTGGGCCTCAGTGGGGTGTGGGGGCAGGACCCCAGGCAGCATGGCCCCAGACAGAGGGCTGGGCCTCAGTGGGGTGTGGGGGCAGGACCCCAGGCAGCACAGCACTGCGGGTGCCCTCACCTGCAGAGACGGGCAACTGTGTATAGATATGGTTGATGAACACCTCGCCACTGGCCTTGATCACGATGACCTAGGGACACAGCACAGGTCAGTGGCCGGGCCGGCTCCAGGCCCTGCTGCCCCTGAACCTGGCCCTATGGGCTGAGAACTGTGCCTGTGGAGGGGCTGGGGACCTTTACCAGGCGGCCTGTGGGCTGGAGGTGCTCAGCCCTTCCTACATCTTCTGTGAGAATTTCATTAGGACAGGAAACACCAAAGTTACAGAATAGGGAAATGACCTCAGCAGAGAAGTCACTGCTGGCGAGTTTGGGGACAGTAACTCAGACCTCGCAAAGGGATGGGGGTCTGGGCCTCTGCCTCCCATCCCCTCTTCTCTATGAGTCCGGGCACACTCATGGTCTGTCCCTGTCCCCCCACCCCACCCTGGGCCCAGCACACTCACGGTCTGTCCCCCAGCCAGGCTGAGGGTCGCGCTCTTCAGACAGGTCTCGCTGTCTGTCAGTCCACACTTGCGCAGCTCGGCCAGCACGGTGAAGCTGCTGCCATCACAGGGCTGCAGGACACACACTCGTCACTCTTCTCCCACCCCGCCCCTCCTCCCTGCCCCACCCCGCTCACTGCAAACCCTATTCCAGCAAATGCCGGGAGCTTGGCACGGGGCGGCCCGTGCAGTCCTCAGAATACTGGCAGACCCCCTCAGAAGGAACATCAGGTGCAAACAGAACCCGAGTGCATGGATCAGCGACGAGAGCCAGTGTGACCCCACCTCACGTGAGCCAACTCCAGGACATTCAAGGAGGGGCAAGACCCTGGAGACAGTGGTGGCCCTGGCTGTGGCTGTGGCTGTGGCACTCAGCTGCTCACCAAAAGGTCAGAGGTTCAAGTCCACCCAGGGACACCTCAGAAGACAGACCAGTAATCTATCGAAAACTGCACCACCGAGAACACACGTGGGGTGCCATGAGTCAGAGATGACTGGGAACCCTGTGGATGGTTCTGCTCCAACCCACGTGGGGCGCCATGAGTCAGAGATGACTCGAGGCACCTGGTATTTAACCAGTGAAAAGGCCAGTGGTTTCTGGAGAGAAGGAGGGATGGACAAGGGCACAGAGAATTTTTAGGGCCGTGAAGGTATGTATCCTGCAGGACCCTACAGTGGTGGACGTATGACACTGTGCATTTGTCAGACTCACAGGACTATAGCACACAGGACACTGGACTCCAACCAGTAACAACGTATCCACGTGGGGTTATCAGTTGTGACAGTGTATGTTGCAGGGATGCTACATGTTACAGTGGGGAAACTGACAGAGCAGGGGCTTTGGGGATTCTCCACACTTTCTGTGCAGTTTTTCTTAAACCCTGAAAGTCCTCTGAAAAATAAAGTGTGTTAACTTAAGAACAACACCAAAAACAAAATCCAAAGCACAAAGATCAGGGCACTGACCAGGGTCACAGACTGAGTGAGCCCATGGGGCCTGGCATGGGGAAAGCCCGGCAGTGACACAAAGCCATCACTAGCCAGCCTGGCTGGGTCACGCTCGGCTGGGCAGGGCTGGGCACGGGCACTGAGAACACTGGCCATGCCTGGATGGGTAGCGGTACCTTGGCCAGCACGTAGTTGCAGTCCCCATGCACTGTGTACTGCTTCTCATCGAAGGTGGAGAAGTGGGCACCCCCCAGCACTGAGCAGGTGCCGGGGCACGGGGTCTCCTGGCAGCTCCAGCGGCCCCCGGAGCAGGTGCTGAGGAGAGAGAGATTCCATGTGGGATGTGGCTTCAGGGAGCCCCCACTGCTGGCACCCGGCCTCCCCTGTGGGAAACAAGGACCTGGCACCTGAACCACAGCCCCTGGGGCCCTCCCAGCCTTACCCAGGATTGAGGGCTGAGCCCCGGGACCTACCAGTTGGTGCAGTCAGTAGAGTAGATGGCACCAGGTGGGTAGGAGAACCCGTTGTACACACACGAGCACTGGGCCACGGGGACACAGCCGTTCTGGCTTATGTCATCAAACACCATCCCTGTGGGACCAGGAAGTGTGAGGCTGGGCACTAGGGCTGTGCCCAGCCCCTGCAGCCCAAGAGGGGCTGGTCTGTGTCCTTGCACCCTAGAGACCCAGAATACCTCGGGCCACGGGGGGTGCAGACCACACCAGCCTCCGGGCACCCAGGCTGTTTCTGTTTGTTGAGGGGAGTCAGGGGGTGCTGTCTCACCCTGGGGACAGAAGCAGCCACTGACGCAGTGGTCCTCACACAGCTGGGCACGCTCGAGGTTGGAGCAGGTGTTGGGGCAGGGCAGGCCGCACTCATGGTGTTCCATGTTGAAGGGGCATGCCTTGGCCGCTGCAGCCGGGAAGATGGGCTTCGTGTCATGCTTGTCCTTGTCTCAGGGGAGTGAGGCCGGACAG
>NW_006921831.1:4082462-4085792 GCF_000298275.1 Orycteropus afer afer
TGACCTGGGTTTGGGGTCCTGCTTACCCCACAGGGAAGTGCCAGGCCGGTTGCCACCGCTGGGGATGAAGGGGCCCAGGAGGGAAATCTGCTCTCTGCCTGCAGCACTGAGGGCACTTCATGTTCCGGGACAATGTAGGTGTGCGTGGGTGTATATGTGTGAGTATGTGTGCATGTGTGTGTGCACATGTGTGAGTGTGTGCACATGTGTGGGGTGTATGGTTGCATGTTTGAGTGTGTGTGTGTTTGCATGTGTGCATGCACGTGCCAGGATTGTGGGCATGTACATGTGTGTGCGTGTGCACGGACTGAGAGAGGTCTGGCTGGGATCTGAAGGACCGAGCCTCCTGCTTCCCCCTGCACAGCGGTAGGCTGGCAGAGGGAGCCCTGTGCACCCAAGCAAGCGCTCAGCAGAGCACTTACTGTTGGAGAGGAACTCGTTGAAAACGCGGAGGCCGTTGAAGTCCCCACAGAGCCCACAAGTCTGGTTGGCATATTTATCATCCAGTTCCAGCTGAAAGGAGAGCTGGCATCAGATACTCATCCTTGCTACCAAGGATGCCCTGGATATAATGGACAGATGGAGCCCGGGAGCCCTAGATTTCCAAGGAGGGGTGAGGACACTAGGCCCATGAGACCTTCCCATGGCCCCTGCAGGCCTGGGAGCACTCAGAGTGACTGCAAGCTGGATCCGTCCTGGAGGAGGCATCCCACAAGTGGGTCCCAAGTCAAGGTGCAGGCCCCAGGCTTCATTAGAATCTGGACACCATCCTCTCCCACCTGCCCTCCCCAGAGGGGTCTCTACCTCATAGGCAAGCAGCTTTCTGCCCAACCTGGGGCTCTGTCCCGCCTACCAGGAGACTTTCATCCAGGTTCCACATGAAGACCAGCCCCATCCGGGCCACCACCTTCAGGTTCATGCTGTTCTGTTCGACAAGAACCCCGGACTGGCTGAAGGGCAGCTGGACCCTGCAAGAGGGGGCAGGGTGAGGGGCACAGCCCGGGGAGGGGCACACTGAAGACGGGGCCCAGTGGGCAGCTCTTCCCACCACAAGGAGAAGGTCCCTATGGCCATAAATGTGACAAATTCTCTATGGTCATGGGCCATGTAGTGCACAGTACACAGAGTCACATATGGGACAGGGTTGTGGGACACACGGTCATGTGTGGTGCCTGTGGTGGCATACAGGACAGGGATGTGGGACCCTGGTTCTCATGTCAAAGAGACAGAGGAAGGGATCTGCTTCTGGGGGCAGAGCGAGGCACCTTGGTTCCCCGTAGGGCCAGTGGGCCAGTGCAGGAGGCCTGGCCAGGTCCTGTGTCAGCCCCCTTTCGGGAACTTTCATATTCCTCCCAAGGCCAAAGATTCCCTGCCTCTTCCCCCTCAGAAATGGTGTCCACACCCAGGGCCTCCTGGGGCTGGACTCACGGGTGGCCATTGACAGTGACGGAGCTCTTGGTCAGCTCAAGGACCATGCCGTCAAGCTTCATGGTGACCTTGCTGGGTGTGGCGTCCTGGCCACGGCGCACCTGGATGTTGAAGTCCTCGTAGGCGGCACGGCAGTGCGAGGCCAGGACATAGTTGCAGAGGCCAGGGAAGCGGAAGATGTCGCCGTCAAAGGTCTTGAAATGGAAGTCGCCCCATGTGCTGCAGACCCGCCCGTTGTGTGCCGGGTTCAGGGCTGCGGGGTAGGGGGCAGTGGGGACTGTCAGGAGGCTGGATGCCCACTGTCCTCAGCCCACCTGCCCAAGTCCCCACAGACACCCTCAGGGGAGCATCTGGAGGAGTTCCGCTGGAATCAGAGGGAGGAAACCATGGGAAGGCCCTCACGGGTGGCTCCTGGGCTCTTCCGAAGATGCATGCAGTGTCCACCCTGCAAGCCAGCCCCCTCCCAGCACACTCCTGCGGACTCCAGCAGACACAGCTCAGCCCCTGCAAGGCTTACCCACCTTGTACGATGGGGATCGTCTTCAATGGTGAGAAGATGGTCACCCCACTGAGTGGGTCACCTGCAGGGAGAGGTGCATGTGAGGTCCGGCCTCCACACCCATGGTCTGGGGCTTCTACTGCCTGGAGCAGCCCGCCAGGAACAAACCCTACAGGCATCTCTGTGCATGCCAGCACCTCTGTGGTGAACCCAGCTCTTCCTTGGCTGTTTCAGTCCCTCTGGGCTACCACTTGGGGACAGCCCGGGCCTGGCAGCCTCCCTTCTCTGGCTGGAAAGTCCTGTTTGCACACAGAGAGCTCCCTGCACCCAGAATCTCAAAAATGCCTGAGTCAACACCAGTGACTGAAGACAATCTTCTGGGCGCTGAGGTCACGCCCGGTGACCCTTCCTCAGGCACCAGAGATGGAGGCAGGAGTAGATGCATTGGGTCTGCACTGGAGCCGTCCCTGTACAGCGGTGCTCCCCCACCACCATCACCACTGCTGCAAGCCATGGGGTCAGTGCCTGGTGGTCATTCCCAGCCTGCAGTGAGCAGCCCCCACCCACCCATGGTGCCAAGGCCAACAGACTGTGTGCGCCTGAGACACGAGCTGGGTGGAGGACACAGAGACAAGGAACCCAGTACATGCCACTGTGAGCTAAGAGTGCAGCTGCCCCAGCCATCAAGGCCACACCTTGGGCCCCGCATGGGGGCTGGGCAGGGAGGCTGGACAGTGTGGTACCGCCCCAAGGAAATGGCCTGGGCACACAGTTGCCCCAATAGACCAGGGATGGTACAATGGTGGACGTGCAGGCCCCACTCTGGGACAGGTGCTTGTCTGGTTGTTTGGCCACACAAAGGGACTGCACCAGGGTTGCAAGGGGTGTGCACTGACCAGCAGCAAGGTAGGACTAGGGTGCAAAGAGGGGCCATGTGCAGCAGGCTGGGGTGGTGTGGGGGGTGTTCCTTGGGTGGGGGCACCCAAGGTGAGTGGGCCCTCAGGGTTCTGTGCTGAGCTGGGGTAGGATAGAGGGTAGGATGGAGGGCCACAACTCACCACCTGGCCCCAGCTGGACAGGAGGGAGATCCGGGTAGTACTTGTAGCTGGATTCTGAGGAGCTGTACTTGGCATGGCCTGTGGGACAGAAGAGGCGGGGCCTGAGCCAGAGGCTGGGCATAGGTGGCAGTGAGGGGTGGTCAGCAGTGATGAAGTCCCCTGTGCTGGGATTGGGCTGTGGCAAGGGCACAGTGCTAGCCAGGACTTCAGCTAACCAGGGTCTCTGTACCCACAGGCTGAGTGACCAAGACAGACCCTGGTGAGCTTCCCTCCAGGTTGGCCCCAGTGGGCTCAGGTATAGCAAGGATTGCAAGGCTGACGCAGGACCAACCAGTGTTTCATTCT